>NW_009260410.1:4288822-4313364 GCF_000687185.1 Egretta garzetta
CCACTGTTGTTGTCACACCATCATAGAAAGTCACTAGGTTCATCAGGCAGGACTTGCCCTTGGTGAAGCCATACTGGCTATCTCAAATTATCTCCCTGGCTTCCACGTGCCTTAGCATAGCTTCTAGGAGGATCTGTTCCATGATCTTCCCAGGCTCAGAGGTGAGGCTGACAGGTCGGTAGTTCCCAGGGTCTTCCTTTCTACCCTTTTTGAAAATGGGCACAATGTTTCCCTTTTTCCAGTCACCAGGGACTTCACCTGACTGTCATAGAAAAGGCCAGCAGCACAGAGGTGATGCCGGACATATCAGAGCTGTAACCTTGGGAGTCAGAGGCCTTTCTTTTGGGGGAATGCAGAAACTTGAAAGAATCATTTCCTATCTAAAACCCCAACCATTGGCTCTGCTATGAAAGGATAGTGGCTCTGGAATGGGCTGCCCAGGGAGGTGGTGGAGTCCTCATCCCTGGAGGTATTTAAAAGAAGGATAGATGAGGTGCTTAGGGACATGGTTTAGTGGTGGGATGACAGGGGGAGGTTAAAGGTTGGACTCGATGATCTCAAAGGTCTTTTCCAACCAAAGTGATTCTATGATTCTATGATTCTATGAAGAGGAGATAATAGAGGAGATAAAGTGTTCCAGTCCTCCTTTACATTAAATAACGGATATTCCATAATTCATATTGCAAACTATGTTTTCTCCTGAAAACAGGAGTCTGTAAACAAGCAGCCACCTGCTCTGTATGACCTTGTAGAGGCTCTGTTCTTTCCAATCTGACACCCTGTCTGGGTAGTCGTTACAGCCCTTTCCTTTCTCCACAGCAATTTTTTTAACATTGAGCTGTAATCAATGGCGCTTCACCACGCACAGCTACTTTAATGTTCTCCCTTTTGCAGCAACAGCTCTGGTGTTAGGATACCGGAGCACGTGTTGTTCTTGATATCATCATGGGCGTGTATGGCAAAGGTTTGCATGTCATTAGTTGGCCATGCATAAACTAATGTCAATCCCAGTTATATTCATCAGCTGGAACATAAGAAGTGAAGCTTTTTTAATGGAAGGTGAGCAGTGGCATGCTGAAGACCGGTGGCTTAGCAAAGCTGAGTCTTTCTGAGAGAACCAGTAGCTGCTTTGACCGCAATGCAGCGCACTGATGTCCCTGAGCCGTAGCTTACCGCTTCATACCAGTAAACTCCATGCAGCGTGTGTGAGTTTCCACTAATGCTTCTTCCTGAATGGCCGACCAAGAAGTTAAATGGAGAAAGGCCCATCAGAAGAGATGCAAATCAATCTTTAGACACGTCTTAATGAATCTGATGGTGAATCTCCTGTTCTTTTTGAATACCGGGAGACCACAGTTTGGGTGAGCTGGTAGGTAGGATAATGACTGATGTTTGGCAAGCAGAAGGCTTCATGTGCTCACTTGAACAGAGGAACCAATTAATCAGAACTCTCTTTCTAAACCTGCTGGCTGTATTCGCTGCATCACTACCAGCATAAATTTATTCCCTTCCTTCTAAGTAGAGCACTTAATATTTTCACAAATTAGCACATTTTTGTGTTTCATTAATGTTTCTCAAGTATCCTGAGAACAATGTGATGACATACCACTGACAAAAATCAGCGCAAATTGAAACAGGCTGACTTGTAATGGAGAGAAGGAAAAGCAGACAACCATTTGTACACTTCAGCTGGGAAAACAATAAAATACTGACTGCAAAAATGCCTGTCCTGGTAGTGCAGGCAAACCTGTTAGCTGAGCTCTTAGCACCAGAAGCTTGGCAGGCCAGGATGCTGTGCTAAGTACATATCATTTCTGCTAGAAGGTGTCAGGTTTGTGGCTGGTCTTTGTTTTAGTGGGTTGGTTTTTTTCTGGCTGGTGTTTGTGTTCGATGGCAGAAATCATCCATGCAAGAACATTGCAACCAACAGTGACTGCTATGTTCAGGGGAGCCCTGTTCTCATGAAGTCTTTACATTTTAGTGGAAACACAGCTAAAGGGCACATACAATCCTGTCAGTATGGCAATAGAAAAGCAGATCGTGGGACTGGGCCCTCAGAAAAATGCCTATTACTTGTTAATAGGCATTCATGGTAAAATATTAAAATCAAAAAGAGCCTCCACCTCTGCAACCAGGACAAAAGGCACTTCTAGCTCTGGGGGTTTTTGGCTTGCTTTTTTTTTTTTTCCTGAGGAAATCAAAACATGTAAGAAAATGTAGCTCCGTATTTTTAGTTGCTGTGTATAGAGTTTAAAGGTGACTTTTGCTTCCATTTGATTGTCTGACTAAGCAGTTCTGAAGCCCTAAGGGTAAATGGTCCTTGCTCCAAGGACCCTTGCTCTCAAACAACCTAAATCAATTATTTCTGAGCTAATGTATATTTCTGAAAATGACTCTAGATGTTATCAGATGCACAAATGAGTAAGGGCTTTACTTCAGGTTCATATCTGATTCACATAGAATGGTAAAACTTGCATAAATATTTGAAGAATTTTTTTCTACTTTTACATTGCTACAGTAGAAATCATGAGAGTCTATAGTTTGCCTTTGTGTCACGAGATGAAAAATGCAAGTGTTTTTTGAGACGGTATTTAATCTGAGTCAGCACTAATTATGTGTTGTCTGAATCAATATAGTCTGGAGAGAGTATTGAGAGAAAGGGAAGGACACACTGTGTAATGAAACAGGAGCGGGTCCCCTGGCTTTATAAATCTGCGTAAGATGCCACAATGGAGAGGCAAATATTTAGGCTTAGAGTCTGAATACCTATGAGTTGGTGGTGTGCTCAGCTTCTCTTTGGAGAGATTTCTTTCTCTGATTTCCTTATCTCCTTCACAAAGCATACAAAGTTTATCAGATAGAGAGGATCACAGAACAGTGAGAGGACTGCACACCCTCAGCCTGGTAAGCCCAAGAAGGTGCCCTCCCTGTCTTCCTTTTCTCCTTATGCCTGGCTTGTTAAGGCATTGGTGAATTAAGACATAAGAGAATCTGCTTTTTTGGTGAATGAAACTGAGAAAGAGGAGGCCTGACAGCCAGCTAGAGAGTACCTGTGGTCCACAGTTCTTGTGGTGGGGGAAGAGATGACACAGAAGTAGAGGAATTGCATCTCAACAAGGAATTCTCCCTCTTTCTACCCAGAAATGTTTCTGCTCCCTGTATTTTCTTCTTTCATCTGTTTCTGTCATCTTTTTAAATACTACACACACACACACACCCCACTGCCTTTAAAGACAGAGGGAGATTTATAGGCCTCGCTCCAGTCTTGCCTTGTCCTGTTCTGGTCAGATGAAGGCACTAGTGTTAGCAGAAATGCTGATGGGGGAAGAGGCTGAGATTTGCTGTACATGAATTTGTGCTTTGCAGGCATGTCCATCTGGCTGATGCCCTCCTTGTCAGCCTGCCCTGCTGGTCAGGCACTGTGAACACCCATAACTGTTTTCCTTCCTTTCATTTTCTCTCGCTGAAGCTCTTTGCCACAATGTCACACCATGTCTAGCTTTGTTCCAACCTGTTGAACTTCTTCCTGTGACACCCCACCCCACTTGCCGTATCTCCTGTTGAAAACACTCGCCCCCTTCTTCCAGCCAGCCTTACCCGAGCACAGGTACGGGAAGAACAGATGGACAGAGGAGGGAGGCTGTGAGCCGTGGCAGAGACGATGCAGGAGGTGTTTGGCAGGAGCTGCCCATGCTAGAGCTGAGGCATGGATCGTTCCTGTGTACACACACAGGCAATCGTGGATGCTTTCCATGGGATAAACTAAAACTTGAAGAATATATCCCAGTTGACTCCTAAAGCACTTCTCCAACTGAACATTTTTCTGTAGTTATCTTTCTTATATAATAACTGTGGGTTCCTTAATTCAATTTAAAATGAAAAAAGTAGAAACACTTTTTTTTTTAAAGAACACTCTTCAGCTAGTTTTGTTAAGGCATTGTTCTTCCTTTAGCTTTAATTTCATTGTACTTCTTTCCTAATTAAAATCCAGATTATTTTCCCCAAGTTGTTAAAGACAAAAGATCACTTTTCTCATTCTCTAGACTAAATTGGATTTTAAAAACAGAACACCCTGGCTTTTTTTGTCTAATAGGATTTATTATACTATTTTGTATAATCATTGTAATTAGGAATTGTGTACCACTGTTTTAACAAAGCTTCCAGTCAGAAACACTGAAAATCTTATGGTTCTTATTCATTATGAATGGATCCTTCTCTGAGCCACTATCTTTACTTAGACATAGCAAATCTTTCATGCTGCCTTTTTTTTTTTCAGTTACACTGCAAGCAATTTATTGGGCAACCCCTACTAAATAAGATCTTATCACTTTTTATTAAGATTTAAACAAGATTTAAACCAAAGCTCTCAATCCCTTCATCCCACAGTCTCTGTTGGTATTGGGGATTGCCCAGCTGCAGGCCCCAGATGCAGAACCTTGCACTTGGCCATGTTGAGCTTCAGGAGGTTTGTATGACCTCACTCCTCAAGCCTGTCCAGGTCACTCTAGATGGCTTCCCTTCCCTCTAGAGAATCAACTGTACCACTTTGCTTGATCAGGAGGATGGAGGAGACCACTACCTGTGCTCCCGATACTTTTAACATTGCTCTGAGGAACACATAGTCTTTTGATGGTTCTGAGCTACCTTGTCATGGTATCACTAGACCCTACATGGAATAGTAGGAGCAGATGATACTCCATGGGTTTCACCAGGCTTGGTGGCCTCTCAGTGACATTGTGAATGCGAGCTCCTGGTAGGCAGCAAACTTCTCTAAACTGTACAGTAAATGGGTGCTTTGGTGCCTCTCAGTAGGGGAATATCTACTGATACTTTATGTGCTTTTCTGGTTCCACAGGTTCTAATGTGGTTGGGCAGCTGGATCAATTTTGCATGATGGGCTTCACCTGGATCCTGTCCTTTACTCATGCGCTCTTCATTCCCCAGCCCCAGAGCGCCCTATCTATTACCCAGGAGCACTTTAGGGAAGGTTCTTCTTTCTACCCCAAGCAGAGACAAGGGTCCAGTCCCCTTCACCTCATGAGTTACTGGTGCCAGCCGGCTCCAGGCTGAATTCAGGCTTACGTTCCCCTTGCACAGCCTTAAAGCAAGTCTGGGGCAGCGCGTAACACCACGTTATCAATCTCCCAGTCACATTCCCAGATACTGCACTGCTTGTTTGAGCTCCTCTCATAACATGGCTACTTGTTTGATGGGTTCTTCTAGCTGGGCACACTTGCAGATATGATATCCACCACAGCCTTCAGATGCTAGGGGGACTTCCAGGTGCTGGAGGCATCATGCAGCCTAAGGTCTGGACAGCTATTTCAGTCGTTGGGAGGCCTGTTTGGGTGAAGGTGTCAGCACAGGTAGGCTGCAGCGCTTCTGTTCAGGTTTCTGCCCCAGCCTTGCAGCTGTGGTGGGTGGAAACTTGTGCTGCTTTTGGCTGGGGGAGATTTAATTTTCTTTGTAGTAGCCAGTACGGGGCTATGTTTTGGATTTGTGCTGGAAACAGGGTTGATAACCCACGGATGTTTTTGTTACTGCTGAGCAGTGCTTACACAGAGTCAAGGCCTTTTCTGTTTCTCGCCCCACCCCACCAGCGAGTAGGCTGGGGGTGCAAAGGAGTTGGGAGGGGGCACAGCCGGGACAGCTGACCCCAGCTGACCCAAGGGATATCCCACACTGCAGGATGTCATGCTCAGCAGAGAAAGCTGGGGGAAGAAGAAGGAAGGGGGGGACATTCAGAGGGATGGCGTTTGCCTTCCCAAGTAACCGTTACGCATGACAGACCCCTGCTTTCCTGGAGATGGCTGAACACCTGCCTGCCCATGGGAAGTAGCAAAAAACGGGGGGAGAGGGAAGTAAGCAAGCGGCTGTGTGGGGCTTAGCTGCCGACTGGAGTTAAACCACGACACCACCATTTTCTGTCAGGAGGACACAGGTCTCAGAAAAGAAACAGCCCACTTATAAAACGGTAGTTCTTTTGAAAGGTGTCACCCTGGAGCCCTCAAGCTGCTGGGTGGGCTTTCACAGCCACCAGCTGTGACCGTGGGGGCCGCAGCCCCACAGCAGGCAGGGCCCGCTGCCCCAGGGCCGCCTGCCTGCCGCTGCCCCCACACGCACAGCCCAAGAGTGGTGGCTCCCGGCTGCCCCCACAGGCAGCCAGCCCTCTCCAGCCCAGCAAGGGCTCCATTTAGGAGTAAACTGCGTGCGTAAATTAAAGGCCCAAAAGCTTCAGTGAAGATGGCTGTGCCCTTCTCTCTCCCCAGGGGTTGAACGGCACCATTACTGTATACAAGCGGCATGTGAGACTTGGGCTCTCAGTCTGGTGTACAGATACAGCATAAGGCTGTGTCTGAAACCCTCGGAGCGGAAGGTGATGTGGAGGCACAGACTCTGCGCTTCAGCCTATGCAAACCCAGACTTTTTGGTCTTTTGCCCTGTTCACATAACCCATAATTGCCTCAATTCTCCAGTGTGAGCTTGCCAGCGGTCACATGCAGTGCGTGCTGCGGCTGACGTGCTCGGGGTCTGAACACCACAGCTTACAAGGAAATGCCCCCTGGTTCCTAAGATAACCAGAAGCATGACTGAAAACGTTGAGTTCTTCCCTAAAAATACCATGTATGAAGCTTTTCACTGGATAGGGAGTTATATGCGTGACTATACCAGCTTATTATCTGGTGTACAATGCTAAGCCGTCCCTAGCTATGCAGAAACATATAGCAGATACATGCTTTGGCTTATTTTGAAACAAGAAAATACACAATTCCATCGTTTTGTTTTTTGTCCATGAAACTTGGAATGCGGTCTGCATGTGTATTACAGATTTACGAACTTGCTGTACTCCAGAACTTCCACAGCTGAAATGAGATTCTGGACACCCTATTACTATCTAAAAGGACACTTACTCATGCAGGCCAAATTGATTTGAAGTGTCCACTTCTCATTTCAAAGGCATTATTTCTGAAGCAATAGTTGGGGTTCCTTTTGTGTGCTGTGTTACATTTGACATTGATTCACTGTTGCATAGATAACTTTGGGTTTGTTGCTGCAAACCGTCTACTCGGCACCAGAAGCAGGTGGCTGGGAAGTCAGCACAGGATCCTCATCTCCTTTTCTCAGCAAGGATTAATGCTTTTGTTTAATACTCAGCTTCCGCTAACAGAAGCCTGTACATAATGAGATGGTGAAACCTTTTCTAAAACCTTGTTTCTGAGTGATTGCAACTGGGGTTTTGTCATAGGACCTCGGCAGGCATAGTTAGTAATTAGTGTCTTTATATATAATCCTTAACAATTTCTGTATACTGTTTGTAGAAGCTGTGTTGGAGGCTGGTGAATAATCCATGTTATTGAAGATATATGTGTACTATAATTACACTGTTCTTTCTAATGCTGCAGTCAGAAAAACATAGCAGGTAACAGCATACATGGAGCCTGGTTCCAGGTTGAAATGAACAATGCACCATTAGTCTGTTATGTATGCTGCTTGAGAGAGGTTGTCCAAACTGTTAGTGTGCTAGTCACTTCCTTCTTTTGAGGATCTAATGCTGCATCCTTGTAAACTGTATCTTTTGAATTCTGGACATTTTTGAGATTCTCGCTCCTGCCTAGGAACACGCTTGGGAAAGCTTGCCTGGATGCTGGAAGTCAGAATTTCAGAACTCTAAATGCCCCAGAAAAAGGCTTGTAAAAGGTGTCCTTGCCTCAGCTCTCCATATCTCGACATAACCCTAAGGAGAATAGAGACTCTCATTCATTTAATTTGTATAGTTTTAGAGGATGAGATGCATCAATAAGTGGTGTTTCAAAGTCATGCTGTTTCTCTTACTGGCCTGATTTTGGGCCAAAAGCAAGAAGCTATCTAACTGAATTTGAAGGTTCTGTCATTTCATTAAGCAATAATATAATGTGAAATCATCCTCGTTCTAAAATTTCAATTTTTCAGGAGTTTAGCATTGCATATCAATACATACCGTAAGTCAGGAATTTTTAAACAGTTGTAAGGTGATGAGTCATAAGACTGAAGGCCTGCTCCACCTTCTTGTACTTGTTATTTTAAGCTAACTCTGCAATCACTTTGAGCCTTGCAAGCCAAATAGTAGAATATCATTAGAAAACAGAATTCTGAGGTCACAGCTGCGGTAGCACCCACTCAGGTAAAATGCTTATCCAGCTTTTATAAAAATAAAAGAGTGTGCAACAGAGGTGGTGTTATCCACATGATTCCAACTCAAATCCAAAATGGATACTTGAAGTTTTGGAGAACAGCATCCAGTGATGGATTAGAGAGACAGAGCAAGAGGTGACAAAGACCTACTTTACCCTTCATGTAAGCTATGCGGTAGAAATTAATAGGTTTGAGTTTGTTCTGTGAATAAAATTCAGCCTCAGTTAATGTATATGATGGGAGGGAGAGTTGGATATTTTCTTACTCTGCTGTGTGCTTTCCATAAGCAAGAGGCAATCCTCTTTATCATTCCACTTATTCCCACACCAAAGGCTCTGAAGCTTTTTTCAGCACTTGTGAGAGCACCTGGGTGATGTTTCTGACAGTCCTGTGTTCCTCTCCTTTTCATTGTGGTCTGTCTGAGGGAGCTGGAAGGAGAGTCATAGAATCATAGAATCATTTAGGTTGGAAAAGACCTTTCAGATCATCAAGTCCAACCGTTAACCTAACACTGCCATCCCACCACTAAACCATGGCCCTAAGCACCTCATCTACCCGTCTTCCAAACACCTCCAGGGATGGGGACTCAACCATTTCCCTGGGCAGCCCGTTCCAATCCTTGACAACCTTTTTGGTGAAGAAGTTTTTCCTAATATCCAATCCAAACCTCCCCTGGCGCAACTTGAGGCCGCTTCCTCTCAGCCTATTTCTTCTTAATTGGGAGAAGAGAGCAACACCCAGCTCACTACACCCTCCTTTCA
This sequence comes from Egretta garzetta, assembly GCF_000687185.1. Classification (NCBI taxonomy): domain Eukaryota; kingdom Metazoa; phylum Chordata; class Aves; order Pelecaniformes; family Ardeidae; genus Egretta; species Egretta garzetta. The sequence continues at coordinate 4,297,756 of NW_009260410.1, forward strand.
GGGAGTTGTTGAGGGCAATAAGGTCTCCCCTCAGCCTCCTCTTCTCCAGACTAAACAACCCCAACATGGGCTGCGCTGACGTGAATGGTGACTGCTGAGAGATCTGATCCAACTTCACACAGTAATGTTCTCGTAATGAAGCAGATAAAAGTGCAAAATTAAATAGCTTCAACTTTTTTAATAAAGTGGGTGGATATGAGAGTGGCAACCACAATTCGTTTGGTTCTGGGAAAGCATCCACCAGAATGCTGATAATAAAAAAATTGAAATGTTTGAAAAAGATCAGTGAGCTGAATCAGAATTGCAGTCCTTCATTCTTAGAATCATAGAATCATAGAATGTTTAGGGTTGGAAGGGACCACTAGTGGTCATCTAGTCCAACCCCCCTGCAGTGAGCAGGGACACTGCTAACTAGATCAGATTGCTCAGAGCCCCATCCAACCTGGCCTTGAATGTTTCCAGGGATGGGGCCTCCACTACCTCTCTGGGCAACCTGTTCCAGTAAACCGGAAGAGTTGAAGGAAAAAAAGGTAAAGTTTAAAATAGCCAAATATATATCACCTAGAGATTGACAATTTTGATTCTGATTCAAGAAAGCACTTAAACATTTTGCTTAAGTGCTGCTTTGAATAGGAATGCTTTCCTGAGTTGAAAAGCAAAGGAACTGGTAGCAGCCTAAGTATCTAGCATCCTGCCCCTGATGTAGGGAAGGAATGACTTGGGAAGATGTAAATATTTAAAAGCTGCATTTCATCTGTTCAGAATAGGATTTTTGCTATTTCAAGTGAAACATTTCTTGGGACATTCTAAGGCAACAAAACATGATGGTAGTAAACATTTTCTTGGGAATAATTCCAGCCTGGCAGGGAAATCAATTCATTGACCCCAGAGGTTTTTTTGCGTTGTTTGCTCCATTGGCACACTTAAAAAATAAATTGGGAAAGCAAACTGGAATTAGCAGAAATGTGAACTCAGTGCTATTTCAGTGTTAACTTTCCACTAATGATCTTTGAAGGCTGTTGAGTGAAACCCTCCCTCTTCCCTTCCCCCGTTCTATTACCCTTAATATATTATTATCCAATTTAGCTCCCCTGCCAAGGGAATCTTTTGCTCTCTGATCTTTGCTGTAAAAGGCATGAAAAAGCACAAGTAAGCTGACAAAGTCTGAAGGAGCAAACTATACCAGGTTCATGCATAATGTAGCCATCACATCTTCTGTTCCTTTAATATTACTGAATTCATATGATACTCGATGCTCACACTCAGAAGAGATAGAGACGTTCCTTACTGATGGATATTATTTCTACGTTAATGAATTCTCTTTCCGTCAACAGATAAAAATTCAGGAGACAGGGAATTCCTCCTCTCTCAAGTTCTCTTGATTATAAAACATTTTACATAATTATCAATAAATTATAAGAATTTTCTTAGAAAATAAATGTTAACATAGCTCTCACATACCATATTATAATGCTCTTTAATACTTCAGCTTCCAAATGCAAATGTAAGCTAAGTAGCATTCTGGGTTTTCTAAAAAAAAAAAAAAAAAGACAACTGAAAATAAATTTAATTACAAAGCCAATTCGCTTCAATGGCATAAAAAATTAATCTTATGTAACTTCAAAATGTATGTCTACTGCACTAAGTCCCAAGGCAGTACAGTATTGAAAAGTATGAAGTAGGCTTATTTCAGCCATGAGGGAACAGTTCATACAAACTTCCTAGAGCACTTACTGCTATAAGTAATATGAAATGTTTGCTGAGATATCATTGTAAGTGTTTCCTTCAGATAAATGCATTATAAACAATTAATAGCGGAGAGTCTGCAAGGAGATTCATTCCCTTTCTTTAGAAGTGAAGAGGCTATGCAGGAAGGGTACTGAGCAGCCTGTTACATATATAATAAAAAAAAAAAAACTGAGGCAAAGCAACGAAGAGGGAAAATGCTTCTGTTTCTCACTTCTGTTAAAGTCCATGTTCAGAAGAACATAGCCACTCTGCCATTGCCAAGTGGCATGGTGTCAGATTGTGATTTTTTTTTTTAGTCATTCTCATTTAAAAGGAAACAAACCAGCATGTATGAGCTAATACAGTTTGAAATGACAGAAGGGGACAGAAGTGTTACAGAAGAATTTACTTCTCAGTGACAATTGAGTTTAGTGCTCGGGCTACCAAAATGCAGCCTGGTCATCAGCTGATGCACTGCAAAGTGAGATGATGTGGAACGTGTCCAAAGAAAGGCAACAAAGCTGGTGAGGGGTCTGGAGCACAAGTCTTATGAGGAGCAGCTGAGGGAACTGGGGTTGTTTAGCCTGGAAAAGAGCTGGCTGAGGGGAGACCTTATCACCGTCTACAACTCCCTGAAAGGAGGGTGTAGTGAGTTGGGTGTTGGTCTCTTCTCCCAAGTAAGAAGTGATAGGATGAGAAGAAATGGCCTCAAGTTGCACCAGGGGAGGTTTGGATTAGATATTAGGAAACATTTCTTCACCAAAAGGGTTGTCAAGGATTGGAACAGGTTGCCCAGGGAAGTGGTTGAGTCCCCATCCCTGGAGGTGTTTGGAAGACGGGTAGATGAGGTGCTTAGGGCCATGGTTTAGTGGTGGGATGGCAGTGTTAGGTTAACGGTTGGACTTGATGATCTGAAAGGTCTTTTCCAACCTAAACAATTCTATTATTCTAAGACTGAAAACATTAAGCAGCTATTTGCTTTTAGGGAAAAATCAGCTGAAAGTGGCTGCAGCCTTGTTTTTAAATACCCAAATGGATGAGACGTGCCAATAATAATGCAGTGTGCAAAGGTCCGAAAAGGTGTGGGAGGGTCCTTGCGCAGGCATTGGCGGTTTGGCGTAAGCGAGGAAGAACCTACAAAATACATTTTTTAAAAGATGATACTTAATGTATAACTCTTGGCCAATAACTCCTTCTTCTGAAAAGTACAAATTAGTGCTTTTTCTTTCATCTAGCTTTGCTAGAAATCCCTGATTTGATGTATTGAAATTGACATAGAAATTATGAGGAAGCTCAGAATGGGGCGAAATCCTCCCACATGATGCAATATGCTCCAGGCTCAGCAGCAACTCTCTTGTGAGCCAGAAAAAAAATCTTCTGAGGGCTTGCGTGTGTGAAAGCATTTGCTCCGAAGGGGGATTCTTTGCTATAACTGCTTCGTACAACCAGGCAGCGAGCTTTCCCATACTGTTGGATAGTGCTTCCCAGCATGTAGAAACGGGTGGGAGCTGTGCACTGCAAGTGCACTGCTAGCCAGCAGCCTGCTGAAAGGAGCTAGAGATGCCTGCCTCCATGTCCCAAGGACTGTCGTTCTAAAAACCCCTCATGCGCACTTTGTCTTTGAAGACTTTTGAGAACAGGTCAGACAAATGTGCCACAGATGGCCCTTTTGGGATGGGGTAGATTAGATGACCTCTCAAATTTCTTTTCACCCTGTTTTCTGCCGCTCTGCGATCTATCTTTTGAGGAATAGCTGGTGCCAATTTCAAATCCTAAATAGCCTACGATGAATGAATCTTCTTGATGAAATGTTATTCCTCAGTCCTGCTCCAAGTCTTCCAGCCTCTTCTGTGAACACAGTGTATTACCAGCTTGGCAAGCAAAGCACATGGACCAGAGAGACAGCTGGTGAAGACAGCTATGTTGTGGGTGCAACTTCTTATGGGAAGAGATACGGGGCAAAAGAGTGGATTTGGTGAACCACTACAAAGTGAGGGGATTAACTGTTCCCTTCTCACCAGCTGCAATCCCCTTCTGAGCACACAGAAGACGATTGGGAGTTGGAAGAAAAGGGGACAGAATTTGGGAGGCTCTTTTCTAGTCTAAACTCAGCACAACAGTTGTCTGGATGAGAGGAAAACAATCAGTCACCACCTGTGACATCACACAGTCCCGTTATTATGACAGCAAATATAGCTATTCTTATGAACTTTCTCTGCAATCTCTCTTGGCAGCCCATGAAATGTTCTCCAAGGGAAGGCTTGCTGGCAGTGAGGATTGAGGCCTGGGACGTGTGTAAATTGTGGGCATATTTGGACCACATTGCTTACATGCTGCCTCTCCCCAGCTGGTAAAGCAGTGCAAGGTCTCAGAAGGGTCCAAGTGGAGGTATAGCAGCTAGATGAGCGTGCCAGATGTGCCTGGTGAGTGTGCTGGTTCACAAAGTGAAAAGGGGCAGGATTGAGCTCTGCAAGAACACTTCCAAGGGAAGGTGACACATAGTCACATAGGCTCAGAGTCCAGCGAGGAGCGGAGGCACCAGCAGAGCAAAGTGGTGTGAGAAGGTGGCAGGAAAGCCAGCAAAGAAGTTTGTATATGACCATGATGTCACCAAACTTGGTCTGAGAAATGATGCCTCTGACACCAATAGGAGTAAAAGCTGCTTGGAGATTTGCCAGTTACATGGTTGTGACAAGCTGCTTGTTGTGAATTCAGATGGCTTTGTATCTAGCATCTGGTTTACACTGCCCATATATTTTCAAGCATTAAAAAACTACTTTCCATTTCCTGATCTAACTACAGAAACAGCTTCCCATTATGTCAATAATGCTGCCTGAATAAATATTACTCATTTCTAAACTGGGTAATATAGAGTTCTTATCGAGTATCCTGGAACATCAACCAGGGCACTCAACCCATCTCAATGAACAATACATTATTGTTTTCTTTCTCTCTCGGTTCCCCAGTATGTCCCAAGAGATACGACATGCTCTTTGTATGCCCTCTTTGTGCATCTGAATTAGATATCAAAACCATGTGTCCTATTTCTCACTACAGTGAATGGAAAGAGAGCCCATTCCACAGCAGAATACAGAATAGGGACCTCGCTGTGGTAGACACCCCAGAGTGACTGCCCCATCCCCTGTGATCGATGGGCAGAGTGAATTGGTGATTAGGGCTCTGGTTGGTGGCCCTCTGGTTGGACAAGCAAGATTGCTGTTTTGGGTGGAAGTCGGCACAGAGGAGCAGAGAGACAGACAGCAACTTTAGGCCTTGCCTGGATGCAAACAGCTGAAGTTAATGGGCATAAGTAAAAGCCTTTAAACTACAGTATGCATGCCCTTGTTTGGGGTAAAGTACTCTTAGGTTAATGTAGTTTGAAGGTTGCCTCACTCCCAGATGAAAAGCATGTACATGGTGGTTTAACAGGCTTCAATATATGCTCATTAACTTTACACTTTTAGTTGGCTCTTCATAAATTTCTGATGTATTGGCTCTGTTGGGACTTCTGTCGGGTTTATTTTAGTTCTTTGTTGTAGTTTCACCAGAAAACAACCATCTCTGATTTCTCAGTGAAAAAAAAACCCTCACCCCCATTCAGAAAAAAAATAACCCCCAAGTAGATTTTTTTTTTTTTTTTACAGCCTACTAGGCAAAAAAGTTAGCAATGGCAGCAGAGACAGGTGTTAACAGTGGACCCAGCGTACCTGTCATAGGAAATGCTGATAGCACCAAAAAAGCAAGGCAGGGTCAGTTGCTAGAATGTGATTTGTATGAAAATATGTGGTGTAGTTTAAAGGTCCAGTTTTGACAGTCTTTATTATAACTTTATGGGGGGTTGTATAAGATGTTGAACTTAGTATTGTGCTAGTAATATTTATGAAATGGTATTAGAAAATGCAATAAAAGTTTATAGGAAAGTCATTACTGTAACCATAAAACAACAGCCCATCCAAAATACCACCAATGGAAAAGTAATCAACCTGTATCAGATAAGACAAGTGACTTTAGGGGACAGATGCCAGTCCAGACACAGCCACGCACACCACCTGAGAAAATGAGGCTCTGTGGGTCTGGGAGAAATAAAACAATGTCTTCATCAGGGCTCATTACGAAGCATCTTCTCCTGCCCCTGTCCCTGGCGGTGGCAGAGTAGTGCTGTCAGTGCTGTGGAGAAATCATAGAATCATTTAGGTTAGAAAAGACCTTTAAGATCATCAAATCTAGCCGTTAACCTAACCCTGCCATCCCACCACTAAACCATGTCCCTAAGCAATGGGGATGCAGAGCCCGGGCCTGGGCGGGGAGGGGGGCTCAGCCCACCCTGAAGCCGGTGTCAGTAATTATTAACTGCTAATGGCGAGAAAAACCATTATGGTACACAATAGGCTTTCCTTTCACACCGCTAATTGTGTGATGAACTTACTTTGGCAGTAAATTGTCACATCTGCTGTGGAGAGAAATTACACTTAGGGAAATAAAATAAATACAGTTGTGGTTCCTTTATCCCTGGATGATTGAGGCATTTTAAAAAAGAGAAAAAAGATAACTTGGCAGATGTAACATATTATTTGTTAGACAAGGCTTTAGAGGGAGGTAATAACTTTTTTTTAGTCAACTGGTATAGTAGGAAAAACAGGCAAGCTTTCACAAGCCCTTCTCAATTTGTTCTTTCTGCTCTGATTGCACTTTAGAGAGCAGTAACACCAAAGGGCCAGGTCGAGGTACGTTGTTTGGTGGCAGTACTAGCTGGAGATTCCTTCTGCCCATGTGTCCTTCCGCTTGCTCCTACTTCACCAGCTTCTCCCCCCCCTTGTTCTGCTCCTTCAGCCATGACAAGGCAGCTGTCTGGGTCTGGAAATAAGTAGGCTGGCAGAGCTGAATGTGGTTTCAGCGATGGGTTGAGCTGCTGCTCTCTTTTTCACGCTAGCCCTGGTGCGCCGGGTGCACACGTTGTCATCCAGATCATGGAACCCTGAAATGTTACTCAGGCAACAAAATCAACAAATAGAGACCTGGTGTTTGGAGTGAAAAGATGGATAGTGGGGATTTTTCCTCAGGGAGGGAGGTAGCTGTGGAAAACAGGGGGCCATTAGATAGAGGCTGGGGGGGAAATGTGTCACCAAACTAGTATCTTTGTGGACCCTGTGACTTTTAGTTTCCATTTCCAGCCTCTAGTTAGTATTTCTGAAACAGCTGCTGGTCTTTTCAACCACTTACCCTGAAATGTTCTAGAATTTAACAGCTCCAGTCCTTTCATCAGTGAAACACCATTTGGAAAGCAGAGCGATACTTATTGAAGACGTTGCAATACGATTTATTTTTTTTTTCAGTCTTAAGTCTGTCACCGGTCTTCAGCTCTTCTAAATACTAGTTCTCATTACTATTTAATTCTACATATTAGTTCTAAATATCAATGTCGTTGTAGGCATTCTGCAGATTTTTTTCTGAGCTCCAGAAAACATTCCCTATTTTTCCTCACTTCTAGAAGCTGATCTGTAATTATTCATTATTTACATTGCAAGATGGATGACACTTCAACAGAGCAAAATCTATTAAAAGGCAGCAGAAATTTGCATTCCTTGTGTACTTTAATGAATTAGGAATAAAAAGGAAGGAGAGAAGGAGAAAATTTTGCAGAGATATTTAATTATTATTTCCTTGGGCTATAATAATCTGTATGTAGGAATTGGATATTTATATTTTTATTTAGATATGGAAAGAAGAAGATAATGTTAGAATAGCAGTTATTGCATCTTTGGAGATTCGGTTATGTGGTAAAGACATATCATATCTTAAAGAAAAGAGACGAGACACATAAATTATGCTTTTATCTTTTTAAATAAATATGAACGGGAAGGATGGTTCTGATCTATACAGCTGTGTTCAACCAAGCCTTACAGTCCTCCATCCACCAGAATTTCAGTTAATGGCAATGGAAATTTTAGCTGAGATACGGGCAACAGTATTATCAAAACGTTGTTCCTAAGAGTCCTGAGTGGTGTTTCTAAAACTGTCAGTGCAGTGGCAGTATTTTCAGATGTGCCTACTGATAACTGGACATCTCTGGTTTAGAAAGATGAGACCTTAGAGGAATTTGGTTTTTTCTGATGCTTGGTGTGATGCTCTATATAACACGGGCAGGCCGATTGTCAAGAAATTACAGCAATCTTTGGGATGTCTTAGCAATAATCTCAAATTGCTTGAGAGGAATGACAAATCTTTTATTTAAATGTCCTCTAGCAAGGGTCCTACTTTCAAACATATGTCTATGTCATGTCAGTCCCTCTTTTCAATACCAACCGCTTTTTTATATGTCAGGTCCATAACACTGGGTTTGCATTGCCCAAAGTCACATTTACACAATCCTTTTGTCAGTTTGATTGAGACAAATGCAGAAAGTGACAGATGGGTTAATGGTCCTACCACAGTGTCATCACATCACTTCAGCAAATGGTATCAACATGCAATCATGGCGTGATGTACTATTACAGTTCATTTGTCTTTAGAACAATTTTGGAGAATCACTGGGTGTCCCATGGTTCAAGATCAGCCATAAAACAACACATCCTGCTCCTCCAAGTTGTTGATAGGTTATTCCATGCCTTAGTCCTGCAATTGATTCTTGAGCCTCAGTGCTGCCTCTGGAGATGGACAAAAGTCAGAGCTTTCATTTTTCAGGAAATTTTGCTTTAGTTTCTGTTCAGAAAAAAAAAAAGAAATCATTCATGCTAAGTCCCAAACCAGTTTTGTCCAGGAACCAGAAGCATCTTTGCAATTACCATTGCAGGTACTTAGTGGAATTAATATTGCTGTAACTTTCTGTGCTCCCAATGTCCGTGGGTTCAGTGAGGATTCACCAGCCAGCAAAGGAGGCTCCTACAAACTTTCATTTTCTCACAGGGCATTTTGTCTGTAAGGTCTTCAATAATAGTCAAATAACCATGGTCCTGTAAGATGCACCCATTTATTTGCGTTCTGAATTCTTCTAGTTATAAAAGTCTCCTCGTCTTTGAGACTTTTCACATCTTACACAGCACTCTGCTTTCTCCCTGTATCATTCTTAGTCTCCTAATTACAGCCTTCCATTGGTCCAGCATTGCCTCCTCTTCCATTTAAAATTCATCCTGTGGTTCTCTCCTCTCTGCTGCTTGCAGTAGTTCCCCGCCTCACCCCGCCAGGCTCCGCGCTTCCCTGCCTCACATCTGCTTTAATGATGCATTAGGAAAGATTAGATTTCTTGTGCTGTCTGCAGTAGGAAAGTTTCTGTACATTGCCAAATCCTGGCTTGAGACCAGGACCCTCAGTACTCACATATGAACTTTTTTAGCTCACTTTTTCATTTGTCTGAGTTTACACCGCTTCCCTTTCATCGAAGCACTCCACAATAGAATGCTTCGGTATTACATAACTTCTGTGAACAGCAAGATATTTCTGTGAAAATGCATTATAAAATAAATTGTATTGCATTGTATAGGAGACATAATATGACATTCTCTGGAGGAAGCAATTATTTGCTCAATAATGTCCACAACATTCAGCTCTTCAGCTTATGGGACATTCTTGTAAAGGCAGAAGGGTATGTTTCTTGGTAAAATAATCATATTTTAATTTAGACTATCCTCTTTCAGTAAGGTGAAAACTATATAAAACTGTATAAAAGCAGTCTCATCATGGTCATAAGAGAAGTGGACTTTTCTCATTTAATTTATTTTGAGAAAATACATTTCCTGCTTCTTTTCAAAATTGTTATTTCTAGATGTGGATGTCCATATAAATTAGAATTCTTCCTGTCTGAATCACAGGTACAGTACAGTATTGGGAGAACACCAATTGCAGAAGTTACTCTTGAGGAAGAGTAGCTGTGGCATGTCATTCTTTAAAAGTTTTTTTTAAAATTCTTTTCTCAGGTCTTTGGTGGATTGACTTGTAAACAAAAACCTGAGTCTGCTTGTATTTTATGTAACCAAATTTAGCCATTCTTTCTTCTAAGGACAAGTCTCAGCAAAATGACATTTAAATGGTACCCAGTAAGAGTTTTGTGTTGCCCTAATAAGTTGCGTTAGCTGATCTCATGCAAAAAAACCCTGCAAAACATTAGAAGGTGTTCAAGACAAGTATTCTTATTTCTGGCCTCTTTGTTAACAGCCTTGAACTCTTCCTTAACATTAATTTTGATTATTGACTGTTTGTAATCACCTAGCTATTTAGCGGGGGGCACACTAGGCCCTCATCTTTGTGTAATGCAACCTTAGTGATGGGCCAGGTCAGCCAATAAATAAAGGCAAATTGAAACTGGATTGTGGTCTTCTATCAAAAGGCGTAATTGTGTTTGGACTTTTAAGGTTAAGGTGCACTACATATAATCAAAAGAAGATTAAAGCAGCAAAAGAGAGGTTACTGTCCAGGTGCACCTCAAGATTTTCCAGGCTTAACACTCATTTAAACAGGATTCGTGGGATGTTACTGAAGGGAGGCAAGAGCAGCTGCGCTGGAGGCTCTTACAAAGTAACTTATAAAACTTTGTGCCCCCTTAGCAATGTGTTGAGTATTAAATACTTTTGCAGCACATTGTGCTTGTTTCCTCAGCCTAAATACCAAAAGAGTACAAACATGAGACAAGTAAATGTCTTTGAATGGCTCTACATAGTTTTTTTAATAAACTGTAAAGTCTCTATTAAGCACCACCTATTTCCAAGTCAAAAAAGTCCTTAGAGATTTTACTTTGACACATATGCATGTACATAACATCTTCTGTGTAGAAATTAGTAGGGTGCATTTTTTTTTTCCTTTCTCCCTTCTTTTACATCAGTTTGGTCATGCAAAATGGGTTGTCATTAAATCTGATTGCGATTAATCTTAGGCACCCTTCTATAGGATGGACCCAGGTAAGCGTGATTCAACTCATGACTTTTCTTCTGTCAGAAGTGGAAGAAAAGTAAAATCGGTTACACAAATGTTTCTCCCTCAGTAAAGTAACGGCAATCCAACAGGATCTGTGTGGAGCTTTCCTTTGGCAGTCAGCTAGACATTGTAAGAGTCTGTCAGATGATCTCTGATTAACCAAGACAAAAAAAATCAATATTTATGTTAAGTAAATGGTGGTTGGCAAGTAGATGGGAAAACGTCCAAAGTTTAATGTAATTGACCCATATAACACACAAATGGAAAAAAAAGAAAACTGTGAAAACTATTTTTCAGGGTCTCAAAGTATGAGCAAGGAGTCGCTCGCTGCGGGCCACACTCAGATATCTTTCTGCATATCTATCTCATCTTTCCTGATGAATCATCCTATTACTGTTTTGAATTTGTCAAATTCAAACCATATGGGAGCCCCTCCTCAGCACAGACCACTTTTCACGTCCACGTTAATGAATTGCCTGCCACATAACAATACCTCTTTGAAATACTTCTTTTCTTGAGATCTGCTCAAGTACCCTCAGCAAAGAAATGTACCTTTTCAATCCTCTCTTGTAAAGAATCTTCATATAGGCTAATCTAGTCCAAAGCAGTAAATATGTATATTTAATTTACATGTATTTTATATGCACATATTTGATCTGCATCTTCTTATCCAGAGCTGCCCTTCAGTTGAGAGCTCTGATTTACAAAGATTGTTCTGTTAAAATTTTAGGTGTATGATATTCCATTATGAAAAATGCTCATTGTTACTTGTTAACCATGAGAAGGGATAGAGTGTTTATTTATAGGCATCCCTAGGTATTTCTTTTTTCTGTCATAGGCATCCCTAGCATTGGGATCAGGAGAGCTCTAGGAAGAATGATTTAAGGTTAAAAAGAGCAAAATTTTTACTGCAAATGTTTCAGTTGATGTGTATAAGAAAGCAAAAGAATTGCATTGCTGGAAGACTTAGCTCCCTGACCTCCTTCTGGCTTTTACGGACATGTCCCCTGAAAAGAAATATAACCAAATATTTAAAATCAAACTATTCGAAACTAAAGATGGAAAATGGTTTGGTGCTGAAACTTCACTGGATGTGACCTTCTGCTAAGAGTACTTAAAGTGTGTGCACCACCAGATCTAAAAATAAATGATAGACAGAAAATTGGCAGGATGCTCCCTGAGGTCTAAACAGTGTAATGTCATGTAGTTTGTAACTGCATGGATATTTGTCACCGCAGTCCTGCATGAAGGACACACACTGTGCGAACTCTTATTAATGTGTTACATTGCTTTTCCGTTGTGGTTGGTGAGTTGAGTCTGATATTTTCCCTTTTCTTCCCTGAATTCATTGTGGGACGCTATCTGATACTTCATGAATTGCATAATGGTGTCTGCTGTGAAGTATGCAAGTACCTGATTGTAGCATACGCCTGTACTTGACAGCTTCATTGACAAATTTGTTAAAACTTTTTTTCCTCTTTGTGCCCCCCTCCAGGATATTATAAGCTGTTTGTGCCATAGGAGGTCACCCAGGAGGGCCTGCGTGCTGAAGAGGAGCACCTCATTTGCCGTCTCATTCATACCTCTCAAGATTTTTAAGATTAATTATTTATCAAAGATGCTTCTGTCAGAAGTTTGGACAGCAGATGTCGTCTTTAATTATTCCTGACATTTTTTCTCCAGTGCAGCACATGGTGAGTTTCTTGAAGAGAGAGTAAAGATCCTTTGTCTTCAGGATACCAAAGAACAGACTGAAGAAAAATGTTTCTCTACTTGCTTGTGTGCTAGCAGTGACTAAAGGCAATATTGTCCTCATATCCGTGCTACAGATCCCTGCTCAGATATTCAGCTCCCTACATGTGAGAGACTTCCACTAGTATCAGCAGGAGCTGAAATGTGCTGGACTGACAGTTCTGGATGCTGAAGGTCTTTTTGTCATGTAATATGCATTTTAATGGACTAGACAAGACACTATCCAGTATAATCACAATCTTGGTAATGAGAGGGAAGATATGTGAAAAGACATGGGAATTAATTACACCCACTGTTCAGATCAGACGGGAGGGGAGGATGCAAGTGAGAAGGCTTCATGTGCACCCAGTCCGTGGATTGAGCTTGCCTGCTTGAAAATCAGCCTAAGATTTTTCTGTTACTTCAGTATTCAAAAGAAGACTTCAGTGATGCATCAGCTGTGGGCTGCCTCTCTGCAGAGTTGTCAAACAGCCTGCATTTACAAAGCAACAGCATGCAGAAATACCAAAACACAAGGATTTTTTTAATTCAAATTTACATTACTTATGACTTTCTGTGAACGTTTGCATAAGATATATATTGTTTGCAGGGACATTTCTTTTAGGATCTAAACATATGTTAAAAACTCAAATAAACACATATCTGAAGAAGCGCTGGCACTCAAAGGCTCCCACAAACATCCTAAAGTACTTTTGTGAGAAACCAACACTGTGGAACATGCTCTTCTAACAGGTAAGGATTGCAACATCTCAAAGCACCTAATAATTCCTGTTGCTGAGCAAGGCTAACGATGTGGGCCGAGCCGGACTACTGCTCTGGTGCAGCAGGAGCTGCTGTGATTTGTGACACAGGAGCATGCTGACAAGAAGATTTTCCCATTAGTTCATAAGCAAATACTCATTTCAGTCAATGTTTTGTGAAAGACAATTGCAAAAATACTCCCTGATAAAACACCAACAACTATTGGATATGGGTTTTAATTTATCAGAATAAATCGTGCATTTTTCACTTAGCTCTAAAATATGCCTTTAGGTTTTCATTTAAACTTACTCCTTTTCAGAAAATTGAAGCTGTATAAATGTTCAATGTAAAAAGAAAGGCAGGCTAAGAGATTAAGAAAGTTGGAAGGGTGGAACCATAAAGAAAGGAACAAGAGCGAGGGAAAGGAAAAGAAAACAGCTAAATGAAGAAAGAATTCCTTTCCCCTTCCACCCTGAAATGAGCACTGAAGTTTTTGCCTACAAAGTTTCCTTTCAGAGTACAGTTACCTATGCCGCCTCCTCCCTCCCTGTGGGCTTTACACTATGGTCAAGGCTATAAATTAGCCACAGGTGGGCTGGCTGGGCCCTAATACTCGGGGATTAGCCTAGCAGGCTTGGTTTCTCCTCTGTGCAAGAAAAAGAATGAATGAGAGCAGACAAGAGCTCCTTCTCTTCCTTCTGTAAACAAGTGAGAAACTTTGTGCTTTGTGAAATGATATGGCCAAAACGAGTCACATTAATATTTCCAGGTTAGTGGGGTGGGGATATCTCTGATCCTGGATTTAACTGGGGTACTGCTGCTCTCGCTCACCCTTGTTTGCAGTATTACATGTTTAGACAAAGGGAAGAGGAGCAAGTGAGTATCTGTATGACAGGTTTCTGATGAAGGTAGTGCTTGTGGTGTAATTAATGAGCTCTGAAAGAAAGGGGATTGCTCTGAACTCTGTCAGAGTGGTGTGCTTGGACCTGCTCTTGAAGGTCCTCTGTGATGTGGGCTTCTGAGCATACCATGTGGTCTCAGGTCACAGGTTGGTGTTTAGTCATTTGTATGGTCTCTGTCTTGGGTGTGTTAGTCAGTGGGGCCTACGAGCAAAAGGTGAGGATGTCACCTTTTCTGTGTGCTCTAAAAATAAATGTATTTCCATACTTTTAGTTTATGCTGTTTGCATGCTGTTGGTTTGTCTTGGTTCCTGGGGTGGTCTCTGATCATAAAAAAATGAAATCTAGTTTTGGGAACAGAATTTTCTTCCCAACAAACTCATGCCCTGCACTCCACCCTGGTGTATCCACCCCACCTTTACCATACCCAAGGGAAGCTTAACCTTTAGCTGTTGAGTAGGCTACAGATCTTGGTCTGTTTTATTTACAGCTTGGGAATGAGGTATTGATAACAAGGCTGTCATAAACATTGAAGCCACCATATCTTCAAGGACGCTGTTACTTGTGCTGCAGAGCGCAAGCACTAATTGCCCAGGGGTGAGGAGTTTCTCAGTCAGCCCCTAAGAAGTTATCTGCTCCTGCTGGTGACCAGGAACCTCAGTGATGCGCCACAGCCCGCTTTCCTCTTCTTGGCTTGGTGTGGGAAAACTAAAGCTGAATACCCACAAACCAGTTTTTTCCTGCTCCACTGGGGTTAGCAAGGAAGCATAGGCTGCTCACAGTGCAAGTAGTGAGGTCTCCTCCTTAGAATATGAACCTAACATTTTTTTAGGCATTGAGTCTGTGGTACCCCAATAACTTTTTTTGTGTTTGCTTTGGCAAAACTTACTCTTTCTTTTTTATAACTATAAGCCACTGTAACGGTTAGGATTTTTTTCATTTTTAGAGGTTTACTCTCTATTTCTCCTCACTTAATGATACAAGTAAGCCTTTTTCTTTGATTTCTTCCTCCTTTTATGTTCCTCTGCTTGTGACTAACAGACTCTTTTAATCTGCAGCTTTCCTTCCATATAGGTTGTGTCTGTGTCACGCCATACACATATGTTTTTCTCTGAACCTTCTTCAGTATTTTTCTTTGTCATCTCTCTGATATCCTTATTTACTGCCTCCTGTTTCAGGACACTGTCATTATTTCTTTCTTGGATGAGTTAAAGAGAATATTTGGAAACTATCGACACAGGAATGTTTGAATATGGTTTCAAAATCTCCCTCTTAATCTATGTGACCAAAAAAAGGAAACCTTCTGTTCTTTACAGACTTTTTTCCCCCAAATTACTGACAGAAGAAACTGTGTGGTACTCTGCTTCTACTGAAACTTGCTGTGATGTGAGATGGGGGAAAGAATACACTTTAGTTATCCATTTTAATAGCAAATATCTGACCTTTCTGTTTCCTGTGGGTTTTGTCCCATTTCTGCACATGTGTGTTCTGTTTTTTTATGATCTTGTGGTGTTTCATACGCTGCTTTTTTTTTTTTTTTTTTTTTTTTTGTTTTTTTTTTTCCTTCTATGGGGGGTCTGTATTT
>NW_009260410.1:4313375-4338485 GCF_000687185.1 Egretta garzetta
AGCAGAATACTTATTTTGTGTAAAAAAAAAAAAAAATTTAAAAAATCTCATTTTCTTAATTAACTTTTTTTGTTGAAGGTTTAATGCATATTCATTACAGAAATTGTAGCTCTCCTCTGAAAATTGACTAAAAAAATTTCTTTGTGGGGTTCCAGATTTATTGTGCCTTAGTGATTTTCAGATCAAATACACTCAGTTTGGTAGTAAAAAGATGATTTTGTTTTTCTGCCTGGCAGCCTTGTGCATTCAACTGGGGCTTTGGCTCAAGCTGGGTTTTTTGCCTTCCCATGCATCAGCAACAGCAGGGCAAATTACAGCTTCTGTTTACACCTGCCTTTTCAGTGGGATTGTGCAGGTGTGACAAAATACAGCTTAGCAACTGGTTCCCCTTTTTATAAGAGGGAACTCAAATCTGGCTTGCCTGCTGTCGTGTTGGCTCTGTAAAACTAGCAGGACTTATGAAGGGGGAAAACCACTTTTCTTTTTGTCATGGTCACCAATATATTTACACTTGAGGAACAGGTCTGCTAGGCAGACAAACTAGTTGTCATCTTCACATAGTCATATCCTGAAAAGCACCAGTGCTTCTAGCCAGGAAAGTAAATCCTTTGAATGAGGCAGCTGGTTGTGTTCTTAGCAGCTTCTATAGGTAAAGTTTAGGACAAAATCTTTCCCCAATTCTGGGAGGCTGTAGCATGGAGTCATTCCCTAATTCCCAAACAAAAGCAAGTTCTCTGCATTGCAGAGTGTAGAGCTGCTTCACAGACCAGGGCTGTTCTGTATATGGCTTCTGTTTGGTGAGTTTTGTATACAAAGGCACGGTGAACACCCAGGTTCTTGCAGTGGTTTAGGGGAAAGAGATCCCTTACCTAAAAATTCTGGTGGGTTCCAGCGTGAGATATGTGTCATTGAGGCAAACAAATCTGAGGCACGTGGGGCGGAAGATTTGCTCCCTGGAGGACAACTGGTCATCTGAGCATCTGCGAAGGTGAGTGGCCTTTTGGACAGTTGCCTATTTTGTGGATTGAAGTTGATTCAAAGTGGAGATGTGTCAAAGTAAGTCTATCCCAGGGCACAAACTTGAAGACGTTTCAAAAATTTTTGGTAGACTGAGCAGAGTTTCTGAGCTAGCACCAGGACACCATTCCTCTGCATCCACCAAGATTGTCAGGCACATTGCTCCAGAGTTGCCACTTGCATCAGCAGGCATCTCTTCTCAAACCAGTGCATTCAGAGGCTGGACCAGCCTCTGTAACGCTCAAGTTACAGATGGAGATTTTTGGTGCTGCTTTGACATCTGCTAATTGCAAAGTAAAATCTTGTGGAAAATGGACAGAAAAAAAATCCACCCGTTTCACTGTTCATCTTTTAAGAAATCTTGATGGTTATAAAAGTAGTTGCATCTCCCTCCCCCCTTTGCTCCCTTGAAAATACTACTGAATCCAGCAGGAGGAGGGACAAGGGGATTACTTGGATTCTTTCTAGATAAAACTTGCAAGATTTTTTTTTCTAATTACAGTGTAGCTACACTTAAATAGAAGACAAAAGCACTGATAGTTTTGATGATGGGTTCCCATGTGGTTGTTCTATCTGACATTACTGTAGACTCCCAATGTGTGGCAACAACTTCTTTGTTTCATCCCTGTGCTTTTTTTTCCTGCCACATGCTTTTTGCTTCATTTCCTTTTTATAAGTCACGTGTTCGCTCTACCTGAGCTTGCAGCTTTATTAAACACCATTATAGTCCATCTTGTCACATCAATGTGTTGCTACTTTCAGTGAACAGGCTTTGTATATTTTTTTTAATTAAAGAGGGGGTATTTTATTCTTTGGAACTGTAAAATCGCAAGTAGAAAGACCAGCATAAAAACACTGAGAAGTAATTAATTACAAATGGGCTTCTCAGCACGTAAGGAAAGGTTTTCATTTTGACGTTAATATATTGAGGATATGATTAAAATGCATCAGGGGAAAAAAGCTTATACAGTTCATTTGAACTGTGTTGGGTATGAATAGCAGTTTCACACTTCTGTGGAAGATGCTTACCTAGAATTTAAAATGTGTGCACCTTAACACATGGCTCTGAAGCATTTTCTGTAGTGTCTTCTGAAGTAAACTGTCATGTAGCCTGGGGTGAATGGTTTTGCTACTCAGTTTTGTATCCAAACAGCAGTAATAGGTGGTTACCCACTGAAGTATGAAAGTATCTGTCTATGTCCCAGTACTCTAGCACTCTCAGTTGCCAGAAACGCTGACAAAAAATAGACAGACACATAAAATACAGGAAAAGTTCTCCAGGTGGGGGCCTCCCCTGTGCCCAGCACTCTGTCAGCTAAGGGTCTGGTTCCATGGCTGTATGTTTAAGAGCTGTGATATATTTGTTTTAAGCAGGTGTCTAATTTGGAAATCCCTGTATGTATTTAGGTTTCATACCACTTCTTGGGCAGCAGGTTCCTCAGGGCCCATTGTGTTTATTATCCTTGTTGCCTCTTTATTGCTTTGGAATTTGGGGGAAGGGGAAGAAAACCTCTTTGTCTTTGTCCTCAACCTCCAAGTTTTGCAAGAGCCCTGAGTCCTGACTCTGTAGATGCATTTGTAAGGGCAAGACCTCTGTTGTGACTTAATGCTGCAATGAGACAATATTATCAGAAGATTTTTTTTGTGACTCTTAACTGAGACTGTGTGTTCTGCAGTCCAGGGAGTAGATTAATTCCCAGATAGTGGTCTTGTTTTCTTCCTTTCATGGTGTGAAAGTACTGTTTTCATGGGTTAATTATCAGCATGTAGCAAGAAACAAAGGTCAGGGATCTGTGCTGATATTCTGAATAAAAGTGAATTTTCCAAGTAATTGCTGAGAACTCAGGAGTTAAGAAAACAAACTGGGCTTCAGGCTCATGCAGACCATAATCGCTCCTCTCCTGCCTTCTGAGATGCTACTTGTGTAAAGGTCATAAAAAACAATAAACTAGTATTAATAAGCACAGCCTCCTTGATGTTAGGAGATGTGGAAAGACCATAGGACATAAAGAACATATTTTTTTTCTTCCTACTGTTCAAACTGCAATTGTTTGTTGTGGCTCTGAGCGAGCGGGTTTCTCAGAAAATGAATGAGCTACTGTCTTGTTAAGCATGGTAGCATTTAATGGAAGCATGTTCTTAATTTCTGGGACCCTGTTTATTATTTCCTCTCTTATACTTGCTAAGGAATTGTTTGTTAACTTGCTAGTTGTGCAGGGGTGCATCATAGAAGGGGGAGTGAGATGTCTGATGAAGGACACAGATCTGACATCTCCATGTTTATAGTGGGTATTGTTTTCCATGCTAGTATCCTATTCCATCATATTAGCTGCTTAGAAGAAAGTACACAACATGTTGTTTTGGTTTGCTCTTTACATTGCTGTGCACATGTCCGCATGTCAGAGCACGTGGATCAGAGGCTTCATAGAACTGGCTTGTTCATGACCAACAAAACCAGAAATGATAGTGCTTTTGCTCTGTTTTGAGGTGACATCTCTGAGAAGTGACTTTCCAAAGACTGTCTTAAACAGCTCAATCTTTTGATGAAAACTCTAAGGCTGAAAGCAGTATGTTAATTAGTAGAGCAGCAAATCAATAAACGTATCGCTGTTGCCTCATCTACTGTCCAAATAAATGAGTTCAGTATTTTACATCTACATTTCCCTTCTTTACCCCTCACTCCCCAAAGATAAAGAATTTAAGATCTTTGCTTCACTTGCAGCTGTACAAAGGACAAATTAGAAACTGCTACTTTCTGTGGATACAACAGACTGATGTATTAAGAATTTTTTTCTGAAAATCGCTTTCATTGTTACAGCCAGATAAAGTATTTTTTTTCAGATCCATCTTACTGTTTGGCTCTTGGAATGAATCTTCCTTTTGAAAAGTGTTTAAAGATTTAAGCTTAGCCCTAGACATCAATTTCCAAAAGCTTTTGGACTTCAAACAATGAGCTTAACTAGCCTCTAGAATAACATGAAAAGCAGTACAATGTCCAGAACATCTATTGAAAAAGCCTCTAATATCTGTAAGTGCCCAATTTATCTCTGGATTTAACTTTAAAACTGATGGAATTTTTAAATGAGGAAAAAGTTCTTCTAAAATATAATCATAAGCTGCTCTAAAACACTGTTCTGAACCAACTGGGACAGATTTAGTTTCTTACATACCTATTTGCAGTAAGATATGCTGCTTGAGGGGATGATTTACTGTTTCTGTCAAAAGGAGCTGCGGTTCCTCTTGCAAAATTGTTAGAGGCTGAGTCTAAAGGGATTAGCAGATTTTAAGTTTAAGCTTTTTAGTGTGTCATTTGGTTAATTTATGGTACCTTTTTTAGTGGCTGTGGAAATGGTCTGCTTTCTAATATGGTACCACTGATAGTTTTATAGGGAATTTTAATTGCTTTACAGTTAGCATTTTTAACTCTCTTCTAACTCCCTTCTTTGTTCTTTCCTTTCCAGAAGTGAGGGCTCCAGCTGTTCCACTCTGGTATATCTACTTTCCCCTTAGAATTCTGTTCTTCATTGTAACACGCATGCATTTTAGATGTGGATGGATCAAGTGGGTTTGTCAGAGTAATGGCAAATGTCTATCTTCCTCAAATGTCTCCAGTACCATAATGATAAAGAGGCCATAGAGGACTTACCAAGATGTGGTCTTGTCCACACAGAAATGGCAGGCTTTGGGTTTTCATACCATTTTCATTCGCATTAAGAAAAAAAGGAAAGAAACAAGCTTTTCGTCACTTATCACAACAGTTCTTTAATAAAATTTGCTCTTCAGTGATGTTTCTTTAATCTAAGATGTGGTTTAAATGGTTTTCAGCTTCTGGGTATGTCTTTTACATTAAAACTATTCCATGAAGTTGTACAACCATGAGAGACTGGAGGATATCAAAATCCTAAACTGCCTTCCTTCCCCTGTAGTTTCTCCAAATAGCCTTTTTGGGTGCTCAGCTCTTCCCATGGGGAGTTCTGGGTTTATAACGGGGTGGGGGCGGGGTGGGTGTGCAGAAGTCCTCGCAGGGGGCACAATATCTAGAACTTCATGTCTGTTGAGAACCTGAGCTTAGGAGACCAAACCTTATGGTTCAGTAGAGCTATGATGTTAGTCACTGCTAAGACAAACCAACACCAATGTCTAAAGCCTTCTTTCTTTGCTCACCAGAGTTAGACTAGGTTGGTGTAGCTTGCAGAAAATGACCCAAACTGCCGGCTTGTAGAACTATGGCCTCTGTGGTCAGTATTTCTTCAAAGGTAGTTATGGTGGCCTAGTTGGTTTGTCTGGTTTGGTTCCGGGGAGAGGGGGGTGGTGGTGTAAAGAATTTGACCTGTGTTCCTTCTGCTTCTTAGTGTAAAATGACAATCTTCCAGCACTGGTTTGTTTTAACTGTTCTCCGTTTCAACTTTTAAAGAAGAGAGAGTGATTTATTTAGCCTTTCACTGGCTTTCATTCAGTTCTTGGCACAGGTGTGCTTTCGAGGTTTTTTTTAAACCCAGCTAAGACATGAATGTTACATCTACATACGATCACTGGAAGGAAAGAGAAATCTTTGGAAAAGGAACTGATTTTTTTCAAGTAGGCAGTTTAAAATAGAGGTGGTTTTTTTCCACAGCTTTTTCTTCTGTCGTGATCTACTTTGGTAGACAAAATCTGGACCTGTCACCTTTCCATCACAAGCATCCACATACAAATATATCTATCCGTGATGTCTCTGAATGGAATATTTCCAGTAACTCTGATGGTGTCCATCATAAATTTTGTTGTCAGCTGTGTATCTGACTGAACAGAAAATGGATCCCTTCCTGCTGGGAAGGGTGGTTGCCTGTTACAACCCTCTTGTCCCTCCCAGTCCTTTGGGCTATTGATCATTGCTACAGAGGTGGTATTTTGAGGTGTTAATTGATATTTTACACCCTTATTACATGTTTCTCAGGCCCACCTTTCTTAGCCCTTTTCCATGATAAAAAAGATGATGTTCTGAATCCCAGTTTTCTTTGGGAATGTTAGCGAGTTGTTCCCAAGACCATGCTGACATCAGATACCTGCAACTCTCCCTATCACAGAAGGTTGTTGGAGAAATTAATTTCCTTCTCATAGTCTCCAATTAAAATATAGTTTATCATTATATACTTTATTGTGACTTGCATGAAAAGACTTCAATGCATTATTTTTCAGCAGTGAAAATGCTATTTGTAAGGCTTTGGGTGATTTCATATGGCACTGCTTATACATATGGGAGAAAAAGGAAATTCTTGATTAGTTGATGGATTATTTCTAAATTGTCTTTGTCCTTAATGTTACCGTTGCTAATAATGATTTATAATGCTTGACCATTTTCTCCTCCTTTAGGAACAGATTTTTAAAATTGATGTATTTGAATCTTCTTTCCCAAAACCTATTGGGGTTTCTTTTAGCATTTTTATTGTCTTGTTCTGTTCAACAGATAGACACAGTGTCATGATATGAGGGATAACCTTGATTGCTTCAGTGTCACTGGTGACCATGAATATATTTGTATAACCTGAGGAAACCTCAGTGTAATTATTAGCTATCAGGGAATATTACTCTGATACTCATAAAATTTCATAAATAATAAAGTTTCAAAGGATAATAGGGTCTATTTTCTACTGGGATTTTTAATCTGCTAAAACAACAAACAAGTGTGTCCTTCATAAGTACTTAAATGCATGATTGAATCCATTCTTTCAAGAAAAATAGCTAAATAACTCCCTATTTTTAAGGATATTCTCAAGTGTTGTAGATATCAATTATCTAAGTATTAATATTAGGAGAATCATAGAGGTTTTGAAGATTTTGGTGCTAGTTTGACAGATGCACCTGATAATCCCAAATCAATTTCTGTCAGATTAGAATAATTTGACAGGTTTAGATGTTGACGGGGGGGTGGGACCATTTTGCTTCAGTTATTCTGCCCAGCTATTCTAATTAATCTCCACCTAATTTAAAGAAATTACTTACTGTATCTGATAATGAGTTAATTTGTAATTCAATTAGCACCATTTGCAAGTCTTTAATGTGAACAAAAATGGATCTTCCTCCCTTGGCATGCCAGGATGGGCAAGACTGGGTCACGCCACTTGTCCACGGAGACAGACTGGTACCGCCTGTCTCAAATACCAGTAAAATTTTACTCCTTATAAATAGCTGTCAAATGGTGGCTGGGATGGGCTTTTTCCTGCGATGTTTTCTTATTCGGTTCATGAGGTAAGTATTGAGCTTACAGTTGCTATATAAGTGAGAGAAGTATACCGTGTAGCACAACCTGTTCAGCCTCTTGCAGTCAGGCAGTGTCCTTATGGATGGGTTGTTTCCACACAGCTGTTAGCGAGGAGGTGCTCTCCCTCTCCTGTAATACTAAAATATCATCCTGTTGTATGTCCTGTCCATGTGTCAAGTCCTCTGTCCCCAGAGGTTCTGCTGAGATTTCTGGTAGCCATTTAGCAAAGAAGTTAGGTCTATGTTTAATTTTGTCATCTGTAGTGCCACTGAAAAGGGAAGGATGCACTGTAGAGTTTTGATTGTTAGCAATGCCCTGAAAGTTGTTTTGTTTTTTAAAATTTAACCACGGTTTGTTTGGACAAATAAATCTTTTCAACTCTAATCTTGGCTAAACTGGAAAAGGAATTGTGTTGTACTGTGTTTCCTCTGATACATAATTTCTACAGTATATATTACTAATATTTTTGTTACCTTAAACAGGAAAAAAAAGGGGTTGTTCTGAAATTTGTAATGTGCATACTGACAAAGAACAGCTCCATCTTAAAACAACAAAACCCCCAAAACAAACAAACAAAAAAACCACCAAGTTGCTTCTGGTATGGAGCAAATATTCTGGAGATCAGTCACTTTCTGAAGCTGTTTTACACCCGGTTACTCTAATTAACTGAAAATAGAAAGCATGCTCGTTAGCTATGTTAAGCTACAGTAGAGTGAAGAAGGTAAAATGTAAAGTCATCTACTCAAAATGCCTACACAAAGGACCAAGTCCCTTGGTAAAAAGGATTTTTTTCTGGTGGGTATGATAGTATGATCTAAAATGAGGATAATGACATAACTAGAGTAGAAAAGCAGGTCTGCATAAAAGTGGCACAACAGGAAGGGTGACATAGGGTATCACAACACTTAGTTCACTGGGAAAGGAAAGGACAGAAGAGGGAAAAGAGATCAAGTGTCTGTATTTCCTCCTAGACTGTGACTCAGGGTGGGACTTAAGCCAAATGACCAGATTTAATGCTTCTAACCACTTTTTTCTTCTAAGGTTCTTTTTTTTCCCTTCATGACTAGCACCATTTAAAAAAGACCTAACAGGCCAACGTTCATCTTAATTATTCTCTTTCAGGTTTGTGCGCACTCACAATGCCAAGTATTCAAGGCGATCCAAATTTTCCTGCCTTTGGCAAAGGGAATTAGATGCTTGCCCCAACACTTATATCCTATGTGCTGTATGTCCACAGTCCCATTGAAGTAAGGGTGACAATGTTAAACTGAGGTTACAGCTTCTGAGTTTTTCAGATATTTAGGATTGCAAATAGATTACAATAGAGGCTAGCAGGAGGAAGGTAGAGAAAAACTTGATGGCCAGCTGAAGACTGGTAATATATGTATCACTTAAAATATAAGAGTTGCTGGTTCATGCAGTAGTGGGTGCACCACAGTACTGAGCCCTAAATGTACACACCTTTGGTATCTGCATTCAGAATTGCACCAGTTGCCTCTTAGAAAATTATTTTTGAATGAGCATCAATGTAAAATGACAGCCAGCTCGCCATTCATTGGGTTTTTTTATTTGGTTTTGGAATGTTCTAGGGACTTGGAGGTTTTTGTTGTAATGTGGTTCCCAGGAATTGAAGCTGCTGTTTAGCCAGTCACTGGCTACTGTTATTCTTCTACAGGACTGGAAGGCCCTTATTCTGTCATGTGCTTTAAGAGCTCTTTATTTGTGGCTTTTGGGAACAGCAAACGTAAAACCAGTATAATTTTACTTCTAAAATTTACATTGGATTAATTAAATAGACTGGGCAATGTAATGAAAATATCAGTCATATCTTTTTTTTTCCCCCCACTAACATTTATGACTTGCTGTTATTTCCATATTCCTAAAAATATGGGTTCTTTGAATTGGGATGCAATGTTTAGAAATGTATTTCCCTTGGTATGTAACTCATGATGACATTAGCTCTGCTAACTTTATGTTAAATAAGAGCTCCTCTTGAACAACTTAACTCTGATCCTTAAATACTCTGACTTTCTGAGATTTTCCCATTTTATAGTTACAGCTGGTATTTTATTCCATATGGCTGTATTAAACACATAGTCTTGGATTGTTGCCAGTTTACCAGGTCACTGAACTGTCACCAGTTTACCTACTCACTTTTTCATCTTACTGGCAAAATAATCTTTGTGCCCTCTGCACTTTCACAAGTTTTTCTAGCTATACATCCTTTGTTATTGAATTACATCAAACCTGATCCCTTCAGGACTCAAGTAGTGTCTGGTTTGCTGATCTCAACTGTGTCTGGTAGTAGCTGTACAACTCTAAGTCTTGAAATTTAGAAAGGAACTATTTAGGCTGTTATGTAGGTCATTAATATGTGCATTATAAAGGTTTTTAATGATTTTCTGAACATCTAAGTCAGTAATACCATGGTAAAATGCTAGCTTGTATCATCTTTGTTACCCTTATCAGTCAGGTCTTTGGCCTTCTGTGCTTGAAAAGCAGGGGGGGAATTTTTTCAACTTAAATGTATTTGTTATCAAATATTTTGATAATCCAGTACTCTCTCTGAAGTTATTTTGTCTTGTGTTTGTCAGACAATTACTTTCACAGGTTTGTAGGATAATTCAGGTTCAAAGGGACCTCTGCTCCAACCTCCTCCAAGCTTTGCTAGTTGTGAGGCAAGGCTGCTCAGGGCCTTCACCAGTCAGACCTTGAAAACATTCAAGCGTGGAGACTGTGCAGCTTGTCTGGGTCCCTGTTCCTCTGCCTAAATGTCTTCGTGGTGAAAAGATTTCTCCTTTCCCTTTTACATTCGCAGAGTTTTTATGAATAGCTGTAGTGTTTGAAGTTAAGGGAGTTTTTTCATATTCTTTATTAAGCTGGCCTAGCTTATTAGTTTATAAATGGTAGGAAGTGATGGGACAACATAAAGTTATTAAAGCAATGCAGGATACTATTGCAAACCTGAATTGGAAGGGTTTCAACTAAGCTTTCCACTTTGACACAGAAAGTGGTTTTGTGTGAAAACAGTTTCCACTTAAAACTGAAGAACTGTGACATTTTTCAGACAAATGAAATGTTATAATATATTGTTCTGTAACAATATAATGTCCTGTATCTTCAGAACAGACATCTGAATGGCTGAAGGTTGCTACTGCTGAACGTAGTTGTCACTGTGCAATGAGTAGATGCTCCAAGTCTAGTTATCGCAAAAATGCACTGGGCTAGACAGCATCGGTTTGTGCTTCAGTTGGCAGAAAAGCTATGCTGTCCCTGGGGAGCCTCATCCAAGGCAGAAGGAAAGCTTTTCCAGAGCTGAGCTCTTTCCAGTAGAGGAAATGACATCTGCTTGTATTGTTTTATACCTGTTCTCAGTGTCTCTGCTGAATAGTCTACTGCGTTGGCGTCCGAGGCTGCCAACCCAGCGTACCTCACAAGCACTGCAATTTTGCTGTAATCCCTCCCGTGTGAATTGAGGCAAGCTCTCTGTGCGAATTACTGGGAAGAAAGATGGGAATCGTGTTGTTCTAGCAGAAGCTCTTCAGGAGCAGATACTGAGTGTGGGGTGTAACACCTGCACTGATCATAACACCCACTCTGTTGTAAAATGCTGTCCATTTGTCTCCCGTAGCAGACTTAAGGGAGAGCTTTGTTTGGTTTATTAAACTTTATTTGTCCCCCAGCTCTTTCTTCAGTTCTTCTCAATCTCCTCTTCCTTCCAGTGCTGTGGAAAACAGAAGGCCACATAGGAAAATACTTGGTAGGTCATTTACTCAGCCAACAGTGTCACTAAGAGAAAGGGAACCAAATTCAAAACAACATATAAGTGTGTATATATATATATATACATATAATGATGGATTTCAAGGTGTCTCGATGACAAAATTAGAATTGCTTTTTGTTGTATCTTTAAATGTGGACACCAGTATTTTAAAATATTAGCCCCACTCTGGGGTAGGAATCAGGTTTTCTGATGTTAGCTCTTCAGCGTAGGCCTTTGTTAGGATTTACAAAGTCACAGATGGTGGCTGAAAAGGGTCTATATAGATTTGCTGCCTTGAACACTTTAAAAGTGTTGGTATAAAGCCCAAAGCCAATATTCTAAAAAGTGTGATTAAAAGCACTGTTGTTGCACTAGGTCAGGTGAAATGTCCAGCCAACTTGTGTCTTACTTTTTAACAGTAGCCACTCAAGGATGCTTAAGGAAAGAGCATTAAAAATGTTGTGAAGCAGACAACAATCGTTTCCCTGGTACATCTCCAGTTTAAGGCCTTCCTGGGGCAGTATGCATTTTTCAGTGCTCTGGAAAGTATCAAGAGGGCATACTGATGTGTATAGGCCCTTTTTGATAACTAGTTACAGACAAATATGGTGTTAAAATAGAACTAGTGTTTGTCATCTCATCTACCCTAATAATTTCTTTCTAAATTTATCAGATAAACTGCATTCAGTCTGGGAAATTCAGACTGATAGTTAAACTGTAAAAATCTCAAGAATGGGAATGTTCAGCTAAGGCATGCACATAACCTAAACTCAGTCCTTTGCCAACAGTACACATTAATTATGACTATGATTTAAGCTTTTTAATACGGTCTTAGTTTGGATTAACTGCAAAAAATGCAGCTTGTTTTTGCAAGACTCATCCAATTGTTCTTTTTTATTGTTTTCATCACTACAGGGCAGAGTTAAGGCTGTTTGGATGCCCTCAACTGTAATTATGCAATTGCAAGCAATTTATCCGATGTTTACATGCATATAATACATTGTATATTAACTTCATTGACCCTAATGTGCTTTGGATCAGGTCCAATGTAGATGTGTTGCTGAATTTGTAAAATGCTTTGGGATACTTCAGATAAAAGGCACTGTGATAAAGTGGGAGTTAGTAATTACCATAAGCACGAGGAAGTGGTTATACTTGACTCTAGCCGTTGACCCGTAACTCTTGGAAAGAAATTGAAAGCTAAATGATAGATATTGCAGAGTAGCATCCTATCAGAAAAGCTGTGCAATTTCATAGTCTCTAATCTAACTACCCAGTTCTGAAGGCAGAAGGTGAGGCATTTTTGTCTGGTTAGAGTTAAACAAAGTGCCAAGTATTTCTTTTTCTGACTTGCTCTTTGCTGCTGAGCTGTAGGCTCATCTGAAGCGTGTCGCAGCCTCCAGAGCATCGTTGTAACCAGCTGCGCTGGTTTAAAGACAATTCTGTTCTGCAGTGTCCTCCTTCCTTTCAGCTGTTGTGCCCATCCTTTCTTTGTACTGCTTCAGCACAGTGATACACAATGCACAGGAAGCACAGTCTTTGTAATCCTTCTAGTGATTTGGTATTGGCATTTACCTTCATGAAATTACTCAGCTAAGTGTCAGCAAGACTGCAGATTGACATGGTCAGATACCCAGCAAACCAGGAATTTGCAGTGCTCTAAATCTCATGAAATCTGGGCATCATCCATTTGGCTGCCAGCAATGAAACCTGATTAGCAAGAGACAAGCAGAATGTATCTGAGAAGTTACAGTACAATGTGTCTCACTAAAGTCAAATCAGGAGGAATGCAAGTGGTTTTGCTAAGTGTGTGCTTGCACGTAAGTGTAAGGAAGGTAAGTGAATTGCTTCTGAGGTAAGGAAGGAAGAGAAAACTTGTCAATCTGGTTTGTATAGGCAGCAACTACTAAGTACATCTTGTCATTTTCTTGGGATTTATATTTCTTTTTTAAAGTTGTCTTTATTGGTTTTTGATTGTTTAATCCCTGTATCTGTGTAGAAAACTCTATTGAAGGTGATCACAATGCTAACCATCAATTGCTGAATGTCGTGATAGCATAGCCAAGAGCTTTCTGGACAGTATAACAAATATGAAAACAGTTTCAGGGTCTTGCATTAGAGAATTAAATAGCTTTAAAACCACCATTGACTATTCTATTGAAAATGGATAGTGGTGAAAGGAACTTGGGGAAGAGAGACTTGAGCAGGGGGATGCTCTTTCAAATGTGAAGTGAAGCATGCTACTGAAAGCAGCCCTTCCCTGAAAATTCAGAAAATAAGGTCCTGAGGTGATGTGTAGTTCCTATCCCTCTTGAAAGGATCATGCTGTCTGTGGCTTAGGAACATGAACTCATTAGCAGGGCGTTGCTTGTCCCCCTGAGGGGTGTCCCTCTTCTGCAGGGCAGTGGCAGGTGCCCTTTGGATTGTTGTTCAACTGAGGTGGTGTGAAGGGGCCTGGAGGCACCATGGACAAAAGAGGTGAACTACTTCTCCATTGCCTGGTACTTATGGACTTCACCATTGTATTAGAAATTTGAATTATTACATTTCCTGTATTCTATAGGAAATATTTGTCATGGTGAATAATTAGCATGTATGGTGTAGCAAAGGCCACAACAAATGTATCGTTGTGATGGTTTGACTTTGGCTGGACCCAGGAGGCAGTTTAATAAAATGCAAAAGCAAAGGCCACGCAGGGTAACAAAAGGAAAACAAGATTTTATTCTCTACTTCCCATTAGCAGGCAATGTCCAGCCACTTCCTGGGAAGCAGAGCTTCAGTATGCATAGTGATTGCTCCAGAAGACAAAACGTCGTAAAAAACAAATGCCTCCCCTTCCTCCTTTCCCCTAGCTTTTCTATCTGAGCCAACATCATATGGTATGGAATATCCCTTTGGTCAGTTTGGGTCAGATGTCTTGGCTGTGTCCCCTCCCAAGATCTTGCCCCCCTCCCAGCCTGCTGGGGGGGACAGGAATGTTGAAGAGACAGCCTTGATGCTGTGCGAGCACTGCTCAGCAGTAGCCAAAACACTGGTGTGTTAGCAACACCTTTCTACATACCGATAAAAAGCACAGCACTATGAGGGCTGCTATGAGGAAAATTAACTCCATCTCAGCCCGACTGAATACAGTCTTTAGAAAACGGAGTTATAAGCCATCTCTTTCCTGGGGTGCCAGTTTTTGTGTATAAAAGCTACTGATGCAGAGATCCCAGTGGAAGTCCCTAAAATGCAAATCTCCTTAGTAAGAAGGTGGATGTCAGAACCATCCACATCATTTACAGGGCAGCTGTGTTTCTGGACAGAAAACGTCCTTGATGTATTTAAAAACAAACCAAAAACCCCCTCACAGCAAGGAGTTCAAACCTCCTTTCCCAATGAGAAAGAAGTTAAGTGTGCTGTGTGGCAGTAAATATAATCTGCTTACAAAGAGGGCATATTTTTGCCAGTAAAGCAATTTATTTAGAAAAACAGACATATCAATCTAAGGTAATTACAAATTGCAACATGAAAATTAAAGTATGTACCTCAGAGGCACTTGTTGTGGAAGGAATTTTCAAACAGAAACATTCTGGGTGGAAAAATACAATACGTATTGTTTCTGTCCACAGTCTAGATTAGTCGCCGCATTAATGTGCACTAATGTACATTTATGCACTCCCGCTAATCATATCCAGAGCCCTTCTGAAGTAAATAAAGACTCTCTCTGTTCCAGCTAGTCCTGTTGTACAAAGCATAGCACTAATCAAGCAAGTTATCAGTGTAATTAGGGAATAGAAATCACTAGGGGCATCATGCATTATGATTTGCCTGCTCTATTTTTAAGATCCTGAAATGCAAATAGGTAATAAATTGTATTAGTGATAAATTGTTTTTACTTTATGCTGAAATTGGTGAGAGACAGGCACCCAAATGGCACATATTGACAGAAATTGCTGGCTTCTTTTATCCCTTCCCCCCTCCCGCTCCCCATGCATGATGTGTTACTGAAGCACCTAACCCTATTTCCTTGCCAGAAAGACAAGAATGGGGCTTCTGTTAGGTCCTGTGCTATCCTAGAGGCAGATGCTTTTCTCTGCCTTGCAGTGCAGGGAAGGGAGGGGCAGAGGGGAGAAATCTGAGGGGGTCAGGAAAGCAGGTGCAATGATCTGTGCAAAACACTCTGAAACACCCGCTCTGCTGGAGGGTATCTCTGAGTCTGGGGGAGGGAGGGCGTCCTGAGGCTGGATACCGGGAAGCAAGAATTTGTTCATTTTACTTGACAAATTACCAGCAGGAAATCTCTGGCAGGAGCTAGAGCCTGAGCGTTGTCTTCTCTTTTGGAGCTCCAAAAGTGGTGTAGAATAAAGCGTGCGGGCAGTGGAAGCTGTCAGCACAAACTAAATAGCTATGTGTGTTGGTTTGGGTGGACCAGGAGAATGACAGTGGCCAAAGTAATTGATTTTAAAAGTAGGAAGGTCATTAGACATGGGGAACATTCATCTCTTCCATGTCGGTGTGCCTGAATCGTTCAGGTTTTGGCTAGAGCACAGACTTAAATTCCCAAAATGACTTCTTGTGGCTTCTTCTGTGTTTCCATTTATAGCTTCAGAAAACTCTTGTTATTTCTCTGTCTACTTGGGAGGATGTTAGAACCACATGTTCTGGAAATCAGTAACCAGAGATGGTTCATGCATGTAGAAACAGAGGAGATGTGGTCTGAACCAAGAGGAAAGCTCACATAGTTGATTTTTTTTTAAAGCAGCTATTACTTAATGGAGAAATTTAATCAAATACCCTTAGTCCCTGACAAGTCTGTGCAAAGCTACAAGGGAAAGATACCATACAGAAGGATAGGAGGTCTCTTACCAAAGTCCTAGAGGAAGGTAACTGAACAAGCAGAGAAGCATCTGGCCTGCAGTACTTGTAACTTCAAATTTTTGTTTGTCATATTGTCTTTTTCCATAAATTAATTGAAATGGCATCAAGTGACAGGTGACCAGTAACAGTTTTTAATCCAAATGTTGGTATTAAGGATGCAGAGTAAACAGATAGTGAACAGCTTCATCCCTGTGGAGAGTGGGGGGCATTTCTTTTCTACAAACGAATAATTTCAAAGACTGAACACATCCTGCATGTTTCTACAAATAGGAAAATAATCTAAATGTATTTGAATGCACTTTATTTTCTCTGAATTGTTTTCTTATCTCCAAATGATATAAACCAAGCACATGTGGGGTCTTTCTGGGGGGTGAAGGATTGGTGTCTGTGTGTTATAAATAGCGCTCTCCAAATATCCAGGCCTAGCAGCTCTGAATAAAGAGTAGCTGTCTGAAAGAAAACTGTCTTTCCACGTGTGTATTGACCAGCGCATCCCAGGAGTATCTGCTGTCAGGTAATCTATTGATTGCAGACAGATTGTTGCAGGAAATAGAAGTTATCAGTCAAAATATGGTTCTCTTAAGAAGATATGAGCAACTGGAGCTGATCAAAATTATTAACTGCTAATAAATTAGCTGACATGTTGGTCATCCCCCTCCCCCCTTTCCTCAGACAGCCCCAGATTCCCAAAAATGTGGTCTTCAGATCTACTTTTTCTCAGAGTGTTTTATTAAAGTGGGTTCATTTTTTATTTCAGCCTTCAAGTAGTAGATAAATCAATAATTGTGATCCTGAGGGGCAAGGAGGTAACACTGCCAGCCAGCCATGAGTCTTCAGCCACAGCTTGTGGGGATCACTTGCTGGGAAAGGGATGTGCAGGTAAAACATACTCAGGCTGCAGTGAAAGGGAAACGTGAGCAACAAAACTAAACTTAGCACAGAAGTTAGTGGAAACCAGACAGGAGTAGGGGCTGCAGATGTCAGGCAGACCGAAGGAGCCAAAGGATGTTCTCCCTCTGCATTTGGGTCTGCCAGTCTTTGGACATACGTATTTTATGGGAGTTCTGCATTCATTTTCTTTTAAGGCTATTTTCAAAATGAAAAGCCTGGGATTTGTTAAAATGAAAGGAAATACAAATATTATTGGGTGTGTTGCTATTGCAATGTTTTTCCTATTGGGATGCTGTAATTTATAATCAGTAACTTTTCTTGGCGTCTCTTCACTGTTTGTTGTTAACTAAATTGAACATTCAAATAGTAAATATTAATCTGAATTACAAGCTGTTTGAAAAGAGAAAATACTTCCCTTTCCACATAAACGACTTCTAGGAGGAATATCTTGTTTGGAGGAAGGGAAATAAAAAAATAAAAATAAAAAAAAAAAACCAAACTCACCTCCAAATATTTATACTGGAATGAATTACCAGTTGTTTTGTGACATGAACACACATCTGCAAAAAACAAACATGCTAAAATAATACCACAAATGGTGATTTCTTGCAGTAGGTATCTAGTTCCATATAATGTATCAGTAAACTATCAGCATATCGGTACTATTAATGTATATAGAGGAAGGTTTTTATTCTAAACCAAGTTGTGATTTGTCAAGAGTTGGAGAAACCACCCTGTTAGGTCAGGTTAGCATGACAGCCTTATTTCTACTGCCTCACATACGCGTTGCACACCACCTGCCGCCGTGCTTTGTCTTTACACCACAATGCTTGCTTTGGGGGCTTATTTGCTAAGTACCTAGCTAAATGCATTGCTGAATAGGAATCAAGGTCCGGTAGGTGCCTTAAGATCCTGATTTAGCTGAATATGTAAGTAGGGGCTAAAGTCCGAGCGTGCTCTCCGCTCTCTGCGGAGGGATTCCGCAAAGCATGTGGTCAGAAGCCCCAGCCGAGTGAACTGCTTCGGCACATGCTTGGTTTCCATGAGTAATGCATCTTTCCGTATCAATAACAAGGCTCTTAGAGCACTGATTAAGCAACTTGTACATCGAAGGCAAGATTAGCTTCAGTTGATCGTATCTTTAGCAGCTTTTGTCTCCCTTATACTTTTGCCCACTCCTTTGAACAGTAAACAAAAAGTATGTGTTTTTACACCTCAGAGAAATGGATTTGGGTTTCTCTGGAAATGTTACCCTCCCATTTAGACAAGATCTGCTAGCAGCTGGGGTAATCAACTGTGTCTTCATGTGTGCTATTCTAGTCATTAGTGCCAGAAGGTCATATTCTTCTTTCCCCTTTATTAAAAAGGGGGGGGGGGGGGGAAGAAATTGTGTCTTTTTTAAAAACTGTTAATAACTAAAAAAAAAAAAATCTATTTTGTGAAATATCTACCAATCAGTGCTTTGTTATACAATCCAGTAAAAAATGAGATGATGAAATCCTTTCAGTCCGGAAACACAGCAGAACTGCAGCTCTATTGTTGTGTAGAGGACCTCAGCTCTCTGTAAAGTGTGCTGCTGTTGCAGTGATTGGCGCATGGTCCCAACAGCATGCTTTGGATGGGGACCTCAACCTCCATTTGATGGTACCAGCCTAGTAATTTTCAACAGGAATATGATGTCATCTGAGTGCTTGTTGGAATAGCATCTGCTTTGTGAAGAGTATAGTGTAAAATCTGGCTGGTTTTTGGTGACACCAGTGTTTCAGTACTCTGTCGTAAGAACATTATGGTCCTCTCACATCCAGGTCCTCTAGGTTCCATTCTAGTTAATAGAATAACTTCTCTCCAGCTCTAATCTTCTTACCACATCCCCTTCCTCTGGTTACCAGATGAAAAGCAAAGACCAAGCTGCAAGGCTCATGTAGCATCCTTTTGCGTGCTGGACCTCACTGGTTTCTGGAGGCTGCTGTTTTGATGGGAACAGTGATAGAGGCCAGTGGCAGGATGCAGTGCCCATGTTTGCCGCAAGATCAGCATTGGTCCATCATTTTCTCTCATGGTGTATTGCTAGTTCAAAAAAATAAAATCAAAATGAGCAAATGAAGGGGAGGATGATTTTTTTTTTTTGTGAATAGCTGATAGCAGCCTTTGCATATCCCCCAAAAAATGTTGGTTCACACAATGTGCCCAGATGAAGAAGATCAGTTTGCAAAGTATGTATTCCTTTCTACCTGCATCCAAAGAATGTGGATCCCCATGTCAGACATGAAATACAGTTGCGACTAGTGCCTACACAGTATCTTTGATACAGAAGAACAACAATCTTGAGGTTCTGGGACATTTTAAGAAGAGACTTTTGTCCCTGTGGTCTCTGAAGTTGTCTGCCTTATTTCTTGGATCCTCCCAGTGCAGTATTTCTGAACAGACACCACAGGATTTGCAAGGCAATGCAGAACTACATTGGAGATACCAGTTCCAAAGAAAGACAGGTGAATGTATGATAGATACCAAAAGGTCAAATTCTGCACTGACATTTACAAAGACGTCTCTGTAGGTCTTGATATTTTTTTTTTATTATCCCTGTGCTTACATTTTATATTCATGTTGTCTAGATCCTACAGTTCTCACTTCCAAGCACACCTCTTATTTTAACCATCCCTTTATACCTGTTCTTCCCTATGTATGCCTATATATTAAAATAATTGCTATATACCCAGCTATAGATTTATATGAACTTATTTAGGGGTCATCAATCAGAGCACCACAAAAGCAAGAATACATTTATAGAATATTAAGCAAAATCCTGGTTTTCTCAGAAATCAAAACCAGTCAAGGTGCACTGGAACAGGCTGCCCAGGGGGGTTGTGGAGTCTCCTTCCCTGGAGATATTCAAAACCAGTCTGGATGATGTCCTGTGCAACCTGCTCTAGGTGAGCCTGCTTTAGCAGGGGGGTTGGACTGGATGATCTCCCAAGGTCCCTTCCAACCCTTGTCATTCTGTGATTCTGAGAAACGTCTAGTAGATAACCTGAGAAACCTTGAAAGAGGGAATTGGGCGGGAGAGCCCTACATCCCAGGCACAGCAACCAACTAAATGCTAGCAGTCATAGCTGCGGAGACCAACATGCAAGGAGAATTGCTGTGATGAGGTCAGGTCACAATAGGAAACAAGCATAAAAAGATGGAGAATTCTTAAGCCTAGGCTGGATGGGAGCAATTTGTAAGTTCCTTGCAGGGCTTATTTTACCTATAGGCAAACAATTATTGAAGCAGGAGTATGTAGTCTCATAAAATGGCAAGTTACGGTGCTTTGCAGATACCACGTAGTTAAAAGAAGTCTTGTCCCATTTCCTAAAGATAACTAGTTCTAATCAAGATTATTAACTCCAAAATAGCCAGAAGACCAAGCTTATCCTTAAGTGAAGAGTTTCTAAAGGACAGGAAATAGTTGGTCTGAATTCTGAAGTTTGCCTTTCTCTGGCTTTGTGAAAGCGTGAGTAGCTTATGTTGCTTATTACTGCCTGCAAATCGTGGGATATGACAGCTTTGAGAACCTGCATGTCCAGTGTGGTCTTACATTGACTGTAATTCAAAAAGGTGATGTTTGAAGACCTTACAAGATGGCAAAGGCAAGGTCTAATTTGTTTGGGTGTGCTAAAGTTCTTTGTGCCCCCTCAGTTCAATGCCCCCATTCATGCTCTAAAATATGCTGTTTTAAAGTACCTGATAACATGCATTAATGTGCTGCTTCTCTTGCTTCCTGAATTTGAATCCCTGCCCTGGGTTGTCAGAAGATTTTGCAAAGTAGGAGTTTCAGACTTAGAACTTCTTATCACTGTTTTAGGTTGTGGAGGGGCACTTGCCTTGTCACAGCTTCCTAAGTGATAGGCAATTGGCTTAACAGCGTCTTTTGTGCCACCAGCATGTTGGAAGCATTACTGTCACCTCGTGTATCTTCCTTTAAGTTAAATCAGAAGGACATATCGGGCTATTAAAACCTAACATCTGAAAAATGGTGTGAACTGCTACTGAAGTTGCATGTGAAACGACTTCAGTTAAAGGTATTTTCTATGCTTTTTCATTCTTTTGTAAGCCACAACCCCTTACCCTCAACAAGAATGTGATAGTAAATTAAATGCATTCATAGGCACTGCAGGACAAGACAGTGTAACTGAAGTGGGAATAATCCTGCAGTGATTGCGGTGTTCACACCAAGAAACTCAGATTTTCTTCATTTTCTTTTCTTTTCCAGTCTTTTGTGGTTTAGTTGCTTCATCAGCAAAAACTGGATCACTCAGAGTGTTCATTTGTTTTTCAAAGCATTCTGGAGTTAACAGTGCCTTAGAAACTCAAAGCATTCTTATTATAGTAATATTGCTAATCATAAAGTGATACGTGATGAAGTGCAAATTAAGTAGTAAAACTAAATAATTGAGTGAATAAAAAGATCATTAAACTGAGCAGAAGGTGATATTAGGAGCATTAAACCACTGAGAAAAAGTTTTATATCAGAGTAACAAATATGCTCTCTAATCTGAGATCTGTATCTCATACCTTGTATTCAAAAAGCAGTTCTTCACTTGTAAGGGAAGCAGATCTTTAAATATGCGGAATGGAGTAGCAAGTTTCCCTTCTTGTCTGTCAGTGCGAGGCGAACACAATTTGGAAGGAGGTTACAGATAAATAAAGGGATATTGAAGTGTCAGTGATGACAAAGTATGATCCGATTCTGCTCTTGGGCTCTTTAAGTAGGGTGGTAAAATCGAATTTGTATGTAGAGTGACTTTCCCTTTTTGGTTCATCTCCCTCTTTCAAGTACAGCTGGAGAATAACTTGTTCTACTGCTGTTGCCTCCTTTCACAGGTGAGTTTTGATCAGAACTAAGCTACTGATGTCAGATAACATTAATTTTGTTTCATTCAAGCTCTAGAAAACGACCACAGAAAGCTTTCCAGAGGTGGAAATATTTGCGTGATCTCTGCCAAAGAGCAAGTGTTTGCTTACCTTAGATCTGCAACCTTACTTTTAGAATTAGCTCCGGGTGCTCACAAGTAAGATCTCTGAACTGGTTTACCCCAGCATGTTTTTTGTTTCATTTGTGAACTGAGCAAGTGCAAAGCTGTGTATACATGGAGCAGTATCATGATTTTTGTCTCTTACATCACTGGGTTCTTTATGCCATTCCCATGTTCCCTACCTTTTTTACTCTTGTGTATAATACAGCTCGCTACACTTCTAATATGCTGGAGTTTGTGTGTGTTTGCTGCTGGATGGAGGATTCAATATTTCTTAGACTTTAGTTTTCCCTGACAAGTTAATGACTCCAGGTCATTCTTAAATAAGCCTTTATTTGGCGTGGCACTGCATTTACAGTAAAAAGAAGAATAGGACAGGTATTACTTTTAAAATTTGAAATAACAAAGTATAATGTAGAAAAGAAAAATGCAAATTTGTCTAGATATTTCAATGGAGCCAGTAGCAGGCTAGCTAGTTACCTGAATCAGATGAAACTTTCTCATTGATAACATTTCAAACGTAGATGTTGTGGACCAATATTTTAGAGGAAAAACACTTTTTCAGATTTTAAGACATTAAAGAATATTACTGCTGAGGATTGGATTTGCAACCAAAAGTCTTGATGATGGAAAATAAAACACTGACAGTTCTATAAAGTTCAAGCAGCTGTGCATAACTGCAAACCAGATGTTGATCTAGCCACTCAGCCAATATCCACATCGGGAATGAACATCTCCTGGAAATAGTTCTCAGGAGGGGAATGAGGTTCATCCGTTCTCTCTGAATAAATACATTTGTCTTTGCTTGTCTCCCTCATTGCTTTCATCCTATGAACTGTATGTATGAGGGCCAGGGTTTTTTTCTATGCAGAGAAGCAAGGCTTGTTGCTGGCTTCGCTAGCTAAGAAGCTTCTGTCTGTAACAATTTCACCAACAATGAGGATGTTTATTGAGTAGGTACCCACTAGAGGTTGGGCATTTCAATTACAGAACATCATTCCTTGCCAGAGCCTACCATAACAGATGTCTCATTTCCTAATACAGTACTGAATTCTCCCTGACATCTGAATTTTCATCATGGAAATGCTCTTCTGCAGATATAGAGGCAAACGAAATTAATCTGCTGTGCTCTGAGTGGAGGAGAATGGGTCTGAGCCTTTTATTTTTTTGTGATGTATAAAGCATGGCAAATAGCAAAACTCCTGATGGCTTTGTTACGGCTGTTGTTTGTTTTTTAAGTAGTAGAAAAGTATTCTGAAGACATATGGAAATGCAAAACAGGCTAAGCCATGAGAACTGCCTGATGGGATATGTGATGAAAAGCAGGTGTATCGTGTAGGAGGACAATGGAATAGCCTCCAGCACTTTATTTATGAGAACATCCTTTATCTCCGTCTCTCTACAGCAGATGTGTGGCAAAACTGTCTTTTCAAAAGTGGATCAAACAATGCTACCAACACACTCTTCTCATCTCCCATTTATCCTTCCATGTCCGTCATACAACCCGTTTATTTTAGGCTCTGAAGAAAGTTGAGAAATCAGATTTTCTGCCAACTTGATTTCAATGGCATCTTCTTTTGCTTCAGATTAATTAGTGCACAAAGTGTGATGTTTATAAATGAGCTGTTATCTAACGCAGTGAAAGAAGTGGAGAGGCAAGGGATACCCTTTGGTGACAGTACTGCTGCTGTCTTATATGAATGCTATGGATTATAGTACAGAAAGACTATAGTTTGCTAAGTACTAAAGTGCCCTGTGTGCCTGTAGGGGTATTTTCTCATGTCATGGGCATGCTGAGATGCATCTAGAAACTGAGTTGAGACCTAGCTTGTCCTTTCCTGAAGCCATTGGAATGTCCTCCTCCATTTTCCCTGTCTTACCCTATTTTGAATAGAAGCATATTAGAGAAGCATCAGCTTCTGGTTTTGTGGTGGTGAAGAGAGCGAGCTGTTAGTTGGACATTTTCTCTCAAAAAAGAAACAATCTCTTGTTTAAAATTCCAATGAGACCAGCCTTGCTATTATTAGATCCTTTTGTAAAAACATCAGTTATCATGTCTCTAGGAAGAAAAATGAGGGGAACAGGGGGTGGAGAAGGAGGCAAGTAATGATGAGGGAATAGCTAGAAATTAGAGTTCAGAGAAATGTGGCAGCTTAGGTTCATCCAGTTCTGCATTTGGGTCCATCTCTGTTCTTGCTGAGATCAATGGCATGGCTCCCACTTCCTGCGAAGGGATGAGAGCAAATCCTGAACGTACAGAGCTGTCTGTTTTCTGAGGATACCTGCTTTGGAGATGAAGAGAAATGGAAAATCATCAAATACACTGTCAGCAATTGTATAATTGACTATTTGACCACTGCTGCATGATAGCTCCAGACAAGAGCATTGGGTCTTTAGCTTGCTGTAGGTCAAACATTACTCTTCTGCACACAGCTTTGTAAAGATGTGGAATAGACTTTCCAAGACAAATGTGCAAAAAGAAACAGAGTAACTGGGATCAGCTGTAGCCATGAATTTTATGAATGGTTTGTTGGAAAGAACATTAAATGGTAACATCAGTCCAAACACGAGGCCTGCATTGTTTCTGTTCCAAGCCTGCAGACTGGTAATTCACTATGCAAGAGGTTTTCATGGCCAACATTTCAAGCCTTTCTATTTGCCTTGGACTAGCTTTCTTTAAAAAGAGAAAAAAAATCTTAAATTTTTGTATCAGGAAGTTCTTATTTCTTTTGGATAGAATGTAAAGTGAGGAACTAAAGGAAAAAGCTGCCTGCAGCTTCTTCCCCCGTGGTAACTGAAGGTTACATGGGAATGCTTCATTTGTAATGTGTGATAAGCTATGGAAGTCAATGCCACAAGATATCATCCTAGATAGAAATTTAGTAAGAGATAGGGAAGTAGATTGAAGCATTAATAAATTTTGAATACTTATTTAAAAAAGAAAGCCTTAAAAAATACTTATTTAAAAAAGAAAGCCTCGCGTCCAGAGGGTAGTGGTCAATGGCTCGATGTCTGGATGGAGACCGGTGACGAGTGGTGTCCCTCAGGGGTCCGTGCTGGGACCGGTGCTGTTTAATGTTTTCATCAATGACTTAGACAGCGAGATCGAGTGCACCCTCAGCAAGTTTGCGGATGACACCAAGCTGAGTGGTGCGGTTGACACACCAGAAGGACGGGATGTCATCCAGAGAGACCTGGACAGGCTAGAGAGGTGGGCCTGTGTGAACCTCATGAGGTTCAACAAGGCCAAGTGCAAGGTCCTGCACCTGGGTCGGGGTAACCCCCAGTATCAGTACAGGCTGGGGGAAGAAAGTATCGAGAGC
>NW_009260410.1:4338550-4365295 GCF_000687185.1 Egretta garzetta
TCCAGCTCTGGAGCCCTCGGCACAAGAAGGGCATGGAAGTGTTGGAGCGGGTCCAGAGGAGGGCTACAAAAATGATCCGGGGGCTGGAGCACCTCTCCTATGAGGACAGGCTGAGGGAGTGGGGCTTGTTCAGCCTGGAGAAGAGAAGGCTGCGGGGAGACCTGATTGCGGCCTTCCAGTACCTAAAGGGGGCCTATAGGAAAGACGGGGAAAATCTTTTTAGTAGGGCCAGCAGTGACAAGACAAGGGGTAATGGTTTTAAACTAAACCAGGGTAGGTTTAGACTAGATATAAGGAAGAAGTTCTTTACAATGAGGGTGGTGAAACACTGGAACAGGTTGCCCAGAGAGGTGGTGGAGGCCCCATCCCTGGAAGCATTCAAGGCCAGGTTGGACGGGGCTCTGAGCAGCCTGATCTAGTTAGCGGTGTCCCTGCTCCTGCAGGGGGGTTGGACTAGATGACCTCTAGGGGTCCCTTCCAACCCAAAACATTCTATGATTCTATGAAAAGATATCAAAGGCTTTGTGGTATAAGCTCATTACTAGACCATAGTGAGAGAACTCCTCCATGTATCTTTCTTGCTTCTCTCTTTTCTTCCTCTCTTCCTTCCATCCATGGCCAGTGTCCTGCTCTCATGCTCAAAAGCAAAATTCTAAATCAAAGTAATGTGGTTTTTTTCCATTTTGGACAAGTTGAGCTTGCTCAGTCATGAACAACAGATTCAAACACATTGCTCATGAGAGAATGCTAAAGTATTACTCCACCTTTGCCATACAATGAGCTAGGAGTTAATGTTGCTAGCTGTCCATCCTTCTATTTTCTGATTTCTGTTTGTATTTAGCAGACAGTGAAAGCAGCATGCTGGTGAAGGGAGGAAGGATCTTGGTAAAATCCATTGCACTGACTTATGGCAGCTGTCTGGCTGGAAAGATTCTTCCTTAGCATGCTTGTCGATGCTTCCCTCATTTTATTCTGGCCTTTCTTGTAATTGGGCAAATGAACCTTCCTAAAGTAAGATGCTTCACCTGATGCTTAAATGACTGTGAAGCTGATGACAAGTTCTCATGTGCATGTTCAATATCTGCTTGCATGCATATGTACTGCTTGTTAAATCTTAAGATGCAATCCCACTCTAGGGAAAGTTTGCCTTTCTCCCAGAGGGAAGCTTTTAAATATCCATATTTAAATAAATGTAAAACCTTTTGCTAATTAATTCACAATAATAAATTTAAAATGTTAATTTTCTCACCCATGTCCACTTAACATTGTGGATAATGAAGACAGGTGATGTGAGCAGCACTAAAATTTCTATCTAATCAACACCAAGATGAGCTGTAGGCTTGTAAGAGTGAGGTTACACAACAGTGGAACCACACATGATCCCCCAAAACTGCAAATGTATCATCAACAAAAAGGCTAATATTTTTGCCTTCTATTTTGTCCCACAAGCACCACTGGTAAAGTTTAGAGGTTGCTTGCCCCTTTCAACTGTAGCCTCGAAATACGAAAATGCAACATTGCCATGGTAACAAGCTGCTTCTACCATCCATAAAAATAAAGGGCCAGCTATTTGTTTCCAATGATAACATCTTATGTTTAACTGCCTTGAGCAGTGCTGACAGGGTCAATCCTTGTTACAATAGTCGGGTCTTCTTGGTCAAACAAAGAAAAACACTACCTGCTAAAACTGACTGTGATGGACACAATCATAAATCCTTAACACTAACTGGTATTTTTTAATGCTGTAAACAATTAAATGGGTAAATTACCCTCCTGACTCCCTCCCACATGATGTGCAAAGCACTCATGTTGGTTTCTTGTTTGGAGAAACACATGAGGGTGAATTTAAAGTATTTTGATTTTTTTAAATAAGGTTTCACTCCAAAGTGCTTTATTGTCCAAGGCGGAAATGTCCCAGCAAGAAACAGTCTGGTGAGAAATACTGGAGACTGCCATCTAAGACACTTCATAGCAGTAGAAGAAAAATACAGTCATTATAAAAATGTACACGGCCCTCTGGCCTAAAAGATCATTGCGTTGTGTCCTCTGGTAGGATTTCTGGCAACCTTCTTGCTGACCTTCCTGCTTCTGTACCAAAATGCCTCACACGTGCCCTGTTGAAGGACAACACTGTTCTCCTTCATATACAGTTGAAAAATGAAATGCAGAATGGTGAATGGGAGTATTTTTACACAAATGTCCTTTTCACATATTTAGAGGAGATTGTGCCAGAAATGACTGGTAAGTACCTAGCTGGATTGCAGAGTTTAGTCAAAGGTGTGGAGCTGAAGATCTAACTATCTCATTGTACATCTAAGTAGCTAAATACTAAGTGGAGAAGGGTGTTAAGATCTGGGCTGAAGTGACTTGCTCACAATAGCCCAAGAAACTTATCCCATAGCAGTGAGATGGGCAAGGAATGCAAATTGCTTCCAGCAAGAGGCAGGGGAAGATGAAGGAAAGAGCATGGCATGAGCATCCAGGGACTCAGGAGAAGTTTGGAGGGTTTTCTGTGTTACTGGATGAAAGAGTCACAGTCCACAAGACCAGGTTGGATGGGGTTCTGAGCAACCTGACCTAGTTAGCGGTGTCCCTGCTCACTGCAGGGGGGTTGGACTAGATGACCTCTAGGGGTCCCTTCCAACCCAAAACATTCTATGATTCTTCTCTGTGATGCTAACACTGCTTTCATGGCTTGTAGGCATGAACAGATGTGCCCAGGGCCAGGCTGTGTTGTTTGGTGCACAGAACTCAGTAGGATGTGTAGCAGGAGCAGGGGGCTCTTCACTCCCGGGGGTCCTGCTCCCCAGCAGGTCCATGCAGCCACACTGGCTCCAAGAGCCTACCCATTTGCATCCCTGCATGGGAAGCAGCTTTTGATCCAGCATCTTGAATGGGGCAGCCAAGCACAGAAGACCAACAGTCTCATCAGGGTGATATTATTTGCTTTCATAATAAAAGGAAATTAACAGTTGAGAGAGCCTGAACAACAGTAGGTAATGCAGGATAAAGGGTATGCCTGTGCTCGATGGAGCGTTTCAAGGATGAACAATACCAGCTCACTGCATGAGGGTCTGACTTCAGGAGCAAACGTGAGCTCCCTGGTGGTAAAACCGAGTGTAGCTGCCATGGAAGGACTTGTACTCCTAAAGTCAGTAAATGCAATCTTGTAATTAGTGCAATGAATTATATCCAAGCGTTATATTTTGCTATTTTTTTAGCATCAGTATTTTTATGTTCCATTTGTTTCAGACCAATTTCAAGGCATCCTAGTGTTCAAGTGTTCTTTATTCTGAAATGCTCGCTAGTTATTATCTCTCTCAGTTAGGTGAACTTGGGTATATCAGGCTTAAAACTTGGTCCTCCCCAGCAGAGGCACTGTTTGGGATGTGGATGTTTTGGAAAGGTTTTCTGGAGTGACAAATCTTTGGAACTTGAGCATATATCAATACCTATTGGGATCTGTATGTATTGTTCTTAGAACATAAATAATGTACAGATATATAGAGCTTGGGACAGACTCAATAAATCAAAATAATTACACTTAATGCTAAATATTCATTACAGGGCCTGGCACTGTAGTAAAATGTAAAGAATCTATACTTTCAAAGTGTACCAGATGTTCCAGTAATGTTCCAGAATGCATGCGTTGCCAATATGTCCATATTTCACAGTGAAAGCTAAGCCTTGCTTAAGGTCTGAGGGGGTGAAACCATGTTACTCATTGGCTAATAGCAGGCTTCATC
Organism: Egretta garzetta; assembly: GCF_000687185.1. NCBI lineage: Eukaryota > Metazoa > Chordata > Aves > Pelecaniformes > Ardeidae > Egretta > Egretta garzetta. Next base: position 4,342,297 of record NW_009260410.1, read on the forward strand.
CACTGACAAGCATGCAGTGATAGCTGTTACCACAAATGGACAAAAAAAATATAGGTTTAAATAACTTATATGGCTTTTTGTGCTTTTGGCGTACAAGCCTTATCTTGTGCAAAGGTTATTCAGGGCCATCCCATCCCTTTCTGTACTTTGTTTAATTGGACTCCAAAAGCATTTGATAGACAAAAAGATGCTTCTGCAAGCACATTGAGGTCTTTGAGATTTCAGAGAATTTTCTCCTCCCTTCACCAGTTTATAACAGAAAGCACCTGGGGAGCACTTTTCATTCTGCTAGCCATACCTTGTGGGCTTCATCAGTGGTGGGAAAATAAGTCAGACAGTGTCTCTTCATGTTCATGAGCAGTTCCCTTTGAAGCAACTATGCGGTGCCATCCTGGGGTGATGTGAGTCCTTAGGAAACCTATCGTCCTATCCCTTTAACAGACCAAAGGAAATAACTGGTTTGCAATGGTTGCCAACAGTGCAAATGCTGTGAGAGGGCTGTTATGTGGTTCTTAGCAAAGGGATGACTCTGTGGGACCTCCTTTACTGATTCTGAACACACCCGGGGCAGCCCTGTACTCCTTCGTGGCACCCCCACTGCACATGCTCTGTCCAATCCTGCTTAGGCCATATCACTGCTAAAAAAAACCATCGTAATTTCTTAAGCAACGGCACTGCAGATGTGTGATGTAGGTCCACACTTACGCATGTGATCTGTGCATCTCTTCTGCACTGACCAAGGGATTGTTAAGGGATTCTTAATTGTTAATATTGTTGGATGTTTTCTTCAATGACTGTTCAAATGGAAAAGTCCATGAAACACGTTTTCTTGATGTGAATGTTTTAAATAATGTTCATTACCTTCTTCCTCCTTGCTTTCTTACCTTACTACGTAAAAGTATGTCTTTTGTCCAGTAGTCAACACTGAAGTGACGTAGCCAGATACAATTTTTGCCTTTTAATCTAACAACTATTTAATGAAAACTGCCCACTGCTGCATATGCTACTTCCTAGGATTTTACCATTATTATCAGGGTGGAATCTATTTTTTTGGTTTTTATGAGTGGGGAAGGAGGCAAGCCAAAGTTTGATCAAAAGTAGTGTAAGATTTGGGTCTTTGTTCTTGCTGACCTCAATTTCATCTCAGCTCCGCAGTAATAGGATAAATTACTCTCTCCAGAAGGACACCAATGCTCTCAGTTCATCAGCTTTCTGGTGACAAAATACTTTATGAGCTTACTTGGAAAGCAGCATGCATAAGGCGCGAGGCTCTTGCCTCTGGCAGTTAGACTTTGAGTCCTGCTTACTTCAAAATCAAGGTTTGGCATTGTAGAATTTCTTCTCCTCTACCCCCTCACCATTTTTTTCTCTGCTCTTCATTTTTTAAGGCAGTGGCAAAATTTGTAAAATGACTGAACAGTAGAAACTACATGAAGAAAGCTGTTAATATTTATAGATCAGTCCTGAGAAATTGAGATAGATTTAATCACCCTTTAAATGAAAAGGTTCTGCACTTTTGAGTGATTCCTGCTCTTGTTAAAGTTTTGGTGTGAAACTCCAACAGACTTCAATGGGCGAAGGTCAGGCCAGGTACAACAGGTAGAGGGGTGTGTTTATATTGGAAAATTTCTCACTGTGGAGGAGAAGAGAAAGGAAAAGGGAGAATGACCTTTCCGATCATATCTTGGGCTTCTTGGAGACAGAACACAAAAAAAAAAAAAGACACTTAGGTTTGCCAAAGGGTGTTACTAGAATTAGAAAAGGCAAAACTTAGTAGACAAATTATCTTCCTGTAACTAGTCAGCTACAGGTATAAATTTAGATCAAATCATGCTTTTCTCAGTGCAGCACCATAGTATGTGACGGTATAAAATACTTTTGCTATTTAGATAATTTTATTGAAAATAGAAGTGGTTTTGAGACTATGATTAAGCAGAGCCTTGGGGGGATCCCTTTGTGCTTCTGGGGCATGGTGGATTTTTGCCTGGAGGTCCTGTTCCTCTGCTTTAGAAGCCCAGGGTTTTGCAGATTTCCCCTCCCTGCCTGGCACTGCTGGGTTAAAACAAAAAGGGAAAAAAGGTAATGAAAGATCACTTTTTGGATGGGGGGGGTGGGGGGTGGGGGGCGGCAGAAACTAAATGCAAAACCAGGTTTCCTGTCCATGTAAAACAAGTAATAATTTATGGACTTGTAACGGGGCTGGGCCTCATTACATAGTAGTAAATGTTGATGCTAGTATCTTACAGTTGGCTTATGTTTTAAAGCTGTGCACGTTTAATTGTAGGGTACCATTTAGAAGGTTAACTCTCTTCAAAGACCACACACACATTACTGGAAAGGATATTGTGGTGTGAGAGAGATCCAGTGGTAGGCATCCAATGGTTTGCTTCTACCTGAACTTAATGGATGATAATGGATCTTTTATGTCATGTATAATGATAAATTTACTACGCTAATAGGTCCATATGCCATAACAATAAACCACTGCTCCAGTAAGTTCCTCTTTTATATGAAAAATTGCTTGTGCATTGAGAAGAGGTTGACAGGTAAATTGCTGGATGCTACCATCTTTGGTACAGTGATGAACTATGTCTCCAACAAAAACTATTAAATCAAAGTCTGTTAATGAAAGCAGAAGGGGAAAACAAGAAATTAGGTAAGGAAGAGAATCAGTTCAGTTCTCTTAAAAGTAAACATGCAAAGAATAGGGACTGCTATAAAGAATTGCTTTGCAGGGCTGCTGACCTGCAAAACAATTTTTAAACATTTTTGCAAAAGGTAAATGTTCAAATATTTCTTTCAAATAATTTGTGTGCAAGTAGTACACCTCCAAGTCATTCTGTTGGTAGTAGGCAGCTGCTAATCCTTTAGTTTTTCTTAATACATCAGCATTCAGAATATATGTGCAACTATATATTCAAAATATATTGAACTATAATCGAACAAGATATTAAAATAGTCTGGTTTTTTACAAACTTAGAATTAACTGGAAGGAATCTATCACAAATAGAAGAATTTCCATCAGTCCCTCCTTTCTCATCCCCACTTTCTTTCCTCCCTCTTACTCTCGTCCTTCCTCTTGTTTCCATCCCCAGTGTGCAGTGTGGCCCTAGCTTGTTGGTGGCAGGGAAATATGATCCAGAAGCAGCCTCTCTAGACCCTAGATGCAGATGGCTTTCCATACTTTTTTAAAAGAAACTCTTATTTTACAATAGAAATTGTGTGGTTCTGTTGTTTTACAGTATGTTACAAATGCTTTTTCTTTTTCTTCATGCAGATTTAGAGGGAAAAATCTTTTTTTTTTTCTTAATCATAAAGATTACCTGTCCTGTACAAGCAGAGCTGAAAGCAATGCAGTTTTCGGGGCTTCTGGAAAAATAAACTCAGTGAGTATTTGCATTGCATTTTGTCCAAGTAATTTGTCTGGCAAGCAGTGGAGATGGTAGATGGAAAAGTGGTGGTTGTGGTTGGATTCTTCAGTTACATTGAAAACAATTGATAGAAGAATCCACCTTTATTTAAAAAAAAAAAAAAATCCAGGCTTTTTTGTGTGTATGTTTTGAGGGGAAGAGGTTTTGTTCTCAGTAGGAATAGAAATTGGTTCTGGTTCATTATGACAAAGAGGGAGCTCAAAATAATTTTCAACTTCCTGCTATATCAGCCCAGTGCGCTGTGAGAAGAAATTTCATGGCAGTTGTGAACAAAATGGATTTTAAGTCAACTGGTGTGCTCTTGATGCGTTACCCCTGTCTAACACTTAATCACACTAATATGTTTGTTTGAAATGTAGATGTGACATCTACAGGACCACATCAGTCAGAGGTAATAGCATGTCTCCACCTCAAAAGAAAAGGAAGAGTGTATATAATGATCATCACTGCACACTGATTATTTAAGAATATGTAGGGAGGGCAAATATTGTGAAATATTCTGTTAGTGTTAGTGAAGGTAAAGTGGTCACAGGTTGGGTATTGTAAGGGTAGGGGAATGAGTAGGGTAATATGGAGTATTCAAAAATGCCCATTTCTGAATATATATGCATTGCTTGCATTTCTCCCATGCCTGTAAATTATCTTTGAAACCTATACCTAGCTGCTGCAGTCCATACATAATACATATATACATAGCTCTTCCAGAAACATCCTTTTATTTCTTTTTCTTCCCTCCTTCCCTCTTCTTTTGGTATTAAAATGGTGTAAAATTTCCAGAAGAATTTTGGGGTAGATGTCAGATCAATCAAAGCAGTGATAAGAAAACCATCTCTTTAAACTGATTTCTTTTGTATCCTTGAGCACCAGGCACACACATACCAGGCATAAATAGTGGCCATCTGCAGTTTGCAAGAAGTTTAAAAAAAACAATATTTTATAAAAAAATTTCTCTCACTGCTAAATATTTCTCAATGTCTTCTGAGATAAATTACTTACTGACAGATCATCTGGCACATTCCTAAGTAATGTTCCTAACCTATTTCATTGATTACAATGAAATTCAGTGGAAAAACCTCCTGAAAATTGGTGGTTCACTGAATTTCTATAGCAGGACACTTGCAGATAAGCTGTTGGCATACAAGAATCCCCAGCCAGTTCTGGGTATCCCCTTTTTCTACCATGCATTTACACGAGACAGCTGCTGCCCCACAAAACCCATGATCTGAATGTCAAACATTGCTTGAGTGGACCAGGGGATTAAGTGACATGATGGAAATGGATCATAAATATTTTGAGCTTCAATCAATGCCTGAGCCCTAGGGTTGTCTAATAATTCAAAAGTCCAGTTTTGTTTCATGTTTGTCAAAAATAGTCAATGGATCACTATTAGTGACCATTTGGGCCACAAGGGCTTCACAAACCTAGATATAACTTCACACATAGGGTTAGTTATAGAAGAATAAAGCGTTCTGAAAGAGCATCACAAAGGGACGTTTGTGTGCTGCTGAATTGCAAAATGCAAACCCTGAAAAGTTATTATTTAAGCAAGAACATCTTCTGGACACTCAACAGTTAAAAATAAAAAAAATCTGACTTCAGTAGTAAGAATTGCACGGGGCACTCCCTTAAAATGGGGCAGTAGGGCAGCTGGAGGAGGGGCAGGTGCTGGCAAGCAAAGGTGTGTTTACTTTTTGAAGGTAATTCTCCACTGAGTAGGTGAAGGACCTCTGTAACAGACATGAGGTGATCCTCTGCAGGAGGAGGATCTTAAATGCATCATTTAGCAACCATTATTTCAGCTTATCTTTAGCTGAAATATTTTAACATAAATGAAAGGTAATGGTTTTTACAGGAGATCTATTCAGCAGTGAGAAAGCATAGGAAAAAAAAATTAAAATTGCCATATTTCAGCAGATTGTTGTGAATTTGGGCCAGGTGGAACTGTGCTGCCTGATCCTTTTGGAGGCCGTGGCTCAGGCCCGCTGCACAATGTGACTGGATGGAGAATGGATGACATTTGTCCAGAAGCAAAAATAAACACAATTATTATCACCATTACAGTCTCATTGTTTGCTGCACCAAAGAATGAATGTCACAACTGTTTTTTTGTACAGGCTATTATTAGAAGTTGACCCTGGCAACATGTGCCAGAACTCTGCTAAAAAGACCATTTTATTTGAAAGAAATTGGTTCTCTTTAAGCAAAATAAAAGCATGAATTTAAAACTCAGCTATCATCTTTGAAAAGGTACTGTAGAATTTCTTTTCTGTGAATGACAAGAGAGAAAATGGACAATTGCGAGCCAACTTCCGCTCTAGGGGCTTAAAATCATCTCTGCTAGTGTCATGGAAAAAAATCCGATTAACTTCAGTAAGCTCTGGGTCAGGCCTATATTTTGTAGGGCATCTTACTAGTAGAGTCTATCCCAACACTTCTAAACACATGGGGCAAAACAATTATCAGTGGTAGGCTGCAGTCTGTAAGGGCTGCATATGCTTGCATCAAAGCTAAATATGATCCCTTCTTTACTAGTGCAGAAACATATGTCAGCCTTCATTGTGCTTCTTTCCAGCACACTTGATTAAAGACTTTTATAAAGTGAAGCTGTTTGAAAAAACACATATGGCATTTGAAGGATTTCAGATTTTTAATTATTAGTTTACTATACCTTATAAGTAACAGAGGAAAAAGTTGCGGACAGAGCTTTATGCATCTTGGTTTTCCTTTTGGAGCAACTTTAGGCAATGCTATTGCAGTGCATTAGCACTAATTTATTCTCTTTTGGGGCCAATGCAATGAAACCTTAAATTGGCTCAATGACTGGGAAACCAGTAACCAAAATGTCTTCATTGACTGGAAACCTCTGTAAGCAGAGTGACTAGATTTATTATTTTTTCTTTGCTATTGATATTACAGTAGTAGTAGGGCTACAACACGTCAAATCCTGTGCAAACAGGTGCTTGGAGGCAGACCAAGCTCGTAGTGACGATGAGTAAAGCCTTTTTCTGTTGCAGAGTGCACTGTAGCATTGAGATTCCTGAGTGAGCTCTAAGCTAGATAACCTGGGTCCCAAAAAAAATGGTTTAGTGACAATAGGGTGAACTCACATAGCATTTTCTGTTTGGGTTTGAAGCCTATTTTATTAGCCTGTTTTTCAGTAGACTAAACATGTAAGGAAGAAAGCAAATATAAAAATGAATATGATATTTTATGAGACAGGTTGCACCCAAATCATTATGAACAGCAGAGACCTGCTAGAGACTACTTAAGCACTGGACGTCTTCTGGAGTCCACTTCTGGTCTCGGTAGCCAGTTTTTTCAGTGCTCAGGCTGCCTTAGACATCTCCACTACGTGTTTACTCTTTGCTTTTCCATCTGTTGTCCCAAGCTTTTGATGACAAAAATGGCTAGCACTCTGCCCTTCACAATCTGGGCAAATTTACCCATTTCACCTGTAATTGCGTTCTCAGTCTGATATGTTATTTGTCATTTGGGACAACAGAAAAGCCAGGCATTCATGTCTTGTTTTTAACCCATGTTCACATATCAGGGCTACAGTTCCCAGATGTAACTAATGTCTTATGCTTATTGTGGATATCCACTCCTACAGAGTGCTGGAACAGTAGCCAATGCACGTATTATTAAATGCATAGCCATTTTCCAAACATTTTCTGGCAAATCCCAGTAAGATACTCTTGAGAATAAAAAGCTTAATTAATTACACTGAATATTCAGGCATTGGATCCAAAATACCACAATAGAGAATTTAAGGAAGGAAAATATTTGAAAAGAGATCTTGTCGTGTTCCTGTTTATGCCAAAAGCCATATAATTGTTCAGCTTTATTTGAGAATATAAAAATGGAAGTTTTATCCCCATGATCATTTTTGTAAGGAAAATAGAGATAATATTTGTCAACTGTAAACAACTAATTCTAATGGGAAGACTCTAAATTGATGAAGATATGAGCATGGGATAGCAGTTTATAAAGGAATTGCAGGGGATTCTGCCTGGGACAACATATAGAAATAATTAATTTTACAGTATCATTGCCAGCTAGAACAAACTGATGATTTAAAGAAAGAAAAAAGAAAGGGGAAAAAAAACCCCAACAAAAACTCTTATGTCAAAATGTCTTAGCAGTATTTCCTTGGACGTCTTGCTTTCCAGAAAATACTGTCCGCCTTTCACTTGCAGTTTTAGGACTGTTCTCACAGCAGCCTTTTAGTTGTCTGCCTGTGGCCTGATGCTAATAGAGCTGATGGTCACCAATATTCAGAATGTCCTGACAAGAATTTTTGGGTTCAGCCAGCCATACTGTCTGCAATCTTTCCCTCTAAAAAGTTGCTTTTCTTGTAAGCAAAGAAATGCAATGGAGGTACAAGGGATCCCATTTTATGCTACCTTCTTATTTACCTAGAAGAAGTTTTACAATCTGCTTGACAAACTTAAATAGTCATTTAGTAGTAGTAGTTAAGAATCTATTTTAAAAGATTTAAATGTTATACCAGAACGGAAACTTTTGTATCCATTGGTTTGACTCTGGTGTGAGTAATATCAAGTCTCCAGTGTTTCTGACTGGTTTTCTTTGGAAAGAACTCAGATTCGGTGCAGCTACTACACTGAGAGCTGCTACACTGCATCTAGAGCAGACCTGCACACTATGTCTACCTATATGATCCAGGCATCCAAAATTGGAGATGTGGAGGAAAAAAAACCCCAGTGAAATTATTAAAAATAGACTTATTTTTGCATTTCCTGGCTCTAGCTAGAACAGAAATGCCATGGAACTGCAGAATTGTGAGATGCGATTTTTGTGTGAGTTAAAGTTCAAACCCATTCTTGAAAACAGCTCCTAAATTTAGCATGCTTTATCTACTCTTTTTCAAGCTCCCTCATCACCCATTTTCACCCATTAGGCTGTGACATCCATCATACCCTCAGCGCAGAGAAGTGAGATATCTGATCGCTTCAGCTAGAGGTGAGGAGAGAGAGCCTGACATCATCAGTGAGTGCCCACCCAGGCAGGGTGCTCTGATCTCTCACTCTGCTTTGAAATATTCAATTAAAGTAGGTGTAAAGGATTGACAAGACTCCCCGAAAATGGCTGAATATTTCGAAGAAAAGAACGTGTCATGCTGGGCTGCTGGGTGTGGGAATCTACATAGGAGGGCAAAAAGAAAAAGATTTTTAGTTATAAAATATTCAGGAATATCTTGGCTCAGCTGGGGAAGGAGGATAGGAATCTGCTGCTGCTGTAAGAGAAAGCTCACAAGAAGAATATTTCAAATTTAAACATACCTGTATTATTCATCCTAGCTTGAAAGAGATCAGACAGACCCTGTGCTTGGAGAAGCTGATTTTTGGTTTTGAAAATCATGGTTTAAATCATGGCCACTGTGGCCAGCTTGCCACCACTGGGTGGGGTGTTGTGAAGTGTGTGCAAACCCTCTTCAGTTTAAAAAGGTGAATTTGCAACCACAGGCACAGAAACCACCACCAGCCTTTGTGCTTTTCTTTGGGCTAGTGGCTGGCTTTTCAACTGTTTTTCCACCATGTGGTTGGAGATTTGCTTCTATTCAAGTTGCTTTTGAAGGCTTGCTACTAAGGCAAAAGGAGGAAAATCTCCTCCTCCCTTCTTGGCAGACTGACTCCAGGCTGATGGTTGCTTTCATGCTCCCCTGATTCCTCCCACTACGAGTTAAACTGGGATGATAGTCAGCCTTTAGTTCCTCTTGTCACAAAATCACAGTTTGTAATTCCCTCCATGCCCACTAAAAAAGCGTTTAAAGATTTCAGCTTTTGAGTATGTGGTGACAATTTCCTGAAATGACAAGAATCATGAATTTACAATCAACTCTTTATTCAGATGAACAGCCACAAGCTGCACTTGCTCTTGTGAAATGTAAGCAACAGCGTTGCATGGATTCCCTTCAAATCTCAGTTGTCCTGGTGGTACATGAGCATCCTTCAGTAGTTATCTGTCAGTGACTTCCAGCAGGAACTGCTCGTTTCTTACATACTGTAAGGGATGTGTAGTAAGTTGTTATGGGAGAGGAATGAGGAATAACAGGGGAATCCTCCTGGATCCATGAGCAAGGGGGTCCAGGAACATAGCTCAAACATTTAGGAAGAGGTCAGTCAGGATGCGCTGAGGCTCTTGGAGCTGCAGCATGCATGGTCTTCCATCGCTAGTGCAGCTCATAATCAAAATAGCCACAGACCTGGGCAGCCACCCGGAGAGAAGTCTCAGCAAATGCCAGCACATCCCCAGCAAATGCATGTGCAAGTCTTGTTTCCTCCATAATTCTCCTGTCTAATCTTATATGAACTCTCCTATATTTACAAGATGTTTCAGTTCCATTTTCTCCACCCTACTGTATTTCAGGCCCCACCTCAAATGCCAGCCCAAGGATGTGAAATTTTGTTTCCTGATGAATTGCTCACAGCCAGCATGTACATGTCCTGCTGTATAAATGATTTGCGGGAATTTTTTTTTAACATGACATGCACACAAATCTTGAGATGATTTCTACTTGTGCTGGTTTGTGGGGGCTTGTCTTCATGAATCTATAGTTTACAGGAAACCAAATGCACACCCTACTAGAAATTACTGGAAGAAAATGCTAGTCTTATTTAACTGGAATGAGGAAAGCAGTTTTTCTAGCACCTTTGCAGATCTCCTAAAAAAAGCAGTAGAAAAATTATTGATACTGCATTTCTCTCTTCCTCCCTCTGTATGCAGAGCACACAGCCTGCAGCCTCTACGTGGCTGGAAGTCTGTGATTTCTGACTTCTCTGATACAAAGTGTTGGTCATCTCCAGCTTGAGTATCTTTCTGTGGGCTTGCATTTCAGGGGCTCCAATCTTCTAGATTGGGGGATTCGGGCACCCTCCTCTGACCTGCGATGGGAATTGCCAGGAAATCCCACACCTCTGGGCATTCCCATCATTTCTCAAGGTCTTTGTAGCTGTCCAGGAGCAGCTCTCACAGGCATGGTCTCTCTCCTGAGACACCCATCAGGTGCTGTACTAAGGGGTGGAGGGACAGGCAAGCTCCTGGCTAAGGCAAGAGAGTGCAGGTCCCCTCTGTGCACCTGGTTCTGTGTAGAGTGCAGCCCCCAGCCTTGCCCATTGCAACCTGAAAGAGGGAAGAGATTTCTCTTACCCAGTGCCTGCTCTGCTGGGTTGGAGCCTGTATCATGGGGAAGAAAGGGGATTCAGGGAGGACTGCCACCAGCAGGCATGACTGAGCCCTACCTGCAAGAGGATGGGAGCTCATCCAGTCCTATGCCATGGCAGAGACCTGGCAAGCCAGCAGGAGTTCCCGCTGGGACTTTGCTTCATAGCCCTGGCTGTAATTGTCAAAGCTTCGTATAATTCTTCTGAGATTTCTCAGTAAATTCCCATTAGCGGGGAAGAGCATGGTGATTCACTGTGTTACCGTATGCACCAAGAACAGTTTGCCAAAACCACACTGGCTGCAAGCCACTGCTTCCTCCAGGAGGGCTGTGCCCTGGTCAGCGGGGGGGCTGCAGTGCTCCTGTATTTCCACTGATGCCTCCAGCTTCAGAAGGCGTCTCTTAGGGTTCTGCAGTTCAAACTTCAGTGTGGGAACAAGGGGAGGATCTGCCAGACACGTCCTCTTAAGAGGTCTATCAGGGATGAGCTGGTCTGAGCTTTCTCCCCAGCTACTTTCTGGCTGTGCTCCGTATTAGGCTCAGCTGAGCTTGGCTGAGTTGTTTGTGATAGCTCTCCAGTGCTCTCCTTCCTTTCATCCCAGTGTGAGGGTCAAAGGTGGCTTTCTTCCCTGTGTTGGGAAGAACAGGCTCAGAGAGCAGTTGGTAAAATCCTGCAGCCCCTTCAACTTTTTGGAACAGGTAACAGTTCAGGAAAGTGTTGAGAGAAGAGCTGAGGAGGGGACTGTTTGGAGGGGAGAATGTCAGACAAGGTCAAGGACATTGTCTTCCTCTGTTAGTCTTAGCCTATGTTTATATCCAGATCACAAACTGTCAAGTAACTGCATCTTTAAATAACAAAGCAAAGCCCTCCACTTACCTAATGTGGGAAAATACAGTTTTTGACTGTAAAGCTGGGTAGGTAAGACTCCTTTAAATAAATGCTTTTTTACTTCAAAAAAGCATAATGTTTTACAGTTGAAATACTCACTTTAAGAATGTGTTCCTGCTATTTCTACAGCACTTGGGTTTTGGCACCCCAGTAGTCTTTTGGATGTTGCTGTTACTGTGCTGGGTGGGTCTGAGCAGTTCTGTGTTTACACACAGATTTGCACCTGGCTTCCTCTGTCTGGTTCATTCTTATCATAGATACAAAGCAGATCCAAAGCTCTTGTTTTTCATGATAGTTCAGAATAGCTTTATTCTTGACTGTCCAGTGGAAGTTGCACATAAAGGAGTCTTATCTATCCAGCTTTACAGACAAAACCTCTGTACCTTCCAACATTAAGTGGGGGGCTTTGTTTTGTTATTTAAAGAATAGATGGGGTCTGGCATTCTGCTGACTGACAGTTCAAGTCATCGTGGACACGTTTCCTTGTGTTTCAGGATGGAAACCAAGCAGCATGAATTGAACTGTGTGCTCATCCTCTCTCTCTCATGCACGCACACGCACCCCGAAACACGTGCAGTGCCAGTATTGTCTCTTGCGGCTCGGCAGTAGGATTGCAGCTACCACAGGGGTTCAGGTCTAGACCGTTGTTATTGTGAAGGAAAGCAGATCCTAGTATTCCAAAAACATTGGTAGAAACCTGACATAATGAGAGAAGCAATTGTGTCATGGCAACTTCCCCATCCAATAATTAAGAGTGGGAGTTACGCTCCTCGGCTTGTCACTGTCTCCTGGCAGGGCTGGGAGGAGATGATAGCTGGTCATGTTCTGAAGTTCAAGTTGGAATTTATTAGAGAGTGCTGTTATTAGCCCTGGTATTTCTGTTGACAAACAGGCATGAGAAAGTCTCTCTTATCACCTCACTCTGTCACAGGAGAGCATTAAGTGTAATTAAGTCTTGGAGAAGATCATCATTAAATACAGTTCTGCTGTATCTCAGAAACTCCTGGTTGCTCATCTGCCACAGAGCTGGTCTGTGCTCTGAACATGTCGCCTTGTTGCCTGAGATGAATAAGGCTATATTCTGAGCTGATATAGCTGGCTTAGCTCCACGGAAGCAAGTAGAATATGGTGATATACATCCAACCACATTCAGACTTTTAGACAGGTCATTACGAGTCTCCTCCCAAATCCACCAGCTTCAGTGGACTTTCGGTTAGGCCATATGTCTATGAGAACATGGTTCTATAACACATAGTAATTTCCATAACGGCAGATTCCTGGGGAAGAAACAAGTTGTTCTGTTTTTATTACATCCACTGTTGTGTTTCAGTTATAACAGCAAACTAGAAACGTCTGTGAAATATTCTAGTCAATCTCATAACATCTTAAAATATCTCTCCCTAATTAAACAATATCCATTTCACTCCTTCGGTGGAAACCGAATGAAGCAATTCATCTGTGTCATGGTTTTGAGCCCACTTTGGACAGTAGTTTTTGCTGTGTGGATTGAATAAAGACATTCCAAATAAATTATTTCAAATTCTTCAAGCTTAACCCTTGCCTGCCTCTCAAAATACAAAAGATGTCTTTGAATACAGTGTCAAATATCAAATGTGTCTAAACTCCTGTATTTGCTATCATGCTGATTTATTTTGATAGCTTTTCATGTAATCCTGTGTAACCTCCTCAGAAATTTTTACTATTTTCTTATGTGTGATCTAATGTGACCCAGCAGACACATATTCACCAACATAAATTAAATGAAGAATTAAATGAAGCTGGCAACATGGAGTATTTGGCTGAAGTTACATGCAACTCTGCCAGAATGTATTCATGGTGTAACATTCTGTGTTGTAATATTAATTATTTAGCTTATTTTACAATTGTTGGAAAGGACCATAAATGAGAAAATTGTGAGCAAAAGTAGTGGAATTCCAGATAACTGCCCTTTCCTACCTTTTCTTCAAGATCTTTCTCCATCCCACTTGGTTCTGCAAACAGTGTCTTAAAATGAATTTAGATGCTACTAAACTCTCAGTGCTCCCTAGCTCTTATTGAAGCCAAATTTATAATCTTATTTTTTTAAATGTCTTCTGTAGTGTGCAATTACTTTAGGACAATGGTGTTAAATTAAGCAATACATAATATTTGGAAAGGTTTATTAGGTATGTACGACTGCTCAAAGAAATGCCAGGTGCAAAGATGCAGTCTGGAGAAGTTGCCACCTAAATTCAAATGTGATGTGAGCAGTGAAGGTCACGAACAGAGTAGGGAAGAAGCACTGAAGTTAAAGTTGCTCCGTAACTCTATGATCCTTCAAAACTCCGGCTCTCCAGCAACATTCAATTGAGCAGTTCTGTTAAATATAGCGCTCTGCTTTAGCCTTTCATTTTGGCTGTGACTGTTTGAGTTCTCATCCAGCCTCCTCCACTCTGTCTGTCTTGGTAGTTTTTCTGCTTCCTTTTCCCTGCTCTTGGCTCTCTGCTCCCTGGCTCCCTTCCTTGCCAGCCTTCCCCCATACCCCCTCTGCCACAGAGCGCAGGAAGGGGCTCTGCCACCGCAGCGGTCCCATGAAATGGGACGCTTTCTCCTGCGCGGGGTCAGGCACAGTGCAGGCTGCATCGAGCGCTTTCTCTTTGGATGGCTAAAGAGCAGCTATTTTGCAGCCTGCTTCGTAGCTTTGGTAAAGAGATCAGAGAATGATAAGGGCTTCTTTTTTTCCTCTTTTTTTTTTTTTAATTCTTCATCTCACAATGCACCCGCCTTTTATTTCTTTAAGTCTGCAGCAGGAAGATAGGCAGGAGGCTGGGAAAAAAAGTTTTAAAACCATAACAACAACAGGTCTCTAAGAAAAGGGCAAGTTTTACCTGCTTCAGCTGAGGCAGCCTGTGAATTGAATTCTGCCAAATTCTTTGTTCGTCTCACTTCTCAGTGATGCCCTCATCTGCCCTGAGCACAATCCTCAACTTCTCTTTTCTTTGACTATCCCCACATGTTGGAGGAATTCACATTCTCATTTAAAATGCTAGTATTGCTGGCTCCGACTTCTCGTATTTTCTTTTCTTCAGACACTCTCAATGCTTGGATGTTTTTTTCTAGCCAGAGCTCGAGAATCCCAAGGTTATGTGAAAAGCTGTTTTTATTTAAAGACAGTATTTTTTGGGACTTTTTGAATATGAAGAAAAGTTTGCAAAATAACGTAAATGTTCCCTACAGGCTCAAAAGACAGCAAGGGAGCAATTCTCTGCTTATTAATATCTTGGGGTTTGACCAGCCTTGTGGTTTTAGGCAACGTGACACATACTGTTTTACAGCTGGAGGTTAGCAAAGCTGAGTGCAGGGGTTGTCTACAAGAGCAAAATCAAGACCTCACATCCAAACACCCTGGAGTTAGATGTGGATTCACTTTCCTGTGAGGAGTCACCTCTCACCTCGGTACCAGCGTGATCTGAGGTACCACACAGATGTCCCTTAGAAAATGTGCATCTAGTTAAGGCTTCAGCAAAATGATCCTATATGAATCATCCAGGTCTGATGAACGCATCTGTGGTGCAAACGATGGCAGGGCTCGCGCTTTCTCCCTTAATGCTGCTGCTGACCGACAATGCAAGTGGAGGAGCTGTGCTCTCCTGTCTCATGGGAGCCATGGCAAGTGTAAGCGATGCTCCTTGCTGGCATGGAGAGACTCCCCAGTTCATGCTGTTCCTGATCACTGCTGAATAGCGGAGCTTTGCAAAGCCCAGGCTCTCCTAGACATCAGCTGCTTTTGCTGTGCTTGAATAACAGAGGAAGGCGCCCATGCCAGCACTAGGAAAGGGTGACTGCTCCCTATGGGGTATAATTGCCCAGCTGGGGAGCAAGGGGTGATGGAGCAGGAACTCCTTGCCATACACCTCATCAGGCCCAGGTGAACTGAGGGACAGCACATACTCACTTACCTATGCCAAAACCCAGAAGAGGCCAAAAATAAAATATTCCTATTAGCAATACTCCATTCCCATAGCAATGTGTTGCCTTTCCAGTAACAAGGACTGAGAGAAGGTAACCGCCCTAATTTAATAATTTTATTTCTCTGGTAAGAAACAAAAGCTCTGCTCACCTAGACAACCTTTCTGCTATTGAAGAGAGAAGTAGGAATATGGTGGGCCAGGGCACTTGTGCTGGGGAAACTTTGAAAAGAGTAAAGACAGTATTCTTATTTTTATTGCGCCGACAGTTCTCTGTCAGTGGACGTATGAGTACATATTAAGCAATGTTATCGTATACTCAGCAGTTTCTCTCCAAAGAGAGCTCACTGATGGTGCTGTGTTTACGGATTCTAGCCTGTATTTTTTCAGAGGTTGTGTTAACATCATCCTGAAGCATTGCGTGTCTCTGCCCTGTTTGTGATGGGTGAGAAGTGGAAATCTCTAGGCGAAGTCTGCTCTGTGCAGCTCAGCTCAGGAAAAAAAGAAAGATCCATATTTCTTATGCCATGGCACCAGCTGAGAGACCAGAGTGACCGCTGCTCTGCCTGAGCAGTGACAACTAGTCCATAGACTCAGTCCACTCGCAGCTAAAATACAGTTTGTTCCCAGGTCATTCAGGTGGAGAGGGGACACACTGAATGTTTTACCTTCATATGCTCCAGCAATTTCTTGCAGAATGGCAGAAGCACAGTGCTCTGGACCTGCACAGGTCCCTTCACACCACCAGGATCTTCACCCTAGAAATGAAGCTCAGCGACAATTTGGCCAGTACTGTGGAAGGGCTAAAGGGGGCAGCCTGTTTTATTCTGGTTTATATGGTTTGTGCTGTTCTTGGACCTATAATATTGAGCACTTCCCACCAATGTATCAGGCAATCTAACGAATGATTGGTGTTGGAACAGTTACCCAATATTTTTGCGTGAAAGCAGAGGCTGTGTATTTCTTTTTTATAACAGATTTGTGTACTCCCTAGAAAATGGAGCCCAGATCCTTAGATGCTCTAATTCAGTGACTGACATGATTAGTTTCTTTTAAATGATGAGTACTCACATGGTGGTTTGATGTACTAAGTCAGTCCTATGTTTATTAATAGCTTTCATTTTATATTTGCTTCCTTATCTTTTTAATAAAGTGAGCATATTACTGAATAAATGTGGTACAGTTTCACTGATACCACCAAAAATGGATGTGATGACTGAATCATGGCCACAATTAAAATGGAACAGATAAATCCGGAGACTCAACGGAGCAAATAGTGAGATTAATATGGCAGATAACTTGTCAAGGGTTATGCAAAAGGTATTTGCTTTGTGGTGCTTTGGCATAAGGGAAAGGGAGACGATTTCGTTTCAATCCAGGGCTCGAGCCTGTTCTAGGCAGCATGGTGTGGTGACCTAGACAGCAAAGATGCACCAGTTCCTTCTGGTCTTAGACCCTTGCCAAGTAAGGCTGCCCAAAACAGATGGTAATCCATCCTGGTTCATTTAATTTGCCCTCAGCAGCTCTATGTGAATGCTCTCTCATTAAATCTCACTGTTGTTGCAAGTTTCTAATTTATTGTTGGTTTTTTGTTACTTCCCCCTTCCGCACAGTAACATAGAATCTGTCAACACAAAGATGCTATTTAAATCCTACACATTAGCAGATTTTAAATAACGTCTCTTGCTAACTGTGGACTATACGCAGCTGATGGTGGCAGACGCAGAAAGGGGGGAGAAATGGAGGGGTGTGCTTTTGAGAAAAGAGAATAGCTAAAGAAGTAACCCAATATTAAAAGGTCCCTAAAATCCATGTGTTTGCATTCACTACTGAAACATTCATCGTGATAAAAATAAAATGCCTTTGAATTTCCTCTGCTTTTTTTTTTTTTTTTTTTTTGGCATATTAATGTCCTGTGGTTCCTGGGATTCAGGCAATGAGCCCCAGCTGGGGGTGCAGCACAGCAGCCTGTCTCTGCTGGAAGCCGTCTGTCAGGTTTTTGGGTGGCCGGACCAGGCAGGAGAGGAGAGGCGGTTACTCAGGTGACATTGATGCTGGCCAGAGAAATGGTGCTTTCCTTCCTTCTGGCCTGCAGTTTCACATGGTCATTTCCCAATGAAACGGTTTTGGGATCCTTATTGTCCTGTGGGGCCTGTGTGGGAAGGAGGTGACCTGCTCCCCTGCCACTGGGCGCTTGTGTACTCCAGGTTACCGTGGAAAATCCCAGAGCCAAACAATTCTGTTTGCTGTTTTCCTGCTTAATTTGTTCCTGGAATTGGCTCACTTTGCTGTAGCCAGGTGTTCTCCTAGAAACGCAGATTACGGGGGGGCGGTGGGTCCGTGCCAGGAAGATGGGTGTTAATGCTGCCACTTAGGTTAATGGACATTAGTTCTGCTGACTGTGGGTCTAATGATCTAATCTGCACAGTCACTGCCTTTTCCTTACAGTTGTTATTCCTCGATCTAAATTAGGAAACTAATAGTTGTAAGATCATAACTTGCTCTAGTGACTTTTAACCTAGAATCAGAAGCTGCTTTTGCATGTCTCAGAATAGATTGCTCTTCTAACTAAACAATTAAAATTTTCCCGGCTCAGCTGGAAGCTGAGCCTGTGTCCCTCATGTGTAGTCTAAAGTGTATGTAATTAGCTCTTTAATTTCTATTAGAATATGAAACAGCATCCTAAGGTTCATCAACAACGAGACAAATCCCGTAACCTTTACTGGACTGGTAGCAGTTCAGTGTTTGTGTGATACCAGATCGCAGTCACGGTGGCAATTTGTTCAAAATGACTTTTGCTGCTCTTTGCAAGGACTCCAGCTTCTGGTTTTCCCCTAAAATGAATGCCTGTTTAGGAGAGTTGATCCTCAGTGATGATGTATAGAAAAAAAACCAGTATATATCAGAGAGTAGGAACCAATCTGAAAGCAAGCAGGAGCTGAGCACGCACCGGTCTGTAACATGTGGGTTTCTGTCACTGGAAAAACCTTTTCCCCTTAAGAAAAAACCCTTCCTTTTGCCCCCACCTCCTTACCTCACCTCCTTAACCAGGATCAGTGCTTTAAAGTGCTGCACCAGGGGAGGACGGGTGGACAGGCAGGCAGGCCACAAGGACAGCGGGTCACCAGCCCATTTCTCAGGTGTGGAGGCTGAGTCCAGGAAAGGGGCAGACCTTTCCGTAAGGCTGTGTAAAACTTCTCGGAAGTACTTCCCTGTTTATCAGGAGTAGCTGATTGTCAGTGCCCTGGGAAAAGGGTTGATCTAGCTCTGGTACGTGTTGTTCTTGCCCTATGTTAATTTAATATTTGTCCCTCTCCTTAACCAAGGGAGATTGAGGAATGGTATGTGCATTGGCTTCTGTATTCAGCTTTTTACTGCAATTAAGTGTTTAAAATGTCTTCTCATCCCCTGGTACTATAAATATTTAGATAGCTTATTGTATGATTATATTTTTGCCTGCCTCTTGTGGTACAGGCTGATGAGGATATTGAAAAAATCCATAATGCCAAGAAATTGGGGAAAACTGAAGAGGTCCATGGGGTTTTGTACATTCCTGGTCATGTTTGTGTTGCGTGTAGCACACTATGTCATTTACTGTTCAGCTAGAACATTTCACAATTTTCTCTTCCTTCAACCATTACCCTACTAATAGTCATTTTTCATTATTTAGACTGCAGCAACCCAGGTGTGCTATCTACATTCCAGAAACAGAAGCTTAGTCTCTGAGTCAGATAAAATCTAGAAAGGATGTAGACACAGAAAGACAAAAAGGCCGGGGTGAAAAGCATGTAGAACCAAGTGATCACAGTGAAGGCTGGGACAAATCTCATCATTTAGACGCGTGCTTGATTTTCTGTGTTAAATACATTTATTTCCCTTCTTCCCATCATAAAAAATCAAATCAGATAAATGTACTGCCCATGTATATTATGCCAATTCATGCAGATTTATTAAACAGGCCTTCAGCTAATGTGAGCAAAGATACCTCTTACATCTGTTATAGGAAAAAATCCTGGTAAAATTGCAGTTGAAAAAAAATCGACAGATTTTATTTTTTTGCTATTCACTACTGTAGGGCTGAGACCCAAGTCGCCCCTTCTACTTCACAGTAGGTCAGGAAAGGTAAATAGCATCCTTCTTTTTCCCTAAAAATGCCCTTTATTAGTAAACATTGATACTGTATGTGTCTTGTATATTTTTAAAGGATCCATCCCAGTAACTCATGTAATGCTATTTCAAGATGTGGCCTTTATTTTGTCCCCATTCTTCAGGGTGAATCCAGAGTCATTTGACTGAGGTCAGGGGAGTTATACTGATACCAAGCCAGTCTAAATGACAGATTAATCAAACCACATAGCTAACTGAGACAAAGTTTATGCGTTGCTTGAGTTGGGTATAGCTTTTCCTGATCTCTCTGCGCACAGATGAATTTCGTTTCCAACAGTCATCTGCTGGGAAAAGAGAGATGCTGTATTTAGCACAATCTAACACAAAGTGCAATGAAGTGTGTAGAGACATTCCTGTTGATATCTGTGAGTTTTAGGTTGGACCCATACAGTTTTGAACAAAATTCACATTATATTGATTAATCAAACTCACAAAAGCAGGAACATTGTAACACCTTCCAAATCGCCTGACAGCTGCTTGCAGGGGTGGCCTTCCAGCATATGGGAAAAGCAGTATCTGTCCAGCAGTCTCCTGCAAATGAACCTGTACCACGAAGCCAAAAATTGCCTCTAGTGAGCACCCTCTGACCAAGGAGAAGGTAGCTAACTAGCAGCTGTTTTCCAGCTGACTCAGAGAAAACAGCTGCTACCAGAACAGTCACGTAGCACTCAGCATAACCACAGCCAGGTTTTCTGAAGTGCCTTCTAGGTATAAAGCCAGAACTTAGCAACACAGCATCTGTAATTTGCAGGCATAGGTTTATGTGTAAGGAAATGGAGCCAGTAGGAAAGAAGAAAAAAAAAAAAACCACCCCACCACAAAACCCAACAACAACAAAAAGTCAAATTCTGCTTGCACAGGAGATGCAAAGAAGTGAGTTTATGTTCCAAGATGGGGGAGAAACAGAATGTCGCTTCTCGCTTTTGGGTGACCATATATACAGCAGCTGTTGGATCTGCGTAATTTTGTGAAAGATGTGGCTACCTTTCAGAAAGCGACTTACACCAGATGTCCTCGAGGAATGAGCAATTCAGAGGTGTAATTGGAACCAAACTTTGTGAGCAGATGAGCAGCGGTCCATCTAGAGCTGGTAGATGTACCTTGTTTTGCTACCCAGAATTTGTTGCTGGTTTGAGCTTCATTAGTCTGGCAGTGTAATAGACAATGTTGCCTGGGTATAACACCACAAACATTCTGCCCTTTTAAAATCCACTTCTCTATTTGCAAGCTGTGTAATCTGTTGATCTGCTTAGATATAACAAATTGTGGATAGTTATATCATCAAGTATGCCTTTTAAGCAGAAGACAAGTGATCTGGAAATATGGGAGTGCCTTTGCTACTTCTCATTATCCTCTGCACAACAGTAAGATGATCTATGGCTAGATATAAAGGGATCTGTGGGGAGCCACTTAGTTTCTGTCTTTGTCCTGGACTGCCTAATGTATATGAAATGGGTAATTCTTTCATTTCATCTAGATGAAATAAATAGAAGTCACCTTACTTAAGCATTTGACATTTCAGATTCTTTTTTTCCAGAAAGGGAGATGATTTGAGAATAGCAAAAAGTGAAGAGAAAATTAAAAAGATGATCCTAAGTAGAGCAGAAGTTCCACCAATTAACAAATGTTGAGCTTTAAAGAAAAATTAATGAATTGGTAAGGGAACAAAAAAAAGCTATGAACCATACTTTTGAGGATATATATTTGTAGTGCGTGTGCCCAATCAGAAAAGCTACCTCTGATCTTCTATTGCATCTCACCCCTGAAAACATAGTACATGAAAAGTGAGCGTAGCTATGAAAGGACACCGGAGCTTAGGAAGATCTGTGCTCGTCTACAAGTAATGACTTTTCTCCAGCTGTTGAGGATTAGTGGATTAAACGCCATGCCCTATGCCTATGGCTCCTAGTAGGTGATTGCCACACATATATTTTTTCCTACTTGTGATGCTTTTGTTTGGATACCTGTTCAAATTTTTTAAATTTGGAAAGTTAATTTTATAATGAGTAAGTCTCAAGAGAAAATTTATTGTGTGTATACCATAGCAATCAACAGTGGATGTAAATCAAACTGCAGGTACAGTAGTCGTTCTCTGAAATACAGGTTGCCTCCAGAAGTGTATCAGCCATCCTGGGATAACACTTCTTTAGATGATTTGGACCCTTTTTCTAAAGTCTCATTCTGCAGCTATGAGCTGTTGCCCTAGTGCTTCCAGGCCAATTACATATATTGATTCACTTGGAAAGAAATAATTGGTGGCAGAGGATATTTGGTCAAAAAAAGATGAGAAATGAGATATGTAAAAATAATGCAGCCAAAATCTGGAAGACAGGTTATGCAAAAGTGGGAGAAAAGAAGGCCTGTATGATAATTTGCCAGTTTTCTCCAGGCTTAAGCATCTTACCTTTGTCTTCGAGGTGCCTTCTTTATGTGTGAGTACCTTACTATCTGTAACATGTTCCTTTATACAGGCCAATGAAGTCATCCTCATTTTATGGATGAGGATTTGTATGATGAGGATAAGATCACCCAGGAGTGTGTGGTAGAGAACTAATGTCTCTCCAAATCTCAGGACAGTGTCCTAACTTTGGACTAACCTATAAGGCATTCATGCAAAATGCAAGGTGTATGCAGCAGCTGATGGCAGCTGGTACAGATTCACCAAAGCAAATCTCTTCTGTGACTTCCTGATGCCTCAGGGCACTCCTGAGGAACAGCAGAGTTTCCATGGCTAGAGGACGTTATGCCTTTCCCATGCCTACGCTGCTGATTGAATCCCCTTGAGAGCAGTCTGGTAGTATGTCTTGGACTCAGAAGATGCTGAATACAGCTCAGCTTTTGAGGCCTTTCTGTGTACAAGAAGCTCTAAGAGCCTCAGTACTAGATTTGTGTCTACTGGTGTCTAATTTGTGTCTAATGATCTTTAACAAAGGTCAGAGGTTCACATGGATTTTACCTGTGGTTGCAATCATTCAAGGATCTCCTCCTGAGGTCCTTCAGTGTCTATTAAAAGTGAGCTTAGTTCAGAGCCTGTCTAGGGTCCCTGTCCTTTTCCTATTTGTGTACTTCAATGAAACTTACAGGAATTTAATTACTTTTGAGAAATCTGTGATTCTCTAGTTTGGTTGAAAGCAGCCAATTAAATAAAAATTGGATGAGGGAGGAAAGAGTTGCATGCTCATAATCAATGTCACCACATCCTGACCTCCTCACTGTACCATGAAGCTGTTTGACATCTCTGATTTCAACAGTGACGATGTGGCAGGAGTTATCTGTGCTAAAAATGAGCAATAACTGAAAATGATTAATGCCTCTACAAAGAAAGCACACATAGGAACTTAATACTTGTTGGTTGTTTGAAGTTCTGCATGAGGCTTTTTTCCCT
>NW_009260410.1:4365576-4366733 GCF_000687185.1 Egretta garzetta
CCCTACAGTTTTCAGAGTGCACTTTTATGAAATTATTTAGCCCAAATGGGCACATACACTCAAAGCAGTCTAAGGCTGCAGATGTATGTGTGTGTTGTAAAAAGGATAAATAATTTCTCGTGGCAAATTAGTTTTCTTGTGGTTATCCCTCCAGTTAAACACGAACAAGTGGTGACTTCATTAATAGCTTGCAGTGTTATAGTACTGGTGGAAGTACCAGTTCGAGTGACTTAGCTTTTCTAGCAATGGAGACCTGATCTCATTATCATTCAACAAGCCAAGCAACTTCTGCTGGTTTGAACTGCTCAAATTGATGGGACAATGATTGTCATCGTTTTGAGTGCTCCTGTGATTACTTCCTGAGGGTATTACCTGGGAAGACTCACTTAACATCAAACACCAGTTACTATTTTGTCCGCTGTTGCATGATAAATAACAACAAAGAAAAGTCTGTAATCTTGCTAATCTACTCTTTGCCAAGCTGCACATTTTATAAATAGGGCAAGGGGAAGACAAACCACTCCTTCCCATTTCTCAGCATAGCTCAAGTGACAGAGGGTGAAGTGATTTCCTCTGTATTCCTAAGGTTTCATTACTTTTCATAAAATACAGCGTAGCCTGTTAAGAGGCATGATAAATTATTAAACCTAAATTACAGTTCTCTAAATCAATACACAATATATATTTTGGTCAAAGTATTTTTTCTCTCTTTCTTCACTTACTTAGTAATTAACAAAATTCTGTAATGTGCCATGGGTCTCCTAGGTATTACAAACAGAGAGAGTATGTGGTAATTGCAATTGAAAACCCCAAGCTAGCTATTTACTTAATGCTGATGTATCTTCATGCTTTGTCACTATCTACAGCAGTGCTGTAATTTTGCTTTCATTTTGTACATTTTCCAGAAATCTTACTTCTAAGCTGTTTGATGGTCTTTAACAAACGTACTGTTTACAGAATGCAATAGAGCATCTGCCTCTGGAGCACCATCTTTCATGGGTAGAGGTTGTTCAGATAAGTAGTCTTGGCTCTGTCACTCCTCCACAGGCTCATGCATGCCCTTGGTCGCTGCCGATCTGGGCTGGGAACCCAGCCAGACCACACCACCAGCCCTTGTGGCCTTCACGCCACACTTGCTGCAGAACCGCCTGGCACTG
>NW_009260410.1:4366750-4379381 GCF_000687185.1 Egretta garzetta
TCCCCGGTGTGAAGTCAGAAAGTACATTTGAACCCAGACTTGGGAATCGTAGAATCACAGAATTGTTTAGGTTGGAAAAGACGTTTAAGATCATCAAGTCCAACCGTTAACCTAACCCTGCCATCCCACCACTAAACCCTGTCCCTAAGCACCTCATCTGCCTGTCTTTTAAATACCTCCAGTGATGGGGACTCGACCACTTCCCTGGGCAGCCCATTCCAATGCCTGACAACCCTTAGGGAAGTGTTCCTGAGTTTAGGTCCACCTCTTTGGGTCAGCTCTAGCCAGCGGATGTGACTCGGGTGAGCGACGGTGGGCAGCTCGTGTCTGCCCTGTGCAGCTTTTCTAACGAGGCAGGGAGACATTGTCTTTTAAATCTGTACTGGAGCTGTTTTCTAGCACAGAACAAATTTCTGCAGTGAAGTGCTCATATGCTGTCTTTAGGTACTACATAGAAATGTAGCGGTGCAGGCATACTGTTGCTTTTGAGAAAGTGTTTTCTCTATATTTCAAGGTGCCAACTTGGTTAAAAATGCTTTTGAAGGTCAAACAAGAAAATAGTTCATTTTTGTTCAGCAAAATAACCCAAATGTGCTTATAACAATAGTAAAGAGGATCTGACCAGGCAATCCAGACCTTACTCCCCACATCTTTTGGGCCGTTTTACAGTCTCTGAATGATAGAAGCAAAAGTCGTGGGTATATGTAGAACAGATGAATATGATTGGGAAGAAGGTTTGGTCTGGATCTTCCCCATTACTATTACAAAGCAATACATTGTTATGGCAATGCAAACTCTTCACAATGGTTAAGCCTAAGAAAAAAAGAAACAAGTATTTTATTATATTCAAATAATCTTTACTTGAAGTAGGTATTATTGACACAAAAAAGTGCAGCTTTCTTACTCTGAAAAAAAAGTGAATAGTTCTAAACAAAACTTGCGGCTTGAGGTGTGGATAATCCCCAACGCTGCCAGGAGGTCTGTTGTACAACACCTAGTACAGGGCCACCTGGCCCTGCCTGGAGCCAGCGTCCATTACTGCAAGACTACAGGAAAAAAACACTCCATCTGGGTTCATGAGCTCTTGAGGATTCATGTTGTGACACCACATTTAACGAGCGGTGTAAGACCAGTACTGCTGTTACGAATAGTTCTGCCTTTCACACTCCTGAAAGCCTTGAATCTGTGATTATTTTGCTTCATTTGCTGAAGCCATTGGCACTAACCTCGACTCTGAAGACATGTGATGCTAAAGAATTTTGTATGCAATGTTCATACCCAATCCAGATTGTTTTAGCTTTCTATTTGGATAGAGCTTAGAAGGTGCTAATCACCTTTCTGTCTCCCAAATACGGTTTGTGCCAGCACGCAGCATTAACAGGCCCCTTACATTTGATTGTGCACAGTTGGAAAGCGTTATGCCTCAGTATCAAAGAACATTTCAGGCAGTAAGCTATTAAGGCAGCCATCATTTAAATTAAAAAAGATGCTTTGGCTTAAGTGTGGGTAATAGACGCTGTTCTCAAAACAAGGGCTGAAACTTCCTGATGCCACCCTGCAACTGAGACACGGTCCATGGGCTCACACAATGAGCTTCTCCTACTGTTCACATTTCCCTCGCCCACATTTCCCACCCGCATTGGTGTTGGGTGTAACTGGGATGCCCCGAGTTCGAGAGGGTCAGCAGCCTGAAGAGGGCAAGCACTGAACAATGTTGGGGAGTTCAAACCACTCCGATCCCTAAACATTGCTCAGACAATCTTTTTCAAGTAGCCTTGTCTGCAAAATTTCTGCCTTCTGGTCACTCAGAAAGTACTTTATTTTTTTCCTCGTGGTCCCATATCTGTTCAGAGCTGGATTCAGGAAGTACCAAGATAAATGAAAGGGTTTTACTTGACTGCTAAGTAGGCTTTTCTAAATCTCCTATGCTGTGCAGTTTGCATTAGTTTTAGATTAAGTTTATATTTTAGATTATCCACACCGGTTCAGCCATCCCTTCTAAAGCCCAAACGATGCAATAAATAATAACTGAGGAAATCGGGAACCAGACTCCACGTGGAAGAATCTTCTTTTTAAGGCAACCAGATGTTCAGAATGGGAGTTTGAAGCAGAGCATGGATCCATAAAACGAGAAGCATAAGTGAAACTCTGCGTTTCCTTATTATCAAATTACTGTTCAAAAATTTCCATCATCTCTCACCACTACCAGAACAGTTCTGTAGGGGAAGCCATGAATTCATTAGATAGCCCATATTTGCAGAAGAACCACCTTGTCTTCGACACTTCAAGGTGAGCTTTTCTTTACTAGTTTCTAGTGCTGTAATAAAAAGAAATGAGCACAAGATTCTCCAAAGTTCATAGGGAGATAATAGTATGTAAATCAAGGAGTAACTATATTAGTCATGAAAGCTGATGGAAGAAAATCCTGGCTAACTAACATAACAACTAACTCACATTGATTTCAGTGGGATCAGAATGTCATCCAACTTTCTACCAACGATAAAAGCAGTCTTTACCTCCTTATAAGGGAGAAACTTTGGAAAAAAAAGAGAAAATATCATCTTGTGGAAGAATGGAAGCTTTTTTACATGACTCCCAAAGCTTATGGTACCCCTACTAATATGTTAAAGGCTGCAGTTCATGGTTGTAATTTACATTGATGTAGTTTAAATTCACCAGTTCTTTCTTAAACCTGAGAGCAGAGTTTCATGCAAGGTTTTGAAGAATATCATGGGTTGAGTGACATTAATCTTCTGTAAAAAGCACAAGTGCAGAAAGCAGAATAAAGCAATTTGATCCTAGCTCAACTCAGCCCAACTTCTTAGCTAAATTTCATCCTTTTTTCAAAATAGGCTGAAACACGAGAAGTGCCATCATGCAAAACAGGGGGGCCATCTAATTTACCTGACAAAACTAACCCAACTACTTTCCTTAAATTCCCTCTGTAGCCTGTGGTAGGAGTGGAGTAGCAGAGAGCAAGAGGAAAGACACATATATACACACACACAGACGTAGGAGCAGGACCTGAAATTAGGAAGTATTACCCCTCTGGAGGACGCAGAAAGAAGGCAGGTTGCTCAGAGGACTCCCAAAGTTGGACGGTGTCGGTACATGCCCTGTGCCTTCACCCTTATTTTGCTTGTGGCTGTGTACGTGGTTTTGGCATGCTGTGTATGACAATAATACAATATTATTTTATTATATTATTCTACTATATTATATAATACTGTAATATTCTAGGTACTCCCACTATTGCTTGATGGGGAGGGGAGGGGGGAAATACTACAAGCCTGCATTGCTCCTTCCTATTTTAACAGGAAGCAGCAGCTCTACACCTTCACTTCCATAGCTGCCTTTATCAGGAAAGATTGAGAGAAAAAGGTATCATTAGCCTAATAATGAGTGTGTGAGCTTTTAGCAATTACATTTTCTCCCTACTTTGCTCCCAGAAAGTGCGAAAGTAAGTTACATTTTCTCACTAGCCTAATGAGTACAGATACATACAGAGAAAGTGTTCCCTTGGCTAATTATTTAGTCAGCAATCACTCCAGTTGTCCCTGCCATGAAACCAAGAAACAGAAGGAGTATAATAAATATAGACTGGGGTTGCTGACCAGGAAAATATATCACAGTTGGGTGGCGTAGGCCTCAGGACATGCTATGTGAAAAAACTGCATTTAAAGCATCGACAGAAATAAATTTAATTAAAATTTGAATAAATTTTCAAGCAGAATTTTTAGTTCATATGCTACATGGACAGCTGTCTGAATAAAGTTACGTTGTACAAACCCTCTCCCTTGCTTTAGGAGTGATTAAATAGCTGGAAGAATTTGATTGCTTTTGCTTTTGTTGTCTATCTTTGCTCAATTCACAAAATTTAGGCTTGGAATATAAATCACTGCCTAGATTGAGAATGAGATCTTCTCTTCTCTGCTCCTTTTTAAAGAAAGCAAAAATGGCAATTAAATATTATCTACTTCACTCATACAGTACTAAAAATTCATTTCAACCCTCTGTAGAATTACTAACTGTGAGCTTCCCTCCTGGACCCCCTCCTCTTAGGGGTGTTAGTTCATATGCTTGAGAAAATCAACTCTAAAAAGACATAGCTCAACTGTTTAGTTTAGAAAATCTAACTTATTAACTACATAACCCTGCTGGGACTGGCAATACCTCTTCTTGCACAGAAACAGGGGTACTGCAGAACTATTCTCTCGGCTTTTTTCCAGTCTGCTTAAAGAGCCCTTAAATCTCACTTAAAGAATTAAAGGGTAATTTCAAGCATGCTTTACTGAAAGGGGGTTGCATTTTTTTGCTTTGAATTATCAAAAATAACTAAGCTAAGAACTTTGATATTTTGGGGCAGGTCTGGAGAGGAGATGTCCCAGTTTTCATGCAATCTTTGTCCTCTCACCTTCCCCAAATACCGTTTGAGTGGTTATTTTCTTCCCAGCATGCAGCAAAAGCAGCTATTACTCAATAACCAAGAAGTTGTCTCAGTCCTATGAAAGCCATAGGTCTCATATCTTGAGAGCCATCTACTGGCACCTTATCTATTATCCACGTATTATATATCCACACACCCTTCTCGGTAACAGAGCTGACATGTAGCAGATTTTACATCTTCCTGCTATGATATAAATAAGGACTATTTAAAGCAGACTGAGCTCGTAAATCACCTGCAGGGGATCTCTCCGAGAGCTTCCGTACCACCGGACTCTTCCATGCCCTGTCCACAGCCGTACAGGGAGGCAGTGGCTGATGCAGGACATGGGACCACAGAGAACTTTTCATAACTGCCACATGTTTCCCCTGCACAGCAGTCAATAGTAGCAGTAGCTACCTTGCTCTGAAATGTAGCGTATTTTACAAAGCAAAGGAAAAACAAGCAGCAAGGCTGTATTCTGGGCAGAGAGGTGTGCTGCTTCCATAGGAAGCAAAAGCCTTTGCCAATTGTATCCTGCTTCCTCCCAGCCCACCCAGCTGGGATTGAGGACCCCCCACCCCAGGACTGCAGCAGGAGGAGGGTGGACACTCGACTAAGCCAGCTTGTTGGGCCAGAAGGTCCCACTTCTCCCAGAAGCACAGAAACATTGGATAGCAGGGTGCGTGCTGTGCCTCCAAACCGTGTAGGACAGAGGCTGGGAGTGGAGCAGGGTCAGCAAAGACATGGGTCATCAGCAGAGGAAAAAAACAGTTGAGAGGTTGTGGAGAGAAATAAGCAACTTCATGGATATCACAAGTGCAAAGACATCCTGTTCACCTTCAGTTTGGGTCTCCCAGTATTAGTACATGCAAAAGGCAGTTTTATTTTCATGTGTCGGGCAGTGAGTACCCAGGATACTTTCTGTTTATGCGTGTCACAGACCTATGAAAAATTACTCTGTGCCACCATTTTCAGAGTAGATAGGAGTAGTATTTAGGACTGCACTCTGCCTTTAATTCCCCTTTCTTTAAATGGAAGCTATTAAGCTTTCCATTTAAGGCAGCAAGGGTCTCTTTATTATTACAGAGCTTTACTTGATGTACTTTACCAATCTTTTTTTTTTTTTTTAAAGTTACCATTTATATGTATCATTTGGCATCGATGTTTTAGCTAGTGAAGCATTTTCATTTACATTTTTTACTGTTTTGAGTTGGTAAGCCTTCAAATAATTTCTAAATAATAGTTACTTTTGCTTGACTGATTGTAAAAAATGTTTCTATCATACGCAAGCAATGACATTTTCAATAAAAAATTAATTACATGATAGGGAGTGAAATGTTTTCAGGTTTCAACAATGCTTCTCTATATTGCTGTTTTGTTTCCTTTAAGGTAAAGCTAACTATATGCATGATAACTTGCAAATCAGATAGAAGATTAATGTGGCTTGATAAAATAATATACCTGGCTAAATATTGGTGCTGTACGTTAAATGGGAAACAATATTAGTTTTCCTTAGAACATCATCTCTGTGATAGCTGTTGGTCATCTGTTGTGTACAGTGTCAGTATGGACAAAACTTCCCTTTCAGGTCCTTAGATAAAAAATGTCAAATGAACTGTTTTTCAGAACTATAGTGCTTCTGGGCCTCTCCCTTCTCAGCTATGGAATCTGGTTTTACAATACCTAAATTGTGAATTTTTACTGGGGGGAGGAGTGTATAAAAAATTTCTAAGGATATTGACTTCTGATCCTCGTGAGAATCTTTATGCAAATCCTTCGGAGTCTTAGCACTTTTTCTGTTATACTTAATACTCATTGATGGCCCATTCCCAAGAAGAACCGGAAACACTCCCATGACCCTTGGTTCTCTGACCTGAGGCAGGCCAGATGAAGGCTGCCCATCAGCCTTTCACTGCTTAGTGCACAGGACCACATCACCACTCTGGCGCAGTCACTGTGGCACAATACCATGACAAAGGAGCTGAGTCCACATTCATACGTATCTTAACCATGTCGTTGGGTGCATGCTCTGGTACCTGCACCGTGTTCGGTTACTGTGGCAGGGATGTTCATACCGGCAGTGCGGACAGCGGTCAGACACCACCCATTGATGCTTCTCATAAGCAGGGACACTGATGCTAGATCTCCATCCATATGCAAAAGGAAAGCATGGACAGGCTGTTATCTGTTAGAATGATTTAGCAATATATCAGGAGTCATGGAGCAGGGCTTACAGATATGGGCTGGCACAAGGTGCTGAATACAAAATGATTGTTTATTGTTTCATAATGCATGAAGTAGGAGTATCAAATGATGCTAGCAGGTGCCAAGTTTAAGAGAGTTATCTTCTCACACAGTGTGTGAAGCTCATGACTTCAGGTCCTCCTGGCTGCCATATGTTTGTGTGATTCGTGGGAAATTCATGAAAAGAAGATCAGGAGCTATTAACTTGAAAGACACTAGCTCTTGTCCCTGAGCAGTCCCAGCCTCCAGCTGCCTGCAGGAGTACAAGGAAAACACCACCATAACCTTGCTCTGATCTCCTACTCCTAGCCACACGTCAGAGGAGCCGTATGACGTATCTCAGCACAGCGTGTAGTGTCTTCTGTGGGCTTTCAGCAGTGCTGCCTCTCTCGCAGGAAACGGCACACCTCCTTCACTGCATCTGTTAAACAGCTGAGCAGTACTATCTACCTGTCCTCAAGAGTCTACTGAGAACAAGCAAAAATGGCTCATACATTTGTACGTTGAGCACTACTATGTCTGTCTGCAGTTGGGCCCTCTCTCCTCTACAGGTAGACACAGTTCTGGTGTTTCTGTTGACAGCATTGCTACGTGGAGACAGGAGTGGATAAGTCAAACTACTTGGGATTCATTCAGTTAAACTATTAATTCCCCTTGGTGGTTTGCAGGAATCATATCTAGGTAGAAGGATACCATGTGGTCAGTTGGGGTGAGCTGAATGTAACTTCTGCAAGATCCACCTTCATAGAAGGTGAACCTAAAAGGTGACTAAGAAATGCCTCTTGGAAGTGCTGCTGTATGTCTGCACGTTGATTTTCTTTTTCATTTTAAACAGTTTTATTGTCCACTAGGAAAAAAAAGCAATGACTACAAATCCAATGAGGTAAAGTAGCTAGGAAGGGTAGCTAGAAAGGCCAATGGGATGCTAAGGCCGCACTTGCTCTTTCACATTTTAACACTTTCATGCTCTTTGTCTTAAAAACAACTCTGGGCAAAAGAGCCCAAAGATGGAGAAGGAAAATAATGGGAAACAAGAGATGGATGTTAGACTGCATCAGACAGAAGAAATAGCTCACATGGCCAAGAAACTGATGTCACACAGAAATGACATAGTGAATAGCTGCTGCAGGTTTTCTCCTTGCAGGCCCCGGTTCTACATCTCCATTCAGTACTGCCCTAGGAAGAGAGATGCAAAAATAAAGCTCAAATATCTCCACAATGGTAAAGGTCCCCCCCACACACACCTCTCTCTGTATCCGACTCTTTGAAGAGCTGTCAAGCCACTTAATCCATTGTAGCGCTGTCTGTCCTGGGAGACGGAGGTGATTTCTACTGCTGGTAGCAAAATGTCCAGCACTACAAAGGTGCTTGTAGGAGCAAAGCTCTTTGTAAATCAATCAAAAAAAAAAAAAAAATTAAGACTGTTAAGTTGGCTAACCCTGGTAGTACACCAGAGTTATGGATTTCTTCTTCTCCCTTGAAGACATTTTGTTGCTCTTCAGGAATAAACACTGCTGAATAACCATGACTTTATATAAATAATACACTCCCTCCTACAAGCTGCATGAGATGTTAAAACTCCAGAATGGACTATAAACGGATGCATAAATCTTTAGGATCCATGCATTTCAATCCATCTATTTAAAAAGGATCACAGTATTTATTCGCATTTTCCATGCCCTTTGTGCATTTTTTCTGACATCAATTTCATGTGTGGAGCAGCGCAGAATAGCGTTCCAGTGTATATTGCAATACTTTGTTCTGTTTCTTGGCATGTGCCAGCGCATTCAGTTGAAAGTAAAGCGTAACACAAGACAGCTTTTTTGGCATAACAGGTCACCAAAGTACTGGAATGTTTCAGTCAAAACTCAAAGTGTGAGACACATTGCTGAAAGGCAAGTCGTCTTTCAGGAAAAGCTGAGACCTTTCATCTTTATACATGAGGAGTCTTGCTCTAAAGCAGTTAATTACAATGAAAAATACGGCACACTTTTCTCGTAACTGGCCATGAATTGTACTTGGATTACACACTAGTTCAAGTGAAGAATAAGAGCCATATTTCTCTCACAAGTAAGGGGAAAAAAAGTCTGACAGTATGTAGATGAATGTGATCTACTCGTTGTTTATAGACCCAAAGGATCCCTCAGAGCATTAAAAATCCATGTGATATCCAAGAGTGGTATACTTTGCATTGAGATACGTGATTCAGCTGAAAGCCGTATAAAATCTGTAAAATTGCATGTAGTGAGAGAGTACCCTACCGCCTGTGCATTTGAGCAAAGCCACGTGTTCTTTTCCTGCTGCACACATGAAGAATAGTTGATCAAAAAATCTGCTCGAGATTCACAAACTTCTCACAGGAACATGTGCGTAGGCTAAGTCTGCCAACTTTTGGTCAAACCTGGGCTGAAAATACACAGGCCTGAAATAAGCATTGTTCTTCCGTGGCAGGGGGAACTCCAGCTTCACGCACAGCAAGTCCATACAGGTTGCGTGTCCTTTGCTGGTCTTGTGCTGGAATGGGCAGCATCCTTTCCTTCTGGGCGGGGTCCTCTAACTGGCAACTGGGCTCCCAAGCCTTTTCTGGTGGGGTCTTTGGAATTGGACCTACTCTTTTGTCAAGAGGAATTGCCATTGAAAAAGGTGACCCCTAACACTCCTTTCTTTTTAGAAAGGTTAGGCTAGGACCTTATTTGATCAACTCTCTTGTAGATTAAATAGATTTTTTCACTCTTTTTTTCTAGGAACTAACACCTAGTGGTGGTATCTTGCAGTAGCTCACACACGTGGTATAGCTCTCATTCTCTCAAGAATTGCGCAGAGTGGATTTTTTCTTAAATTCTGTACACGTGTGTTTCATAAACATGTGGCAATATGGTGTAAGCGGTGAAGAGGCTAACTCAAATGTCCCTTGCACATTTGGTGGGATTTTTCTTAGCAGTTGTGGAAACTTATACTGTACTTCTGGTGCTGACTCAAGGAAAATGTTGTTGATGAATATTAGCTGGACTGTAAGAAGCCTTTTTTTGTTGGTATTCTTGACCAAGGTCACCTTCCTAGGGCCTTTAGAGACATCAGACACAGGCCGTGAAGCGTTTGAAAGATAAGGATCCACAAACTCAGCTTTATAGTCTTTGGGTAGACTGAGCAGAAAGAGAACGGGTGTTGTGTACCGGTGGCTTGTTATTGCTGAGGAGGTTTTGCTACACTCATCTGTACCAGTTGGCTTCTCCCAAGTTCTGGGAAACTTTTGGGAAACTGCAGGCTTCCAAGAGCAGCACAGCCAAGATATGATACAAAGTGTGAATAACTGAGGTTGCATAATTCGTCGCTCGTACACCATCTCCTAGCCAAGCACAGCGACAGAAGGCATTACTCACAGACGTGGCTACGTGGGACTGGGATCAGGCATAGCCTGGCCTCAGCTGCTGGCTACTGCTGCCCAGCCCCAGCTAAAGGCAAGCAGTTCACAGCCAGGACAGACCCTGCCCTCACACTGAGACCACCAGAACACTTGAAACATCCCAGCCAGCTGCTTTTCATCTGGGAGCTGATCTCCTCAGAGCCCTGGTACGTGTGGTGTGAACATGCGTATTAGGTAAAACTGTATCAGTATCAGCTGCCCTTGAGGCCCATCATCTGCCTGTTTCATGTAGTATAAGCATCTCAAAACTGCGTAGCCCTCAGAAAAGCTGCAGAAATAATGGGCTTAATACTCAACATGTAGTCTCTCCTTGTCACGTACTAGAAGGGCCCTTCAAGAAGGCTTCAGATCGCTTCTGCTACTTATCTGGCACTGGAGCCAAACACATAAAACCACAAGGAACCGTACCAATGGCTGTTGGTCTTTGGTAATTGGTTTGGACATGAAGAATGGGGAGCCAGGGCACGTGCGTTGTGACCTCAATATCTCACTGTGAAGACGCTGGTCACAATTTGTACATCACACTAGCACAACGCTGCCTGCATGGTAGTGAACCCATCACATGGTTTACAAGTAGTAGTGTTTGTGTAGCGGTGAGATGGGATGTGAACATCGAGGAGTGTAAGAATGCAGGTGTCAACTAGCCTAAGTGTTGAAGTATAGCCGTAAATAACATGTTAGCAAGAGATTGTGTGTCGGATTAATAGGGCAGAAGAATGTATGCTTTGGAGCTAGGAACTACATGAAATCAGTCTCTATAGAATTCAAAAGAAATTGCTAGAGGGGGTAATGGAGAAATGGGGCTCGTGGGTCTAGCTGTCCCTTTTGGAACACTGACAGATGTATTTTTATCATAAAGATGTTTTTATAAGTAAAGTTTTCATATCAACAAGGAAAATCTTTTTAAGGAAAATACTAATGCTAGTCACAGTGAAAACCATAATACTGTGCCTTAAGCAGATTGCCCTTCAGACAGTTTCAGGTTCATAGTTCAAGCATCATGTTGCGACAATTACAGGACCTCTGGTGGAGCTTCTATTTTCCAGAGTCAGAAAACAAGTACAAAAATAGAGGGGCTCCTTTGTCTCCCCAGGCAGCGCCAGTTGCTTGAGTGGGTGAAAATAAAGCAGGGTAAATGTAAGTCAGAACCGTGTGCCTGATACTCGGTCGCTGCGGTGTTATACAGCACTCTGGGGAGAACACGGGCCATAGCCGGGCTTCTGCTGCTGTATTTAATGATACTCTGTGAATGCCGGATACACTTGCGGCATCATCTTGGGTGTGAGTTATAGTGACAGGAGAAACTGATCAGAGAGGGCCTGGCTGCGAGACTGGGAGAGGCTGGCCGAACAGTTTCATTCCCTGTATGGTCTGGTTAATCTGGGCTCTAAATAGGGAGGCCGGTGGTGTCTTTACGATCTGTAGCTATGTGGAAATTATGGGGGTTTGGGGTGGAAGTAGGGAAGAGGGTGGAAGAAAAGAAGAAGAAGAGATGGAGAATAGAAACTGTGGGCCATGGCAATTGCAGCCAGGGGCAAACAGAGCAGCAAGACCACATAGAGGAACCAGGAAACTGGGAAGAAGAAACAAAGGGGGGAGCAAGGAGAAAGGAAAAGAGGGCAGGACGTTCCCCTGGTGAGGCTGTGTGACTGTGGTACCTGGACATCCAGGGCATTTTTTATTTTTAAGCACCTCAGCGATCAGCCAAGCAGAGCTAAGTTTCAGCAAGCAACAAAAAATGAATATGAGAAAGAAGAAACCAGTTTAAAAGGAAGAGGTGAGAGGGGAAATGGAAAGAATATGATAATAAATGGAATAACAGAATGGCACGGGAAAAGTGAAATAAAGAGCTAAAGGGAAAGAAAAAAATTGATCTGGCACCTGGTGCTCAGCTGGCAGATGCTCTGTAAGCCCACAGAAGATGAAGGATAAGATTCAGTGCAACCACTAGCAGGCAGTAAAAATTAGCATTTCCTTTCTGGTAGGTGCTGCTTAGGGCTTGATTAGTCAATAGGAAACAGTAGGCACAGGGATTTGTGTGGATCTTCATCAGAGCCTCAGCACATATTGGAATGTGCAAAATGATACTCTTGATTGTAGCAAAGGCTTTTGGACTACAGGTGGGTAGATGAGGTCAATACAGATAGCAGCAGGTGGGCAGAGCAGGCAGCAGGCGTAGATGTACGGGGCAGAAGAGGGAGAGAAGAAAACTCATCTTCTAGCTTCTGGAGAAGCTGGAGAGGAATTGTACGAGCATAAAATAGTCCTCGGCTCCCGCATACAGAGCCCCCACGTGAAGGGATACAAAGCAGCAGTACTGTTGTATGGATTCGTGTAGACCCCTCAAAGTGTGGTTGCATGAAATACGTCAGCCAGTATTTTTAAAGAGCGAGTCCTAAGTCTTCAGCTGGGGGGTCGGAAAGGAAGCTATGCTTCTGGGAAAAGCAAACTTCCAGCAGGGCTTCCTCGCACTCATTCGGGGGTCTCCAGGCCCGCGGGGAAACCGTGCCTAATCCCGCCCGCGGCGGCCGCCCCCG
>NW_009260410.1:4381750-4414220 GCF_000687185.1 Egretta garzetta
TTCCGTGCGCACCGAACTGGGAGCGAATCGGGGCACGGACGCCGGGAACCCGGTACCCGTTCCTTAAAGTCGGGCTGACCTTTCTAACGAGTTTCCCATGTAGGTCAGCAGCCGGCCCTTCTCCGATGTGTAAAGTAATTCCGAAATTAGGCTGTAATAAATAGCCTTCTAAGGGCAAGAGCGTTATTTGGGGTAACGCGTGCGTCGCCCGTAATATGTTAGATTGGGGCAGAGGGGGAAATTTCCACAGTAAGCTCTTCATTTTAAACATGTAGTGATATGGTTAAGAGCGCTCGGATATTTAAAAAAAAAAAAATTCGATGGATTTAGATCTTAATGGGTTTGGAGCCTGATATAGCTGTTTTGTTTAATACCTTGCTGCACGCTGCTGGAGTGGGAAGCCAGCTAGTGAAATCTGAAATTCATGCTCGTATTCGTGAACTGAATCTTCAGTCAGATCTGTTAGTTTTTCCTGGAGAAAATGAAGGCAAGGGGTTAGGTTCACTCAGCGGCTTGTGGGGAACCTGGCACTTCTCCTGTTAACTTAGAGGTGATCAATCTTCATTGGGATCAGGCAGACCATCACGGAAAACACACAGCCTGTTTGTCTTGATTACTGGGGGCTTTGTTGCATCATGGGCTGGAGAAATTCCAATCTGGACTTTTGTCCAACAGCTTTGCGATTGAATGGGGATATGTTGATGACATTTCCAACCCAGAGCCATGAAATAGCGTAATTACTGGGTGACTTTTGAGGAAACAGGGTCTGTGAAATAGAAAAGAAGTGTGTGAGGTAGGGGGACATAAGTGCTAAGAGAAAGACCGAGGGAGAAACAAGAGAAAAAGTGGAAAACTGAGGACAGGGAAGGACAAAAGAAAACCTGGACTCTATGTTTCATCAACAAGGTTATTGTGCTGTGTGCATTAAAATGCAATCATCCCGTATTGTTCCTCTTGCTAGACCAAAGCTGACATTTTTATTTATTTTTTTCTTTTTTTTTCCCTCTTTACATTTGAGGTTACGATGACAGAGAAAACGATCTCTTTCTCTGCGACACCAATACCTGTAAATTTGATGGGGAGTGTTTAAGGATTGGAGACAGTGTGACTTGTGTCTGTCAGTTCAAGGTAAGAAGATTGATATTTCGTTCTCTAATTCACTAATGAGAATACAAATCAAGGATCTCCCTTTATAACCTATCACTTGGCAATTTATTTCTCTACATGCAGGGAAGTTAGAGGGAAAACCTGGCAGCATGTATAAAAGCTGGCAGGAGAACCAACTGGTGTCAAGAAGACCTAAGTTTCTCTGGGAAAATGCAGGTGCTGTGGCTTTAAATGTCCCTTCGGGTCTGCAGTTTTGGGTTGTGCATTTCTGATTTTTCGTCCCTGCCCTTTTAACAAGGATTTAGAGTCCTCTCTAAATTCATTTCTGATACAGATCGTGGCTTATTGTATTCGGCATTCTGATCTAGTTAAAGAAATGGATCTGTAATGTGCTTATGCAATATTTTCAGGAAGGGCTGCATAGTGACAATGCTTCTGCCTGTTTATCTGCCCAGCTGATCAGATTAAGGAGCAATCCCTCTGTTCCAAAATCATAAACTTCCTTTAGGTTTTATGTAGTTTTAGGGGGGCTATTACTGAGTAGTAGGGTGGTTTTTTCCCTGCTATTTCTTCTCTCTCCCTCTTGCAGCTACCTCTAAACCTCAGCATTCTCAAAGTCAGACGATTTCATTATGAAGGATTCCATTTAATACGTTTTAGCCAACTCACAAAACAGCTGTGCTTTACATAATGACCTGAATAAAAACTGAACAAATTAAAGGAGTTTTAAGCATGTACCAGCACGTGTTGTATGTACGTTTATGCCCCTGTGGTTTCTTGCATTTTAATGTGGATCTGTGAACTTGTGGAACTTGTAACGCTGATTTGAGTGTTTACAGTAGAGCAGGCCAAATGGTGCACGGTTCAAGATCGTGCACATCTGTAATGATTAATTTATTATTGAGCTTTGATAGACTATTCGCTTTGAAACATGACAAGTATCGTTTATACTTCTAGAGCCAAATGTGTCTTTGGAGAAAAAAAGCCCAAGTGATAAATTCCTTAATTTAAAACAAAGAAGGAATTTTCTGTAATAAGAACAAGACAGTTGTTTGCTGAAGTGCTTGCGTTTCCCGTGGTGGGAGAGAATTCATATTGACCATGGCTGCTTTTTGTTTTGTTTTTAATTCCATTTCTAGTTTGCATGCAATCAAAAATTCAGTGTGAGAATGCTGTTTGGAGCATTTGCCTTGGCTCAGGACGCGCAGTGATTTAAGGGTTGGTCTGTTTTCTCTTTCTAAGAAAAATCTGTAATGCAGTGAAACATCTGTGACGTGTCCCATTGCCTGGTGGTAAGCTAGAGCAGATGTTGTGCCATGACCAATGGGAACTTTGAACAGCCACAGAGCACATTTGGGTCCTGCCTGTGGTCCCAGTTTGGTGTTGCCATTTGGCATTAAAGCAGTGGCCTCACAGCCTGGAAGGAGCAAACTCAGATGTTGCTGTCAGCAGGGAAGAAGGCATTGGGAGCACTGTTTTCCCAAGGTGGGATGCTGGTCCCTGGTTATTCAGGCTAAATGAAGCTAAGCAAACCCTTCTGGGCTGTGTTGTCCCCTCTTTAAGAGGGGAATGCTATATATCTGCTGAGTTCAGCAGTTCCGTAGGGGGCAGTTGAAACAGATTTAAGGAAATCAGATAATTGGTATATGGATATGTAAAAGAGACCAAAAGAACAGAGTTGGGCAATTCTTGGCCTGATCACTAGTAAATGGGTCAAAATCAGCAGTAATCTTTGGTTTCAGTGGCCTTTGGATCAGGCCCTGTAAACAGCAGGAGCTCTTTGTCTTGAATGGGCCCTCGGTGGAGCCGCAGGGCTGACTGTGACCTTGGAGGGCAAATTACCTGTGGCTGATCCTGTGCCAGCGCTGCGAAGGAAGGACGGTGCGGTGCTGGGGGCTTCTGTAGTCAAACGCGTCTGCTTTGATACAGGCAGAGCTTGGGGGGATGTTAGCTTCTCTTGTCACATTGTCCACTGATGTTACAAGCCAAAAAGATCTGCCACCAGAGTAGAAAATTAATTTCTAGTGCAGCGTCTAAGGCTGGCCAAGTAAGGCAGAGCCGGCCAGGTAGTTTATGTCATGAGTAAGGGGGTCCTCCATCAGAATTCAGGTCCCCCGTTTCGGTGACAGCTCTCTGGGGTGATAGTGAGCAAATCAATAGCAGACTCCTCATCACTATAATTACTTTTTATGTTTTCTCCAGAAATTGCCAGGGGCTTTAACTGCAGCTTGAGAGAATAGACAAGGACGGAAAGCTAATTTTGCCTTCGCACTGTTGAGAAGTTCTGGGCTGGCCAGCCTGTGTCTTGAGGGGCCGGGGGAGGCAGGAGTGGGGAGCAGGGCTGCTGCAATCTCGGTTTGGGTGTTTTCAAACTGGAATCACAGATGCATCACGTCTGTCCGAGTGGAGTTAAAATTGATTTATTTTTACTTGAAAGGGTGAATATGATCAGACTGCTCTGGAATACCTGAGTTAGGCTGCCATCCCTGGAGAGCCGGCAGGCACATCCTAAAAAGGGGATTCACATTGGTTGGCTCTCTTGCCGTACTCTACTGTGGAATGATAGCACATTCACCAACTTCTCACAACAAGTTATGTATCGCATTGGAAAACATTGTGTCCTGCTCTGATCAGTAAATGCAGACCTGTCCCCTGCTCCAGGCAAGCCCAGGCCTTGGTACTGGCAGGGTGGGAAGGCACTGGGCCAGTGCTGGCTTCAGCAGTGGGGCTGAGTGTGGGGGAAACCACCACCCCTTCCCTCCCTGCACAGAGCCAGAAGGTGCAGAGCTGTGCCAGCAGGCACGTGGTTGGAGACATGGCTCGCTGAGGTCTCTACCCTAGTCTGCCCGAAGCTGAAGGTCTGGCAGCTTGGCTTCTCTTCCCTCTTAGATTTCCACCACATACCCAAAAATCTACCAGGGTATTTCCATCCATGTTGCATGTCTTTTCTCCTTAGTCACTAAGACTGTGGACATTCACTGTTTTTTATGTGAGGAAAGAGTCCTGTTTTCATGCCTGTTGAATCCTCATGTGCTTCAATGTTTGTGGAGCTGGAACTCCACATTTTTGTGTTTAGGTTGGAAAAGACTTTTAAGATCATCAGGTCCAACCGTTAACCTAACACTGCCAACATCACCTGGCCAACTTGCAGCCTTGTATTTCCAGAATGTATTTTCGTGCTACTTGGTTCAAGGCGTAGGTGGCGTTTTGGGAGTAGTTAATCCATGAGAGTAGGAGGAGATCAAACTTTTAAGTGTTACCAGGAGGAGGAGTTACATGAGTTTCCATTTTCTTTAGAAACCAAATCTTCTGCCTTCAGTGCCCAGCACTAACCCCAGTGCTTGCAAAGCTGGTTTGTCCCTGGCTGTGGGCACTTGAGGCTGCGAGTGCAGAGGAAGGCAGCCTTTGACTGATACTTGGCTGAATTGGATACGTCTGTTTCCCTGCTCTACAGCTGTGTTTATATATGCATGTATAAGAGAGAAGTGGACAACATGGCACTGTGCTGCTGGTTTTAGTGGGAGTTTTGACATGGACTTCCCTGAGTGCTTGATCAGCCCTTACTTGAGGGATGAAGATTCATTCCCATGTCTAGAGCTTGGTCTATAAACCAATGCCAAAAACATTTCGCTAGACCGAGGAAACTGAAAGTCAAGGTGTAATATTCTCCAGTACTAGCAAGAAGTATTTTATGACAGTGAAGAGCTGCGATTCAGCATGGTCATGTACAAGAGTCCAGCTCTAGTGGATTAGGAGTGACCTGGTGACCAACATCGCAACCTTCTCACCTGTGGTCTTGTTTTCTTTCCTGGGTGACTTCCACTACGGTTTCCTGGTGGCTTTCAGAGCCATCCCAGCTCAAAGCCAAGGCAGGATCCATCTGGAAGATCTCACTTCTTTTGTTCCTTGTGCCTCCTGCCTTTTCCACCCAAATATTAGTTGTC
This sequence comes from Egretta garzetta, assembly GCF_000687185.1. Classification (NCBI taxonomy): domain Eukaryota; kingdom Metazoa; phylum Chordata; class Aves; order Pelecaniformes; family Ardeidae; genus Egretta; species Egretta garzetta. Next base: position 4,386,802 of record NW_009260410.1, read on the forward strand.
CAAAGGCGGTGGTGGGAAGAGCGAGCAGCAGATGAAGAAATAAATCTTTGATAAGCAGTTTGAGAGAGAAAAGGCTGCATCACCTGTGCTCATCGTGGAGTACCCTCTACTTCCACTGGCCAAAGCCGAGCTTGAGTGTGGCAGGAGTCACAGGAGAGATGGGGAAACTTGTGGCAGGACAGTTAATCCTTCCTGAAGCCCTGGTGTCTCTTGAATGCGTCTTAAAATCGCCAAGCTTTGGAAGAAGTTCCAGCCTAGCTCATAGCAGCTCTGTCACTTGTTTCTGTGGATCAGGATTTCACTCTTGATGCTGTGTGCTATTAACATCAGTTGGGCTGTCTGGCCTTTCAGATTTGCAGCTGAGTCAGTGTAAAAGATCGTCTCTTGCTCTGGGCAAAACCAGCAGAGAGTTTGCCGCTGTCTTTCTGGGGAAGAGGATCCAACATTGTTTCTACATGTAACGGAGCCTGTTGAGATACTTTGGGCCAAACCCTGCACAGATTGCTCTGGCAAAAAGTCCCATGGGTGACAAGCAGATAGTATGTCTAATGCATGCTTTAAAAAATTTGCGTGATTGTGTTAATTGTTCTGGTTAAGTGTTCCAGATCAGCCTCCAGCAACTGCTGTTGAGCTTCTGGATGAAGCTGGCATTTTCTGCTTGAAACATTGCTGAGATTTGGAACGTAAAGGTGAAAATAGCCTGGAAACGCTTTTTAATCAAATGTTTAAAATCTCTGCATGGAGGAGCCCTTCGTTAGGAAGCGGAAGAGGAGGATTTCTACTGTTGTGGCTGCTGGTTTTCTTTCTTGTTCCGAGGGAGGAGAGCGCTGGGGGTGGGCAGCAGCTTGGGAAGATTTAAGAAAATACAATGCATACGGAAAATGTCATTTGATTTGGCCCAATCAAAATGTCACTCTGACCAACTATGAATAATTTCTTGGCAGCTGCTCTGCGTGGAGGCCTGCAATTAATGCAATCTATGCAATTGTTTGTGTTAATCACTTCTGTAGTCATTCACTTTGAAGTGTATTTGATGTTTATAGCCCTGGAATTTCAGTTCTGCAGTTTACGTTGTGCCTGACGAGCACACCTCAGACACTTTGTGGCATAATACAGCTAAATAGGAAGTATGATTTCTTTTTAATTTTTAACGTGGATTTAAGCAGAGGTGAGCATTTGTAAATAATAATTGTGATCATTCCATTTGATATAATTAAACAATGAGGCATACCAGGAGTACGATGATCATGAGATAATCATATCCCTGTTATAATTACCATGTACAGGGTACATCCAAGTATTTCTAAGCCTCAGAGTGTGATTATCTTACGATAACTGCACCCGGTAGGTTGCCCAATTTTCCATATAAAATGGAATTATTTTTATTAAAATGAACAAGAGAGGGCAAAGCTGTCTTTCGGTGGTAGAGGGAACAAAGCAGGTAGTTGGCAGAACTGAGGAGGGGTTCGAGACGAAGGAGGGGTGCGTGGTGTAACTCCTGTGCCCTTCGGCGTGCTGGCTGGAGCTTGGACCTCCATGGAGCATCCCAGCCGCAGCTCGCCAGCAACAGAAACGTCTCTGCAGAAGGAGGGACGGGTTTTGATCATAGGTCTCAGAAATAATTTCCCTCTGTCCAATCAGTTCTAATTGTAGCTAAGTACTTAAATAGAGTTATACACACACAGGTGGACACCTCTATGCATACGAACGACTGTCTCTGTAGCAGCCAGGGTGCCTATGTGCAGGAGGGGAGGGGAAAAGCGAGCCCGTTCATTACAATTTGTCTGTAGCCATCCAATGGAAACACATGAGCCACTATTGCAGATGTGAGGAGCTGTCTGCCTTAGGAATGCCCCCGTCTCGTTCTCACAGGGAGAGGCCTCTCTGGGGACACTTACTGAACACTTTGCCCATTCAGCTTATCTTTTCCCTAACGTGTTCAAATCTGGTTTATGCTCTTCTGCCTTTTGTCTTTTTAAAAAGACCCCTCTCCCTCTCCCCGTAGCTGTGAAGGTAAAGAGGAGGGTCAGCATCTCCCCCTCTGTTTTCCCAGGATTTTAATACTGGAAGAGGGCTGGGGGGGGCACCCAAACGGGTGCTGTGCCACCCCACTTGTGTGACTAACACTGCTGCTCTCTGTCCGTTCCCATCAGTGTAACAATGACTACGTGCCCGTGTGCGGCTCCAATGGGGACACCTACCAGAATGAATGCTACTTGAAACAGGCTGCCTGCAAGCAGCAGAGCGAAATACTCCTGGTGTCCGAAGGATCGTGTGCAACTGGTAGGTATAACGTGCGCCAGGCTGCCTGCAGACCTTGCCGTGCCCCTGAATAATAAAATCACCTGTGGATGGCAAAAGCCATTTGAATCCCTGCTTTGAATTCATTACGGGTTAATTCTTTGCAGTCTTAGGCATGTGAAGTTGCTGCCATCCTTCCCTTTTAACTAACTGAGCTGGTTCAGTACAGGCTCACAGGCTGTGATACTGAATACCCTTGACACTACTTTGAAGAGTGCAGCACAGAAGTTGATTTCTTTTTTTAATATGTATCTTGTGCTCCTGATCATCCTGTGCACTGCATACACTTCTGAGCTGTTACAGCAAGTAACTGGAAGCAGATTTAACAGGCAGATGTCTGATAAATGGGCATCTGGATTACCACAAACCTCTCCATAATCTGGAGAGATACAACTGGAGCGTTATTGCCTGCAATCCAGTTCCTTGGGTTTTTCCCTTATGCACATAGGGCCAGATTCCCAGCTGGTACGATTCAACAGACCACTGATTGTAAGGAGCCCTACCAATTTACACCAGCTGAAGATTTGGCCCAAAACACACTTAACGAACAAGCCTGTGCAGCAAGGTGTGGTGGTTTTTTTTTTTCCTGGACTTGTCGGAAGAATTCATTAGAGAGCATACGTGAAAACTGACTGGCGTTTGCAACGTCTTTGCTTAACTCTGAGCACTGTGAGGTATTTGTATCTCTGCTTTTATGAAACCGCTAGAAAGGTGAAGGAGCAAAATCAGTCAGGAAAATGGAGTTGCTTATGTGCAGCAGTTCTTGAAGGGTTTTTTTGTGCTCAGTATCTGTTAGAGGTGGGCAGTGAAGTTAACTTGAAAAGAGCAGGAGGAGTAAGTCTTTGTTCTTGAGAGAGTTCTTTAAACTTAAAGCAGAATTTTTTCTTGGCTGAGGATGGAGGAGTCAATAAAAAGTGCATTAGACAAACTTTTTGCGCTGCTGTAATTTTGTGTTTCGTACACCTGAGAGAAAAGAAACTTCTTTTCCTGGAAATGTTGTTCTCTGAAGCTGTTACCTGACAATTTTCAAGAGGAAAAAACATGCTGCAATTTTTTTGTCTATAAATTGGTATTAAACGGAGCTCGGGCTGTCAAAGCCTGTTGTGGCGTACGATTTGTTCAACTCGGTAAATCCTTGCAGCACAGAAAATGGGTTTTTTTGGTTCAAACTTTTTGATTAAAGGGATCATTTTAGTGCATTGCTACATCTTTTCTTAAACTTGCCTACTGGCAGTGGCCACGTTAGAAGCATTCTCTCGGAAACACACAGTGGATTTCAGAAACAGAGAAGAAAAAAAAGGGCTTTCCTGAAATCTTGCTCATTTGGTCTCTTTTTCCTTCTCCGAAGAATGAGGCTCAGCGGAGAAGGGAGCAGCCACGTACCTCAGGTTTTTTCCGTGAGATGGGGAAAAGCAGCCTTTCCAAACTCTTTCTATTAATCTCTATGCTGATAAATGGATAACCCCTTCACTAAGAGGAAGGATAGGATGACAACCTCCCTCCCTTCCTTGTAAAAGAAATGCCTTTTACAGATTATTTTTGGTACCCTTACACATGTGTGCATTTCTGTGCTTGGCCTTGCTTAGGAAGTTTTGTAATGAAGCTCCAGGCTTGGCAATTTCATGATGTTGCGCTTTCTGAATCTGTGGCTCTCGTCATTCCAGCCAACAAAACATTAAGCAGAGGAAAATAAAGTGCTTGCTTCTGAAACACAGCAACAACCTCAAGAAAAATGGCATTTTAATCATTTATCTAAAGACTTTGAATAAAAATAATTTCAATGGTTTATTCTGACTAGTTATGATCTGATGAGGTGTCACTCTTTGGTAAAGATAATGGCAAGAATTTACAATTGGTCTGGCCTCCAACAAACGGGTTTCAAAAATTCTCTTTGATGGTGAGGGTTTAGGAGGGGCCAAGTGAAGTCACTTTGCACAACTGTTGGGAGCAAAGCTTTGTCAGTCTCAGTACAACAAAACGAGACAGAGGCTTATGAGGATGTTACAGCACTCCAGGGCTTACATTATTTTAGTCTGATATAGAGACTTTAAAGAAAAAGAGTCGAGACATGAGAAAGATGGCTTGAGTGAACTAGGTTCAGATTAGATCTCTGTAATTTACCCAGGGATGACATCAAATGTAAGAGACACTGTAATATGCTTAACTGAACGCTCTTGCTTCGCATGCTTACAGGACATATGGTAGCACATGAATATAAATTCCTTTCTGTTCCCTTCTCAGATGCTGGCTCAGGATCTGGGGATGGAGGTAAGAGCCATCTTTTAATATCTCTGTGCTTATGTGTACACACGTTGTCTTTCACAATTTCAGCTTGTAAGTGGATATGCTTTGCAGTTTAGTTGTTACACTACATATTGTCTTTTGTTTAGCTTTTTCTCTGAAAAAAGTGACATTTTGCATCTTAGTCAAGCTAGAACTTAATGACATGCTGTTTTCTAGGGAAATTCAGAAAGCTGTGTTACTCCTAATAGGACTTGGAATTATTCATGGCTTGTGCTAGGAGCTCTATCTCCATCTACTGTTACAGTTGCACTCATTTGTTTTGTTTAGAGTAGTATTTCTTTTGTTTTTAAAACATGAGCCAAACCCTTGGCTCCTCCTCACTGGAGGATTCAAGCCAAATATTTTGTGGTAACAGCGAGTATTCTTTCAAAGATATGAAGAAATGTCACAGGGAAAGGACAATGTGTTTTTATAAGAACAGCAGCAGCAGAAATGAATGTGGAAATAGTCTGAACCCTTTGCTGCATACGGCGGACGCTGTAAAATGTAGCCAAGCTTGTGTTTAAGTTGGGGATTGATTTTTTTTTTTTTTTTTTTTTTAATTTCTTAGATGCGGTCATTTAAGGGTTTTCTTGTTTAACACTGGTCCTAGGGTTTGTGACTGATCCTTTTTGGAAGTGTGAGTGTTGGGTCTGGGTAGTGCCCTGCCTCAGGGCAGGGAATGTGACTTTTGGGAGCTATTTGCTTGGTAGGGGGCTGGGTGGGTCAGGCTTCTCTGGGGGCTGGGAGGGTCAGGGCTAGTTTGGGTGGCTGTGGAAGGTTGTCCTTAAGAGTTACACTCACTTCTGCCCTGTGTAAGCTGTAGGAGCCCCATGGGAGGGGAAGCGCAAGGTCAGCATCAGTCTGGGATGCTGGTAGGCTCCTCCAGCTGGGGCAGCCACCAGGAGCTGAGCCAGCTTCTGCATAAGAAACAGACAGCCGGTCTGGGCTCTTACCCAGTTTTATGGCTGGTCCTGGCTGGATTCAGGTTTTTCAAATACAGTCCCGTTATTTGGCAAAATATCACCTAGTGCTCATGTAGCTTTGGTAACCAGTATATTAGAGAGCACAATGTGTAGGTAAAGTAGTATTTTTACCTATGAAGTGGTCAACAACATGAGCATGAAGTGCTTGCAAGGGACCTAATTTTCTGATATTGGACTCAGGCTGTTTTCGGGAAATCAGGACACTTCAAGGTGCTTCAAATCTGTTCCCAAAAAACTACAAGCTAAAACATTGCTATTTGTTTTCAGAAGTTTTGTCCAGCTATTGCTATTTTACTCTAATGTCTTTTCAAATTGTCTAAGCTGCTAGACCAAAGAAATTCCTTATTCAGTGCTTAACAGAAATCTATAATTTAATTTATATTTATGATAAGGTTTTCACGCACATGGTCAATAAATCAGTTTTCAAATTTAAGAAGTCATGCAAAATGTTTCCTGTGTGTACCAAGGAAAACAGAGAAGATTTCCAGTTTGTTTTATAACTGGGGAAGGTGGGGAAACAAACTTGGCCACTTTCTAAAAGTAATGAATTCCATACTGAAAAAGCATAGGAACTTAAAAGCATGATTTCCAAGCAGTTTCATTTTAAAAGCTGAGGTTGACAGAAGATGAGCAGAACAGGGCCTTGAGGACTAACTGGGCAGATAGTAAGGAAGCAGATTTGTGAAGGAGATGGAACCAAATTGGTGCGTGTGTTTAAAGGTCTACAAAGCTGCCTTGTATTATTCAAGATTTAGTAGGCAGCTACAGCTGTTCTTAAAGTACAAAAGTATATTTATGTGCCCTAAGAAGCTAAATCCAGCCAAGTAAATGTTGTCACTGCATCACTCTTTACTAGACGTGGTCTTATTGTAAAAGCTGTAATAAATTTTGGATGTCATCACAGTAAGTCTTGTAAAATCCACTTCAACAATCATGAGTGGGATGTTTTTCTGTGAGAAGCTTGAGGTCTTAAGCAATCTTGTGTGTTTCATGTTTTTATGAAAGTTTTGCTTTCTTATGTTTCTTCAAGCAGTCTTGGTTAGCAAACTGCTAACCAGTGCAGCAGCGTTTTTTTGCAAAATTACAGCCATAAGGATCCTCCCAGCTGACCATACTTCTGCCTAAATCAGCAGAATGGTGCTGTGCTGGATGCTGTAGATGTCAGAGGTGCTGGATATGTCTGCAGTGAGGTACCCAAGATATCTCGGATGCCGGGATCCCTTAGGAACAGCCATTCTCTTGCTGATTTTTGCCATTTCCTGTTGCCATCGGAGTGCCAGCAGGACACAGGCTAGCACAACGCTTTGACATTGCTGCTTGCTTTATGTCGCGTCTACATGTTGTGTTTTTCAGAGCTGGCAGACTTTCTGACAAGGTTCAGGCTTGTGCCACTGTTGCGGTCTGTCTGTGGGAGGTTTCTTGCATCCAGGGAGACCCAGGCTGGGAGCTCTTGGGGACCCCTGTGGGCAGGGGCAGGCTGAGCAATGCCTCCTGGGCGTGGATTAGGAGTCTCTGGTTAAAAAGACAAAGAGTGGATGGACTCCTACTTGAAGGCACCAATAAGGGGCAATCCTTCAGTCTGAATTGCTGAGGACGGTCCTTAGCAACAGTAATCTCTGCCTCTCAGAACTTGTAGGTAGAAAAGGATGTTGCTTCTTAGCAGAGCCCCTCCATATTATTCCCATGGGTTCCCTTAGTGTTTTTGTATATCACTCCACAAGCTGTGAGATGAGGGAACCGGCTTTTTAACAGAGTTATGTCTCATGGTTGGATTTCTTTGGTCTGATAAGGTGCACATCAAATAAGGAATTAACACAAATTGCAAACTAGTAGAGGACATCATGTTTTTCTGGTTCTCGGAACATTGCAAGTTTCTTTCTCTGAAGTGGTTTCCGTCATGATTGATTGGTATTCAGCTCTTGGTACTGCTTCTCCCTCAATGGAGCTCTTGTCAAGTGAAATTATTGAATCATAGAATAATTTAGTTTGGAAAAGACCTTTAAGATCATTGACTCCAACCGTAAGCCTAATACTGCCGACTGGTTGATGCTTCAGAAATTACTGGAAAGGGGTTGGTGCAATGGGCAGACGTACACACACACACCATGTGGTCACACAAGCCTTGTTTTCTCAGGAAATTGGATGGAGCAGGAACAGTATAGCCAGAGACCGTGTTTTGCCTGCCACGTTTCCCTTCTGCATGTTCTTACCTGGGTTTGCAGAGAGGTCTTCTCAATCGTTATTTAGGATTTGGGGTTTTCTGCTTTATTGTCAGGGATGCTGGGATCAAAGAGGTCCCAGCTTCTTAGCACTTTAATGATCGTGAGGGCTTTCCAGAGGTGCTTTAATCCTTCTTTACGCAGCAATAGTGTACAGAAGTCCCCTTATTCGTAAAGTGATGGGGGAATCTTAATCTCATTTGATTACTGAGACTTCAGCATGCACTTTTGGTGATATCCAGTAAATGGGTAAGAACAGTAGGTGTTCAAGTTTCTTACTGCCAAAGACATTTGTCCCTGTAAATGAAGCCTAAAAATGCAGAATCAAGAGCCGTTTCTGTGTTTTGATTGCAGAAGCTGGGAGTATGGTGTGGAATTACTTAAAAAACCATATCCCAGAAAGATACTAATCAATGGCAGAAAGAATGAATGTGAAAGAGTTTATACAGAGAGTAATTTAAAGAGATTCCATTCATTTTCATCTACGCCGTTCTCTAGACAACTGGGTTTTTTTAGAACGCAATGATTCATGTTTTGGTCTTGAGCAGCTTCATAATGAATTCTTGCTCGTTTCCTAGCTTCCTTCAAGCAGCGACAAACTCAAGATGCAGTATTTCATTATAGCTCTTAATGTGCTAAGAACATCCCTCCTTGGTTTCTTTTTTACGTTGAACACTTCTTTCCCCTCCCTGCATTATCTGTATTCTGAGCTCTGCTGATTGCCTTGCTTTCATAGTCCAACGGATTTACTGTGGGTGACTGCCGCGCTAGGTGTTTCTGTGGTCCCCAGCAGAGCGGTGCACAAGCACCTACGCTGAATTCGCTTCACAGCCTCATTCGATTTCCCTTCAAGTCCTACTGACTTCAGTGGGAATTGTATGGGGCCCCTGGGTACACAGATCTTATCCTTGTTTGATTTTTATGTTAATTCTTTATGATCTAGACTAAAGCAGAATTAAAAAACAAGTCATAATTCATCAATATCATCGTCACCGTTTATTTTACAGTAGCATCTAGAGGCGCTAATTATAAGATTGGGACTCCAGTGTGGCTATACCCTGATACCGTGAGGCACTTTTTCACAGTGAGGGAGAGAATAAAATAGAATAGAATAGAATAAAATCTGTGAAGCAGAGTCTGGACATCCAAGTTGGGCAAAGGCTGGAAGTCGCGTCACGATTCAGTGGCTGAATTGGGAATAACACTGGCCACGTCAGAGCCGAACCAGTGCTGTGCCTTTTGAACCACACTGTTTGTCAGCAGACCCATATGTAATCCTGAAAAAATCTGACATTTGCCACTGGTAGACACACCTGGAAATCAACAGCCTTACAGCCATCTTTTTTTTTTTTTTTCTTCTTCTTCTCCCCTTCCTTCTTTTTGCATGTGTATTTTAAAGGGGAGAATGGCTTGTTTGTTCCTTTATTCTTTTGGTTTATTCCTTCAGTCTTATCCAGAAAAAAATGAAGTCCTGCAGTTCTTTGTAGGTGCCAACATGTAGATTTAATGATAGATTTGGAATTCTGCTCTGCCTTTCTTGGTGGCTTAGAGGCGTGTGAGTAAACACATACATATTACAAATCTGTATGGAGCAAGCAGTCATCTTGAAACATTAACCCAGAGAAAATAGGGAGGAAAAAATTAACACTTTGAAGCCTAAATTATTTTTTAAGGCAAACTATAATGCAGCACGTGTGTCCTTTTTTTTTTTTTTTTTTTTTTTTAATCAACAGGCAAACAGCTACTTTGACCCAATTGAATTTCAACGTGTCTCCATGCTGGTTTTGTATGACTAACTTGAATTCAGCAGCTCTGCTGCTTTTCCACTGATTTCCCTTTCTGCTTTATTACAAGGTTGATTGATGGGCAGGGCTATGCAGAACACAATGAATATTGCTGTAAACACTCTGCTAGCAATAACACTTGAGCCAAAATACACCGTAAAACCTGGAGTGTATATTGGTTTGAATGAAGCAGTGTATAAAATGCAGTGCTGATAAACACACACATACACACATATTCTCAATATATGGGAAAATACTGGGAGTATTCTAGTTTAACCTCTGAAAGAAAGGGTATTTGTATTTTGAGCTACAGATCCTGTCCTTTCTTTGCCTCGGTGTAATGGGTGATACAGGCTTCTCTCATGTGAATTTAGAATATCTGCTGACCCCACGTGCTATCATCAACTGCAATAAGGCAATAGGAAAGCTTCTTCTACTCTAATTTCATTTGGGAGGTATAATTTAAAGCAGTATCAGAAGGTACAGAATCAACTATAAGCAACGTGTGCTGACTGGGTAAATATCTCTGGAGGGAATGTTTAAATCTCAAATGATTGACCTGACTGTGGATGGTCAAATATACGTCTCCTTTGTTAAACAGGTTTTTACCTTGTTAACCTCAGCATGGCACCGAGCCCAAACCAATAAGCTCTTTGAAAGGCCGGGTTTATTAGCTCAGGCTCTTTACTGTCGTAACATGATTACATGACTTCTAGTTCAGGGCTGGTGCACATCTGACCTATATAAGAGTTCGGTCGGGGAAAGGCAGTTAAAGTCTCTTCATGGCCTTTAAAAATTAGGAAAGGATGAAGTTCCTATGTTTTTGTTGACTAGATGAGAAGCACTGGGGCATTCACAAGTGCTGAACTTTTAGGGCCCCGACACGGGCGTTTTGTGCTGGGTAGGAAGCAGCAGCGGGTTTGGAATGGTATGGGAAGGTATACCAGCTTCTGGATTCATCTCAGGCTCTCATTTGAGCTAAGTACTGAGCTAATCAACCCTGCCTGCCTGAGATGTTTCAGCAAATTCCCACTGCTTCTGTGGACTTGAAGCTCTCCAGGGTTATATATAAAGTACCATTCTGGGAGATACTGGTTTTGGATTTAGTTGCTTGGGTTCTGCCTATGTTTTGCTTGTTCCTTCTGCTGCTTCTGAAGTTAGAATGCGAAAATCCCATGAAAAGTGATGCGGTCTATCCCTGTGCTTGCTTTGTTATTAATGGGGCAAAGTCCTTGCTGTGTTCTTGGTGTGAATGCACAGCTCCCCTCAAGCAGACTGTGAACACTAAGAAAAAAAAAAGAGTTGACTCATAGTGAATGACTTGTGGCCCATTTTCAGCCATTCGTGCAAACCCCAAGAAAATGAATAGAAGATACCATAAAGATTCATAGACTTTTGTAGGCAAGAAGTAGGAATGACATTCATTCATAGCCTCTTTCCTAGATTATCTAGTCTTTTACGGGTTTTAGCACTCTTTCTGAAGTAGTTCAGAGCTACAGAAGGAGACCATGAATGGAAGAGGCTCATCTACATCAAAAAATATTGAGGATGCTCTGGTTTTGCTTTAAAAGTCAAAATTGCATGTCCACATCAAAATGGAGGAAAAAAAATCCAAAATATGCTGTCTAATCATGTGCAATCTGTAAAACCACAAATAACTAAGTCATCAAACCAGCAAACAAATCCTGTGATACTCTAGCAAACAGATTAACAAGGGGGCATCCGATCACAAGTACTCATTTATTGGTCTGTTATTGTAAACACAGCAAGTGAGACATAGTGGACTAGATTTGTCTGCTACATCCCTGTAAACCTGGATTAATTTTCCCTGTGACAACTGTGGAGTCACTGGAGATTAGCCATGATGACAGTGAGAGGTGAATCTAGCCCACTGTCATGGTTTAACCCCAGCCGGCAGCTAAGCACCACGCAGCCACTTGCTCATTCCCCTCCCCCCCCCCAAGCAGGATGAGGGGAAGAGAATCAGAGAAGTGAGTAAACTTGTGGGTTCAGATAAGAATAGTTTAATAATTGAAAAATAATAATAATAAATTGTAGTAAAAAGGGAAATAACAGAGAGAGAGAAATAAAACCCAAGAAAGACAAGTGGTACAAATGAAAACAATTGCTTACCACCAACCGATGATGCCCAACCAGTCCCTGAGCTGCACACACACCCCCCTCCACCTCCCCCCCCCAGCCGACCTACCCTCGAGTTTTATTGCTGAGCACGGTGCCTTATGGTGTGGAATATCCCTTTGGTCAGTTGGGGTCAGCTGTCCTGGCTATGCCCCCTCCCAACTCCTTTGCACCCCCAGCTTCCTCGCTGGTGGGGTGGGGTGAGGAGCAGAAAAGGCCTTGGCTCTGTGTAAGCGCTGCTCAGCATTAACGAAAATATCCGTGGGTTATCAAGCCTGTTCCCAGCACAAATCCAAAACATAGCCCCATACTAGCTATTATGAAGAAAATTAACTCTACCCCAGCCAAAACCAGCACACCTACCATTTTGCTTTCCTATGCAGGGACTTCTTCCATAGGGAAGAAAAATATTTCTCAAGCTTTCAGATGGTTCTATCACACTTACTATGAACACCTTACTGCATGGGGTGAGAGCATGTGTTCAAGCACATGCTTAATTTTTATCACATGCTTAAATGCCATTGACCTTAAAGTTTTCATCTGAATGCAGATGTCTTGCACAAGTGCGGCCTGAGGCAGTCTTTGAGTGACCAGAACTTCTTCAGATCCTTGTGCATCTCTTGGTTATATATTCTGTGGCTTAACGATTGAAGAAGCTAATTCACTATGCGCTTGCTTTGAACTGGTTTTGGCGTGACATAGGATTTTGTTAGTTGCTCTCATGAGATCTTAAAAAGAACAAATGGGATGAAAACTGCCAAGTCTCTCTCAAGGTTCATGTATTCTCTTTTCTTTAACCCTTACATTTCAGACCTCAACTGTCTGGCAAGTTTAATATATTCTGCATTGGATGTTTAAATTCCTGTTTGTCTAAGAAGCTTTCATTCCTTTCAGAGATTGGGTAATAAACCCAGAAATTTTGCCTGCTGTCTTTGAAGTCAGTGGGAGTTTATCTTCAGGAAGGGCATGACTGATTCCCAGACACTTAGCAAACTGGAGACTGCCACCTATTTTATGTAAATGCACACACAAGACAAGTTTAATGAGTGTGGTGCAAGCCCAAGAATCCAGAACAATTCATAATCAAATCCAGACAAGTTAAAATTTTATGGTACAGTGCTACCAGTTCTTAAGATGTTGCCAAAAGTCTTTCAGCCCAGGTTTTTGAATAGTCTTATAGAAGGTGCTTAGTTTTCTATTTAAAACAAACATATAAAATGGATTTTGTCCTCGTTGCTCAGGAGAATACTTGAATAGAAGCCCAAAATGCTCAACAATCGGGAGAACCGCAAATTGCATTTTGAAAATATCGTGATTCGGGGAAGAAGAGGTCAGAACTTTTCCATAATATTTCACGTGATTTTTTTTTTTTTTTTTTATGCCTTGGACTTCTTGATCTCGTTTGTTCTAGCTGCATGGGAGTTAGTTAATGATGGTGCCTATTTAAACCCATTAAAAAAGCAGCTACTGAATCGGGACCCTTTCTACCTCAGCAGCTCCAAATAACTTGCAGGCAGGAGTTTAAAGAGAGCTAGTTAAGGGACTTCTAATGTTGATTTTCGATAAGTCTGTGAACATGGAAAAGTTCTGAGAGAACATACGTGTGTGGGTATTAAAAAGGGTAGGGAAAAAAAATCCAGATATTTATAGGCCTGTCAGTCTGACATTGATTGCAGGGCATGCAGACCCGGACTTGCTTAATAAAGAAATAAATGAGAACTAATGTGGAGCAATATGGACTGATGTAATAGATTTTGTCAACTAATTGAAATGTTATTTATGAAGCTACAAGTTTGCTTGATAAAGACAACAATATTGATGTAGTGTACGTGGATGTAAGTGAAGTATTTGGCATGCCACTACATGACACTATGATTAAGGAACAAGAATCATGCAAAATTAACATGGTACGCAGTTAGTGGGGTAAAAACTGCCTTTCACAATGTAATTATAAGTGGATTTATCATTATCTGATGGACAGCACAGGGATCAGCCTCATGCTGTTTGTTTGTTTGTTTGTTTAACCAGTGACCTACGTGGGCACATTCTTGCCTCATTGATCAAGTTCTCAGCCGATACAACTGGGGGGGAAGTAGGAAACAAACAGCTCACTGACATAACCCAGTCTATTAGGTACACTGGTGCAAGAGCAGGCCGCCTGATGTGGCCAAACATAAAGCCACAACCATAGAACAAAGATGTGAAACCAGAGGTGTGAGGTGGGGAAACCCTCTTGGAAACAGCCATGCTACAGAGAAAGTTAGTGGGGTCGTTGTGAGAGTCCTCTGTGAACACAACGGGCCGAAGGGCCACCGTTATCTTTGTCTATTTAAGAAGCAGACTCTTGAGCAGGGGTAAGGATGTCAAATTGCCTCCACCTTTAGCAGAGATGGTGCCTGGAGCTCCAGAGGTTCTTAGAAGCAGGGGTGAAGGCTGTGCACAGGCCAGGGGGGTGGCTGGCAAGCAAGCTTTGCCGTGAAAGCTTTGATGCCCTTAGCTTTGTCAAGGGAAAGGAAAGGGGTGTGTAGGTCATGATCAGTAAGAGCCAGCATGGGGAACACAAACGAGCAGCAGGGCTCTTTACATGGACAGGCAAAGGTCTAATGAGATGCCAGGCTGGCAATTAAAGCTAGACAAACTCAGAGTAAAGTTTAGATGCATGTTTGTAGATGAAGGCAATAATACATAGAAGTAAGTGATTAAAAGTTATGTAGGGTTCTGTGTCACTTGAGGTTTTGACACTTGGATGGCTAGATTGCTCTGCTCAAACAAGGATGAATTTGAAAGTCTGCAGCCTCTGTTGTGTGGGAGGTCACAGCAGACTCATGGTGGACTCTTAATTCTAGGTCCCATAAATTAGGTTACACAGGAAACAGACTGAGTTTAGCCTATTTCGTTCAGCCAGATTTCTGCATTAAGCATTCTGGAAAGGGATTGATTATGTGGATATGTTTGTTCATTTCAAAATCCACACAAGTGTGTTTCTTTCTGCCCTCTCCCATCTCATTGTGTATATTTACATAGGCAGGTAATGCAAGAGATGTGGGCTTTAGTAGCAAGCAGAAAACTTAATGCATCATTCTCTGCTAATTGCTCTGTATTTAAAAATAGGCCACACTACGCTGCATTTCATCCTAAGATTTCTTCGTGTTTTCCAGCACTGGATAAGTTCAACAGCTCCTGATCTTATCCACGTCATGACGAGGCCCCTTTGGGCTTCTCTCTGTCCTGCAGTGCTGCTCTGATTCCCAATGTAATTACTGGCCTACCCCCAGCTGGTGCTCAGAGGGAGTCCTGAGGAGGATCACCAGCTCTCTCTGGACGGTCTCTCCAGGATCCTTTTCCTTCCCATTTCTCCTGGCATAAGGGAGCAAGAGCGGAGGGGAGGATCGCACCCAAAGAGCTGTGAAGTTGAAACCCATATTGATCATGATTAAATATAATTTGATTTTTATCTGTTATGACAAAGAGCCTCCCTGGCTTTGATGTATTAGGGTATGTGATGGGCTTGGGAGGTGAGAGAGAAGGTACCAGAGTAGGCTGTAATTGCTTTGGCTCATACACGTCGTCCACTAGACTCAGACAGAGAGGCATCTTCTTCTTTGTTATAATAGAGCCTTGATAAACAAATAACTTTTTTGCATGGTGCCTGAGATTTTCATCAAAAGGGGAGGGAGCCAGTTATATGAATCACAAGGCCAATGCAGGACAAGGCTATGCTGTAATTCATTTAGACAAATGTTGAAGTAAATTGATGGACTCAGGTTTGTTTAGATTAGCGGCCTTTTGAAAAATGAGTTGTCCTGTGTGTACAATTTTTCAATCTGTTTACATCTAATTAGCTGTTCAGATTGGCTAAAATTAAGCGATGTCACTTGTAATGCATTCAGAGGTGAAGATATGATAAAATAGGCTCTTTTATAATCTCTTCAGCAAGTGGTTTGTAGCACTGGCATAGCATGAACTGAGGGCGTATGGAAGATCAATCTGTAACGTGGAATCAAATATAATCAATCTGCAATCTCACAAATGTAGTGAATAGTCTATAGCATCTCTCTTGTACTGCTTCGAAAAGGGAGCAAGTTTGTCTGTCATCCTCTCCCACAATTCCTTTTCACTAGATTTGCCTGGCTGGCTGCGGCATGGCGTTGGGGTGGCTCCCCCACTACACTGGCATCTTTACCTGTTTCACTATTGATTCCGGCACGCTAGATATTCCTCCCTGGAGACAAGTCATTTGAACAGCTTGAAATCTAAAAACTGACTGCTGCAATGTCAGGTTTCTAATTCTGCAGCTCAGCTGACAGCTCTGGAAAGTCCCTATCAAAGGCAGAAAATACAACACTCTTCAGCAGACTTTGTTCTGCCACCATACGGCCCCAATTCTATTTTACTGCTCTGAAGCCTACAGGCTTTCACATGTTTCTGACCGAAAACTCTGCTATTAATACATAAGCTTCTCAGCAATTAAGCTGTGCTTATTGCTGCATCAGTGCTTTTAGACCGTGACCAGCAAGCAGCACCCTCTCAGCAGCAGCAGCAATTTAGTTCTCATGCTTAGTCATGGATACACATCTAAGGAGATTTTGGCACAGGTTTTCTCAAATATTTTTAGAAGTTTTTGTTAGTCTTTTCTTTCTTCCTTGGCTCTCTGAAGGCTTTTGCTAGCAATGTGCAGAGCAGTCGCCTGCCCTTGTGTAACAATCCCTGAGACTTATGGGATTTGAGTATTTGCCAAACTGTGAGCTTTCCCCTGGTGAGTATAAGGGGCTGTCACCTGGGTCCTGCCTCCAGCTCCCACGTGTTTCCCATGCAGGCATGGCAGCGTTGTCCCCTCTTAGCTGCACACTCGGCCCCATAGCGCAGGGCGTCATGAAGTAAGGGCAGGTTCCCCTGCCCCATTTGTGCGAGGAGCTTCAGTGGGGCTGTGGCCCCCCTCCTTGGTGTCCCATCTCTCCTCTTCTGACCTGATATGCCAGGATCAGTGGTGATGCACCTGAGTATCTGGGCTGGAAATGAAAGCTTAGTTCGGTGGGACAGGACTGCATTTGGCGGCTCAGGACTTCAGGGCCACGGTCCTGCCGTTCAGTCAGGTGCCACAGAAGCAGCAGAAGGGGACCTTTACAAGCCGGTGGGAGGGTGGCCCTGTGAAGCCTTTGCAGGCAGCGCTGGAGAGGCTCAGCAGGCAACTTGGTGACAGCACAGCTCCTGGCAAAGATGGCCTGGCTTGAGCTGTCCCCGTGCAGGAATTGGGCTGGGAGCTTCTACCTAGACAACAGCAGTGACAAGGCCAGCTGACGCCATGCCCAGGCACCTTTGTCATCACAACCCCTTCCCACCCCGTTCCCTCGGGTGCTGCCCGTAGCTGTTTTCTGGCCCCGTATGTTTCCTGGAAGGAGCTGAGGGCATGCGGTGAGTTACAGAGTCAAACCATGAGATCTCAGATGCCAAGGCCGTGCCCAGCTTGGCTCCATCCTTGCTGTCGGAGCTCTTTCTGGCTTCATCCTGGGGTTTCTCCCTTCCTGCCCCTTTGGTGACTGTCTCCTTGCAGTGGCAGGGGTGGCTGGGACAGGCAGGGCTCCCTTGTGTCAGCAGGGGGAGCTCGCATCTTGCCTGTGCTGTGGGTCCTGGGAAAACGAGCTTGGGTATTTCCCTTTGGTTTTTCAGTTACCATTCACATGGTTTACTCTGTCGGGCTATATCGTGTGGGGTGGATCAAATCTGAGCCCCTCGATCTCAACACTTCAGCATTCTCCTAAAGGTGAGGGTGCCAAATGCCTAAGCAGTATCTATAGGCAGCAGCAATAATGTTTTGGGGTTGGTTTGGTTTTTGTTTGGTTTTGGGTTTTTTTTCAAAAAAAAGAAAGCATTTTACATGGAAAGGAACTCCTCTAACCAGTAGAGTAAATCTGTATCTGAACATGTTAGTGTTACGTACGGATTTGGGTTGGAAAGCCACAGGGTGCTCTAGCTCCTCTGCTATCAGGTACTCTTTTCTGGATGTCTTTAGCTGGGTAACAGGTGCTTTGGGGCTGAAATTGTCCTTACATTATTCAGGAGGATTTTCTTGGATTCTTTTTTTTTTTTTTATTTGAAAACAATACCATGAGCCATTTTTGAATTGACAATAGTACGTATGAAGTGAGAGGTTTTGTTTTTAAGACATGCGGTCTTACTACTTGAAAACAGCAGTTTCAGCAGGCATGAGCTAGTGCTGGGCAGCCTTCACCAGGATTTTTCAATGTTTCCTATGTGTCCATCTACCCTCTACCTGAAGTGTAAGGGCCTCCTTGCCATCTCAACTCCTACGCTATAACATTTGCTGGTTAAAGAGATCCACTTGATTTCACTGGGCAGCCAGGCGGTTGTGTTAAGCTAAGCCTGTTTTATAGAGGTCAACTAGATGGAGAATAATCTACATTTTGTTACAGTCTTGAGCCAGTGCCAGGGTGGACAAAAAAGTACCCTTAATTTGGAAGTAATGCTAAGAAAAATCTATCAGTAATTTATGTATTGGAAAGAATATCTGAAGTCATTTTTCTAGAGCCATTGTAGTTATTTAAAACCAATTGTAAACATAGAGGACAAGAAGGTTCAAAGTTGATAAACAAATGGGAAGAAGCCTCTACACATAGTAGCCTGGAAGTTCACCAGGCTACTTCAGCATATTTTCCTGTCTTCATCTTCAGGTCTTTCTGCTTCCTTCCTTTTCAACTTAACTCATAGGAAGGAGGGATTTTGCTCTGTCTTAACCAGAGAATTGAGTTTCTACCTGGGGTAGAAAAATGGTGGCACAATCTTTTCATCCTATCTCATGAGACTTTTCAGAAGTCTCTTCTTTCTAGAAGACATTACTTGTGCAATCTGTAATTAGGATATGCACCCCTGTTTGTCTTAGGAGGTACATGATGGTGAGGCGTATAATCCACATTTTCTCCTTTCTGCTGAAAGTGCCGTGACTTCAGGATCAGGGCCTCAGAAAGGCATCTCTGCTGTTTCTGTGTTTAATGGTGTTGCAGAACTAACTGGTGATATGCTATTAATTTGCAGGGATGGAGAGGGAACATAAGATCCTCAGCAGACTCTGATCTGACAGCAGGTGAACAGCATGGGGAGCTGTCAGATTGCACAAGTTGCTAAGGTCAGGTTAAATTAGTGCCCAGCTACTTGTACAGTGGTAGTAAGTGCTAGCACGTATGATACAAATGTCACTGTGTAAAACCCTGCAAATTCCAGCCTTAGTTTAATGGCACAGAGAAGTCATTTAGCCATGTCACTTGTCAAATGGCAGTGTCTTGGAGTGGGACAGGCAATGAAAATTCTTCATTTTTTTTAGGACTTGGTGTCACTTTTAGTGTCATTCGTAAGGGATTAGACTGGTTTGGCTTGATGTCTCAGCTGAGCTTATAAATATGCTGAAAGTTCCCGCAACCCTCATCTTCGTTACCTCCCATGAGGATAAATTGTGCTTCAGGTGCTATCATCACATGGAGACAAAAGTAAGCATACTCTCGTCATCGTGTATGTATGTAACGAAGAGAGGGAGAAGACATCGCAGAGCACCCTGGCCTGGTGAGCAGCCTTTGGGAATGCTGCTCCGGGGTGCGCGTTGGGTATGTCCAAGGGAGGCAGTGAAGGAATACACTGAAGCACAGAAAAAAGAACCAGCAGTGAGAGGGGAAAGCTCTTCCCCCTTGCTATGGCTGCACTGTTATTGTCTGGACAGATTTAGTGCCAGAGGGCTTCATAAAAGACAGAAATCCTGAAAATGTAGTGGAGAAGGCTGCGTTGCAGAACTTATCTTCCTTTCAGGTAAGCTGTTGCACAAGGCTGCTGCAACATGGCTCTTAGCCCTAGCAGCTGGTTACGCCGTAAACACAGTCAAGACAAATGCGATGTTTTACCAGAGGCAGCCAGCAGATGCTTTGTGTAAACCTTAGTCTGCTGCTGGCCAGATGAATTTTTGGTATATCTTACATTGCATTGTCTTGAAACAAATAAGTTTAGAATCATCAGCCTCTGCTCACTTGGGTTTCTTCAAAGTGCGCAACAAAGATTCCCCTCGGTTGAAGGAAGGGCGAAATTTGTGCTTTTTAAGAGCTCCTGTTGTAATTGCCAGTTCACCATATAGTTTACAGGCATTGTAGAGGATTAGCTACACAGTACTCCGGAGGTACTCTTCAGCTGTCATCCTACATCTGACAGTGTCAATTGAGGGAGAAGAGGGTAGGGAAGAAATGCAAATAAGCTGAAGAGAGTGAAAATGTTGCTTTCTCCTTTGGCTTGTCTTTCGAAAACACAAGATGCAATTTCTGATATTTTAAACCTGCCCATGAATGAAAGCACATTGGTGAGTGCTCCAAAGCATTCGGCTGCTAGTGTCTCCTACATAGAACCCATCCTGCGTATGAAAAGCCGTGCCTCTGCTTTTACACTCGGAATGGTAATACCGTAAAAACATTCAAGCTTTCAAGCCAACCACAGCATCCTTGTGATGAAAAGAAGAGAAAGGTCAGTGAAGCTTGTCCTTGATGAGAAACAATCCCAACTGCTGCTCAGAAATCTGAAATGGGAAACTAAGCTGTGCTCACGTGTGGCAAACACGATCAAGCTTTTCACTCATTTCAGCTGCTTCTAGACAATTCCTTTCAACTAGCTTGAGTCTTCAGCTGGGCTTAATTGAGAAGCTGGTCTTGCTAATGAATTTGTATGAGTTTACTGGCCCTGGCAGTTTTCACTGTAATGCGCTCAGTATATTATATTAAAAATGTATATCACAACTGAAGCAGTTTTGTAAAACAAGTTTTAATGCAGCATCTGCTTATTTGTGCCTTGGGGATGTGAGACAACAGCAAACTGCTTACTGCTTGAGAAATCAGCACACCACCACAGGCGTTGCTCTGGTGTTAGAAGTCAGGGCAATGCCTTAATCTGGATGCGGATCAAATTGTTGTGTTGATAATTAGAAGACAATAAGCCTGCATGAAATTGAACCAAGATGTATTAAAATCAGGTAGTAATTCTCCTTAATGCTGACTGGAAATAAGCCATGTCAGAAGGTAACCAGAATGCATTATTGTTTGCCATTATAAAAAGGTCCATTTAAATAGCTCTCTGTCACCTAGGGCTATTTAACCTTTTGTAGGTATGAACAGTACAAGGGAGCCTAATGCATATTTTGTGTGCATTACTGTGCATAAATGCATGCCCACAGTTTTTATGTTCCTATGTACATATTCATCACGAATCAGACCGGGGTCAGCGCATTTCCAAATCGTGTCACTGGTGATAGCCAGGAGCAGCTGTTTCCAAAGAAGGTGAAGGAAGCTTCATCCTTGAGCTACCCTAGTGGGAAATCGCCTGCTCAAGCCTACCAACGAATGCTTGGCCTGTGCGTCGAGATGGGAGTGTAAATGTGAAACATGAATGCTCTCATATAAAAAATGTGTTTGTGTGTGAGAATCAGCTGTGAATACGCCTAAATATTGGGGTCTGGCAATATGATAATGAGCTTAACAGTGATCCTTTTGCTGGAATGAAACCTATTTTCCTGGATGTCCTCTTTTCCTGGGATTCTGAAAGCTGACCACAAGACCCTTCAGGACGTGGAGGACCTTTCTCTTGTGATGGTCCTTATTCTGTTTGCCTCTGTCTGCTCCTTTCAGCTTCAACTCCCTTGTAAAAGATAGGTGTCATTTTAGGGAAGCACTTCTATACTTGAGAACATTTTCTTTCCCAGCATTTCAACCTGTCCATTTCCTCCCTGTGCTTTTTGCAGACTATTTTCTATGCTAATGGGACATCATTAGTTTTATTTATAAGCAGTACTGTTACTAATTGTTAGGTGATTGACTGTGGTGCGTTCCCATAACCTGACATAACTGGCTGCAGTTTGCCGTATTTTTTAATAACGCTTCCTTCGAAACAGCTGAACTCGCATGCCTTGTGTTGATCAGTAACCAAAAGGAAGAAACTAAGGCAGCATTTGAAAGCTCATAGATATAGTATGCCCATGAGCTCGCTCTTGGTCTGATCAGCTGCCTTCTGGTGGGTTTAATTTGGAAATCATTATTTGGACAAAACTGGGACAGAGCTGAATCTCAGCTGGTCCTGAATAACTTCACAAACATCAGGCTTTCAGTGTCTGTGCAGCTCTGATAGCAGATGCGCTGTGTATTTGCAGACAGATGTAACTGGGGTCTCAGAGCGACACGTAATTTTGCACTGCCACAATCAAGAGTTTTAAAGACAACTAACTGTGTGGGCGCCTTAGCATCGCTCAGGCCACGGGGCAGGAGACACGTCCCGTGGACCTTGGCCTCCCTTAGCCCGTGATGCCAAAGTAAGAGAAAGAAAAGAAGAAATGTCCCATTGACCTCTTTCCTGTTGTCATCCCCAGAGCACCACTTCAAGTGGTAGCAATATGGGGCACAGGATTAAGAGAAAGTGTTTGCATTTATGGTGTTGTCCTGGTTTCAGACATTATTATGGTTATTCAGCTATCAAAAACATTGGTAGAAGCCCTTGCTGAAACTAAAGGTGTTACTGTGCTGTTCACCTAAGGAGAAGAGTAGGGAAGATTCTTAATAGCCTTCATCTACTCCATGCTAGAGTGGTTTGGGTGCAGGCTAATGGCCCAGACCAGGGACACTTCCAAGGGTGCATCTCTAGCAGTGAGCCTGGTCATGCAGCTCTGACTGAAACCCCCAGCCCCGTATAGGATGTAGCTGGGAAAGCTGGTGGTGTGTAGGTATTTAATGCTTTCCCTAATCGTGTAATAGTGCAAAAGGCAGCACAAGCAATCTGAAACTTGGATCCCTGAAGTCTGATGCTTCTGGAAATACCTTTGTTTCCGAATTGTGTGCCCCTGGGAGTTTAGGGAACATTTGGTCAAGTGTTTACACAACAGCTGAATTCCTGAAAATCTGTGAAATGTTTTTCATCCATGATGTCTTGAAAAAAATTGTGAGGTAGCCTCATCAGATACATTGGCTTGGGCCATTCCTCAGCAGGTTCTGGATTCAGAGAGGACTAGTGCTCACTCAGTGCCTTTGGCATTTAAATGGCTGATCCTTTTGCGCTTTGTTCTTCTGGAAGCTCTCTTTCTGTAAATTTAAGGGTAAAGATTGAGATGTTTTGTGGGTATTGCTTAGACCAGTAACAAAAGGAGAGAAGAGCTGTGTAAATGTCAGTGTTTGTATATGTAGCACATAGTATATCAACATACAATATATAAGATCGTGTTACTTATATTTAAAAAAAAAAAATCAAAATAATTTATTAATTTATTTTAAAGCCATGGAAAGCAGGATTGTTCTTTTTTCTTTCTTTTATTTTTAAGGCCTGCAGCATGCACAGACTATGAAAATCCACATTATTAAAATTGACAGTCACAATAATGCTCTAAAATCCGTGGGAAGAGGTTCTGATGATTGAAAAGCCAAGGAAATCATCAGTAGTCAAGGGCAGACAGGGATCCTAAAGGGATTCCATCTTGTAGAGAGGAAATAATACACCAGGAAGTAACAAATGGAATTAATTGGTTCTTCAAGTAGAACAGTTACAGGAGGAAGGAGGATTATACATATGTATTATTATTTAAATAATGTGAATGAATAGAGGACTCCAGACCTGCGGGTAGCACACAAATGCTACCAAGAGACCCTGGGCTGCTGAAATAAATCTGCATTATAGCTGGGCAAGGAAGGAGGAGAATAAGGTACAGCAGCTCCACTTGAACTTCTTTCGGCTGCTGATGAATTTGTTAAAACGTTAGACCTTCAGGTTTTAAAATCACATTTTTGAACATTGAAAAGTTCCATTTGTTTTTCATTTGTTTGTTTATTCAGAGGTCCTTGGCTGCTCTGAAATAAGCAGCTTCAGAGTTGGAATTCTGCAAGCCTGACATTTAAATGGCAGTTTCAGTTGTATGCAATTTTCTTCTTCAGTTCTTTTGGGAGTATTTTAGTGTCCTGTTACGCAGTGACTGTACTACCAACTAAAGTTGCCTGCATACCGTGGATTGCACGTCCCTCCTGCGTTTCATCCCTGGCTCTAGGCAGGAGTTCTGTGTGGGAAGCTTATGAGATCTGAGAGATGTTGTCGTTTGTAGTTTGGCTGTGTCTTCTCTAAACGTGAAGGTATTGGATAAACATAAAATACTGTTCTAATTGTGAAGTGGAAAATCTTCAGCAAATTTTAAGTCAGAAACTTGTCGTAGCAGCTATACTATTTCCACTAGAGGAAATCCCTAGAGCATCTTCCAAATAGACTCCGTGTGTTTCTCCTAAAAGGCATAAACCAACTTTTTGCTTTTCTCAGCTCTTATAATTAGCAGCGATAAAAATGTTCAAGATTTCAACAAGCCTTTCTGCTGGAGTGCAGATGTGATTCTTGGTGACTCAAACGTTTCCCAGAACTTAGTTACCCTCTGTGTAATTATTGCAAAGAATTATCCTTCCAAAATTAGAAGAAAAAAACCATGTAATTACAACTGCAATATTAACATACTTAATGTCTGCCTAATGTCTGAGCATCAAGTCAGAGGCTGTATTTTCAAGCAATATACACACTGTAAGCAAAATGAATTGGGCCACGCAATTTCTTGAACAAAGATGCTAAATATATGAGCTCCGCATCATTTATGACATGATTGGCCATGGAACTTGAAGAGAAACTGAGGAAAGTAACATTTCTTTCTAATTACTCTTTCTCTACCCTCTTTCTCCTTTACATATTGATCCGGCTGTTTTGTCAGGCACGGCAATCTCAGCTCATCTCACCATGGGCTGCTGAGGTCCTGCCCTGCATTTTGCTGCCCTTGCTGTTTTCCCGGCCCCTCACCACGCTGTTTCAGTACACCACCCGGCAGAAAACGGCTCGTGCGTCCGTAGCTTTGTCCTCTGCTGACTGTTGCAGTGCAGTGGCTCAGCATAGGGCAGGGCAGGGGCCAAAAGCGCCTCGGGGAAGGGGCTGGGGAAGGGCAGCTGCCCATTTTCCCCAGAGGGATGGTGGTGGAGCTGGAGAGGATCGGTGAACCTGTGTCTGATGCTATGCTGCATGGTTAAAGAGTGGTCTCTA
Source organism: Egretta garzetta (assembly GCF_000687185.1). Taxonomy (NCBI): domain Eukaryota; kingdom Metazoa; phylum Chordata; class Aves; order Pelecaniformes; family Ardeidae; genus Egretta; species Egretta garzetta. The sequence continues at coordinate 4,411,594 of NW_009260410.1, forward strand.
GGCATCGTGGTTGTCTGTCCTGCTTCTCTCTTCCTTATGGAAAAATTTGCTTTTTAATTGGAGCGAGTGTTGTACCCACCAGCCCTGAGCTGTTGTGGCAAGTGGGGAGCAGGAGATGGATCAGGCCAGAGGTGTGTGTATTAGCAGTGGCCGTGGGAGAGGAGATACCATTGAAAGCCCCTAGAGATGCATTTTTTTTAAGGAGTTAGTTAAATGGAAACACTAGAACCTTAGATAAAGTCAAGTTGCATAAAAAGTGAATAATTTATCAAGGTCTTGGTTTCCCTAAAATGTAGCACCTGCTTGAACTCCCTTTTTTCCAGAGAACTTTGTTTTGTGCTTTACACTTCTTGGTAGCTAATTTGACTCCACCTATTTGAAAAATGAGTTTTCAGATTGCTCAGCCTGATTAAATCTTGCTGTACTTTTGTTTGTAAGGAGCTGAGAGAGCTGGAGCGAGTGGAAAGGAAGGCATCATGTTCATATACGTGGCAGAAAATAAAACTTGCAACAGTGTTATGTTTACATGACATGACATGCTCATGTGAATCGAATGTGCTATTTTTACGGCATGTATTAAACGTGAAATTGTGACTGGTGTTAGTCAGAGCAGTGCCAGAAGTCCTGCCAACATGCCATGTAATTTTATTTTAAGAATGAAAGGTCTTGAATGAGAACCCTGTATTTCCAGCAAATTTATTCCATTTGTCTAGGGTCAGCTATGCCCATAGGTCATTCCCCTCTTTTTGTTTGATTTCTTCCTTACACGACATTTGATTTCATCTCAGAATATGAGCAGAGAAACCTAGATGACTTTTGAAGCTGTAAAATCATGTACAGTGCAAGGGAATGTCCCTCTTGTACGTAGTGTGCTCCACATCTTCAGCCAGTGTTGACTGAAGCAGCTGGAGCTGTGTTGTCCTGTGTAAGCAGAGGAAGAGCCTAACCCAACCCAAGAGGCGTATTTCGTCAGTGGCACCCTTGGCTATGAAATAATCCCTCCCAAAAGCAGAGTGTGAGTCGGGTTGGAATTCATGCCAAAAACCATGGTACTATCTACACTGCAGGCCTGGGCCAGGGCTGCATTTTTAAAATGGTGATTAGTCCCAGAGTGTGGTAAGTAGGTTGTGGGTGCCTAACTTGAGCCGTTGTGAAGGGACCTGTTTTGCCAGAAAATCTTGAGATTTCAGAGGAATCAGCTGCTGAAAGTCATGTCATGCTGTGCCAAGGAAAATGCCTCTCTGTTTTTAAAACTGTGGTGGGTTGACCTGGGCTGGACTCCAGGTGCCCACCGAAGCTGTTCTATCGCTCCCCTCCTCAACTGGACGGGGGAGGGAAAATATAACGAAAGGCTCATGGGTTGCAATAAGGACAGGGAGAGATCACTCGGCAATTACCATCACAGGCAAAACACACTTGACTTGGGGAAATTTGTTACATGTATTACCAATCAAATCAGAGTAGGGTAATGAGGAAATAAAAACTAAACCTTGAAAACACCTTCCCCCCACCCTTCCCTTCTTCCTGGGCTCAACTTCACTCCCAATTTTCTCTACCTCCTCCCCCAGCAGCACAGGGGCACAGGGAATGGGGGCTGGGGTCAGTTCATTACACGCTGTCTCTGCCGCTCCTTCTTCCGCAGGGGGAGGACTCCTCACGCTCTGCCCCTGCTCCAGCCTGGGGTCCCTCCCAGGGCAGACAGTCCTCCACGAAATTCTCCAACATTAGTCCTTCCCATGGGCCGCAGGTCTTCACAGACTGCTCCAGCATGGGTCCTCTGTGGGGTCACCAGCCTGGCCAGCAAACCTGCTCCAGCCTGGGCTCTTCTCCCCATGGGGCCACAGGTCCTGCCAGGAGCCTGCTCCAGCGTGGGCTTCCCACAGGGTCACAGCCTCCTTCAGGCATTCACCCTCTCTAGCATGGGGTCCTCCCTGGGCTGCAGGTGGAGATCTGCTCCACCATTAACCTGCAGGGGGACAGCCTGCGTCACTGGGGGCTGCACCAGGGGAAGCTCTGCTCCAGCGCCTGGAGCACCTCCTGCCCCTCCTTCTGCACTGACCTCAGGGTGTGCAGAGCTGTTCCTCTCACATATTCTCACTCCTCTCCCCTGCTGCTGATTTCCCAGCAAGATTATTTTTTTTTCCCCCCTTCTTAAATACATTATCCCAGAGGCGCTACCACTGTTACTGATGGGCTCAGCCTTGGCCAGCGGCAGGTCTGTCCTCTGTTGGACATAGGGGAGGCTCCTGGCAGCTACTCACAGAAGCCACCCCTGTAGCCCCCTGCTACTAAAATCTTGCCACACAAACCCAGTACAAAAACATAGGGATGGCTTTGATTCTCCTTCATCCGAACGAGGTGATTAACACCAGGGACAGACTGACACTTGAGGAAAGGAGAGTCATGATGGCCATCAAGCTCCTGCAGGCCCGCACCAGCTGCCACCGCTTGCTGCAGCGTGGGCCAGGTCAGGTGGCAGAGGAGCAGCAATGAATCACCATTTCGGCTAATTGGGGTCTGTCAAGTCCAAGTACAAGACAGGATCACTGGGGACAAAAGAAGGCAAGACACAGACTAACTCCATGAAAATAAGGGGGGGGGGTGGGGGTTGGGGGGGAGTTAATAAC
>NW_009260410.1:4415273-4422072 GCF_000687185.1 Egretta garzetta
CAAACCCAGTACAAAAACATAGGGATGGCTTTGATTCTCCTTCATCCGAACGAGGTGATTAACACCAGGGACAGACTGACACTTGAGGAAAGGAGAGTCATGATGGCCATCAAGCTCCTGCAGGCCCGCACCAGCTGCCACCGCTTGCTGCAGCGTGGGCCAGGTCAGGTGGCAGAGGAGCAGCAATGAATCACCATTTCGGCTAATTGGGGTCTGTCAAGTCCAAGTACAAGACAGGATCACTGGGGACAAAAGAAGGCAAGACACAGACTAACTCCATGAAAATAAGGGGGGGGGGAGGGGGTTGGGGGGGAGTTAATACTTGTCTCTGAAGTGTTTCTCATCTCTTACATGTCCACCTAAAGTTTGTATCTCTAAAAATCCCAAACCCACAAAAACCCGCAAATATAACTTATGATTTCAAGGAATTATTTTATTGTAATTATAGCTAATCCAATTAAAGGTGATTTGTAATGACTGCAAATTAATTACAGAAATACTGGATTTAATGAGTGGATTACTATTTGTTTTGATAAAAGAGAAAATGCAAATACCAAGCTAGAATATTTAGCTCACTTAGATCATGCTGAGCTCGATACCACTGGATTTACAGAGCCATTTGTTTCCAAAACGAGGGAGAGCATAGTCCCAGCTGAACGCATTGAGACAAATATCAAGCTCTTTTCCTTTCAAAGAGTGTATCTGTACGACAGGGTCAGACTTTCTTGATTTTCTTATAATGGAAATCAGATGTGATGTCTGAGGTCAGACCTTGGTGTGATGCATTGGGAAGTAGAGAAATATCTTTTTTCTTTTTTTTTTTTTAGTAGGTTTTTCTCTAATTTTCAGTATAAGCTTGCTAGCTTGTACATAGGGTGCTGCTTGACAAGAAGCTTCTCTGCAGACCACGTACCTTTTCTCCCACTCCACAACAAGCTGAAACATTGCTGGTTTGACTGATCCAGTTGTGGCCTGATCCTGCAGCTGGTAGGATACATGGAGAAATGAAGGAGCATGTGTATGTGATCAGGCCGGGTAGCTGATAGCCCAGCAAAATCAAGGTGCGAGGCAGTGGTCGCTGGCTCCATAGCGGGCGTGGTGGCAAGCAGTCAGGGGAAAAGGCTTTATACTGATGTCACAAGGTGGTAAAATACATAGGTGCATTGCATCCCTCAGCCCTGAAGTAAAGGCGGGTGCAGTATTAAACTGTCCTGGGCTTTGCTGGATAGTCTTTTGTGTAAAGGTGCTGACTAGAGGACACAAAGCAGATACCACAGCTCTGCTTCTGCGCCTTCCTGATCAGAAGCAGCATGGGGTTATCCTGCTTCGTATGGGACCAAAGTACAGGAGAATTAAAAGGCTAGCACTGAGGGCTGCGTGTGTGTGTGTTGAAGGTAGAAGAAATGCTTGTGGATAAGGTTCAAGTCTTGGGAAGTCAGCAGGTTTGTAAAGCCTGGAGGAGCTCCCACATTAGAAAATACAAGTGTCTTGAGGCTCCGATGGGGGAGTCTACCAAGTATTGCACAAGTAGAAATGGAGAGTCTTGTTCTAAAGGTGTGCATGGACACAGGCCAGGCATTTTCCTGGGCGGGCATGCCATCTTCATTGCTTTACACAACTCTTCTCCTGCCTTTTTCTCCTCTCATCAAACCTGTCACTTCATTTTGGCTGTCCATCTGCTTCTTACATATGTGCCACCACCTCTCCGTCCACGTGCTCCCCTGCACGTGGCTCGGGCTCACTTCATCCTCAAACCCTTTGCAGCTCTAAGTCGGTCTGTAAGTCTGGGTCATGCAATTGTATTAACAGATTATTTTTTTTTTCATGCAGCTGACTGTTTTGGTTATGTTATCAAAGGTGATTGACTAAGTAAATGGAAATGAGCTCCCTTCCCAGCAGCTCTTGCAGCAAATTAGGTATGGAACAAACTCTGGTTCCTAAGGAAGTCAGAAACTACTGAGCAACCTGTAATCAAGGTTCTCCTAATGTTGTGTTTTAAATAGACCCATTATCATAGCAATGTCTTCCTGAAAGCATTTAGACTTCATTACCCCATTAGAGAAATTAACATATTTTAGTTGATAAGCTTCTGGCACATTCAAAAACTTGCAATAACGCTGGGTGTTGAAGCTACTCTAAAACGTGCTTTCATTAAAGGGGTCTTGTGCCACATAGGAAATATATAAATAGGAAAACCGTAATTAAAATGCCACATTATCTTGTTCTAAACTTAGTGTGTCTTGAAATTTAAATATACGGCGCTATCATTAGAACTTGCCAGCAGAATTTTTCCAATTTTATTAGCATAGCAGAAAAGAAACTGGGTGGATTTTGGTGTGGTTTGTTTTTTTTTTTTTAAAGAATGACTGAATTTCAAATGTGACTGTAATAAATGTCTTTTTAATTAAAAAGTTGGGATAACTCTTTTAAAACCAGTCATGATTCTAAGAGGTAGCTGATCATTGTTGCTGTATTCAGAGCAGAGATTGCACAGGAATAAGTCAGGAAGAAATGACAAGGAGGATCAGCAGGGTCAATGTGGAGCCAGTGTAAGCATTGTGTGTAATTGCAAAGTCAACAGAGAAGAGCTAGTTTATGCCAGAATTTGATCTCAAACAAAAATGAAAAATAAAAAAGCCCATAAATACAGACATAAGGAGGCCTTCCTTTTTGCTTTTTGCAAAAACAGCCAAAATCCAGATTTCCGAATGCTTTCATGTCAGAAGAATGTATAACGCCAATTCCTGTGGTTTGGATTCACAGCAGCTCTCTCCTCTGACGCTCCTTAATGTTGCAAATACAGCACAATTTCTCGTACAGCCTTTCCATCAGTGGGGGCTCTGGTTGGGATATCTTACCTGAATGAAGCCACTTGTTCCCATGAGGCTTGTAGGGAATTAGCATTCTTTTAAAATGTGATCCAAAAGTTGTGGGAGTCTGCAGAGACTGACGGAAAGAGAAAAATCCAAGTTATTGTGCTTCTGTAACGGTGATAGAAATGGCATGCGATCTCTGGAGGGCAAGTTTAACTACAGAAGAGCTAAAAGTTTTTTGTATTTGTTGGTATCTGTGGTATTTGTGCTGCAGGGCTGCCCTGCTCTGTTCCACATAAAATTCAGTGCCTTGCTGTAATGGAGTTGTGAAAGCTCAAGCTACAGCCCCTATGGCTGTATGGCATGGGCCCCAGGGTAAAGGGGAAAGAATCCAAGGAGAGGTGATCAATACAGTGACTTGATTAGCAAAAGGGTGACGCAGAGCGTAAGGCTGCATCGTTGGACAACTTCTGATTGCAATTACTGTCACCTCTTCCAGGTCATTTCATGCAAAAGGAGAGATTTTACAAGTTTTGCCTTTTGAAATATTCTGCAAGTGTTCAAAACTTAAAAAACAAACAAACAAAAAACCACCCACCTTCATTCCTGGTTCATGCACAGACATCTTTGACTTACTGTTCTTTGCACATTTCCATAAGTTAAACATCGTTCTCCTCTTTAAGAGGGACTGCAACAGACACAGAGAGGCATGCAAACAGGCTCCTGTCTGCATGGGGCACTGAGAAATCTTACAGATGCTGGTGGAGGTTTGAGTGCTCACACAACTTAATGGACCCATGATAACTGGTTGCCTTATTAGTTAATAAATGACATTCTGTGTACTTCTAGAAAATTATACCGCGATCGGTTGTAGGCATGTTGTGTATTTTTGTTTGTTTGTTCCTGACCCAGAAGCGTGGTCGGAGGCAATCTAGATGCCATTCCCTGGGCACAGCTTTCTGACATACTGGCCGAGCTCAACGCAAAAGGAGCGAGTTCCCATTCATCAGACTGAGCTTCAAAAGCATGGCAGGGAGAGAGGGTTGTCTCTGTACTAATGATCTAATACACACTGTTTGTATCAAAACTGTCATAGCAAGGACACTGGTGGGAGTAAGAATGCCGTCAACTCAAAGCTGTGCTTCTGGCATTATCTGGCACGTTTGCAAAATACATCCTCAGAAATGTAATTATACTGAATTCATAGAGGTCTTGCGAAAAATGTGTCAAGTTGGATGTTTATTTTGATGGTAAACCAACCCTGACATGCATCTCTAGGTTGAAATGTGATCATGTGTGGGTGTGTAATGATATTTATGCATACACGCATAGGTATCTCTGCTTATTTTATACAGACAGAATGTGTGTGCCGGTGTCTGGGTGCATATTTATATATTTGCTCTCTCACAGGTGCAGCAAAGTGGTGATTAGATGCCAAGGATGGTAAATTTTCACAATAATTTTGTAAGGCCAATCTATAACTATCTGATATTGTACTGTATATAAAAGTTACCATGTGGCTTAGGCCTAAATTCTGCCTTTCTCCTTTGCTCTCAAAAGTTGCTAAATTCTGTATTTCAAGTGGTGTTTTGAGGTCACAGGAACCGTCTCGCCAATGCAGCACCACTGGGTTACCTGCGTGGGGCAGGCGGGTGGGCGGCAGGGTGCCATCTCCCGCCCTCCCCAGCAGCACTGCTCCCTCCAGCACTGTGCGGGGCAGAGGACAGCCTGGGGACCTGGTCCCAGGCTGGAGCAAAGACCCAGGTTTGGGTAGTACAGGGACCAGGGAATGCTTCCAGATGCTGCCTTTGGCCTCTCCATGCTTGACTTTTAGCGCAACGTTTGACTTAGACGGCCTCTGCTGAATTTATAGATGTGGTTATGCCAGGAAACTCTCTGCTCCAAAAATGCTTACGGGTTCCGCAGAGAAGACAAGCAAGCGGGCAAGGAAAAAGTAGTAGCTCTCCTTCCATTTTACTGCTAAAGTACTGAGATGCAAGAGATTAATGGATGTGCCCAAGGTGATATTGGAAATCTGCAGCGAAGCCAGGCACTGAATCCAGATACTCTGCATTCCAGCTCAGTGCTGTAGCCGTATATTTTTTTTTCTGCTAGTATTTAAAAGAAATACTGTTCCTGGAGAGTGAAACAAATCAGAAAAATAAGCTGCTAGTGTGGGAATGAGAAAAGGTCATTTGTCCTGTTTCATCACTTTGTTGTCCAAAGATCTAATTACTTCTGGAATTACCTCAATGGCTTTCAATCAGTGCCTGTCTGTCCTAGGTCATTCCATGCACCTCACCTTGTCAGTTTAAGATGCTTTCTAAAGATTCCCCCCCCCCCTTTTAATTAAAAAATAATGCTCCTGGCCAAATCTTCTGCACGTGTTTTTCAAACCTATGCATGAGGCTGAATAGCAGTAGAACCAAGCACTTGTAGTCCTGACATCTGGTGATTGCCATGTAAGAAGTGAGGTGCTTTTACCTGTAATATACCAGAGCTTTCCCCAGATTGGAGATGACTTATAAATTACACCGTGGAACTTCTTCACCTGCAATTGAAATGTAATCGCCGTGGTGCTGGGAGGTGCGGGCTATTTAAGAACACAGAATTTCTACACTGCGCAGTCCCAAAATCACAGCACATTCCACAATTGGGAATGACTCTAAATCAGCTTGTTTTGAAATAATGTCTTTCAGTTTCAGGATCTTCAAGGGTGCATTTATATTTTCAGGTTTTTTTTCTCTGCAGTCATAGAGCTGGGCAGGACTCCCTCCCCCACCCGTCTCACAAAATAGCTTGTGTGTTTTCTTGGTTCCAGCACCCAAGGCCTGCACAAAACCAGCGGGTATCACATATATCACAACAGAACCATGACAGTAAGCGGTTCTCTGCATATGGCAGGTTATGCAGGCAGCTGACCTGGAAGAAATAGAAAATCAAAAAGAATGTGCTCATTCTCAGTGAATAGCTCTTTCAGCCTGAAAGATAGTTGGGATCATTCCCCAAGAGGTCTTACCCTCCTCAACCTTGTAATTCTTCCAATTTTTTTTACACTGACCCAGATTCTGGATGATTGATTTTGGGTAGGACCACGTGTATACTCATGATTTCTCAGGAAAAACTTTTCCTGCCCTGGCTCCTGAGTCATGCTGATCTCTACATGGAGAGGATGGTTACCTATTCTAACGCCAGAGATACCAGGATTTCATGGAAGGACCGATTATTAAACTGTTTAATTAATTAAAAGTTTAATTCTTCCCACTATACCTCATAAATCTCAAACCATGTGCTGCCTTGCCAGCTGTTAATGCCAAGTGAGAGCTTCAGAGGTCCTCCAGCAGTGGGCACTGCTGCTGGCACGTGGCTAGCCAAGTCTGGCTCACCTTCATGGCATGGTGGGTTAATGTACTGGGGCCCAGGACCTCTGGTCAGGGACACGGACCACATTTTGCAAGTCACGCGTGTACAGAGAACAAGTCTTTGCCCCCAGAAGCTTACAATCTAAGTAGGCCAAATCTCAGTTAATGGTTTGAAAATAATTTTTACAAAGCCCTACTAATTAGGTTAGATTGTACTTTACCTTCCTTTCTTTCCCCCTTCTGTGAATGGAGTCAGTGACCTAAAAGCTCTGCTAGACTCCATCCCTTTGTTTCTATTATTAACACTGTTTACTTAGTATTTTCCTTACTGCTGAGAGGGACAAAAGATTTTTTGTGTTCCCCTTAGATGTAATTTGTATGATACTGTATTTATTTAGTATTAAATGACAATAGCCATGTCCATTCTAGGCCCTTTTGCAATTCATCAATCTCCCTCAGATTCTGCATGCAATAACAGGCTCACTTGGGTGGTAGAGAGAACAGAAGAGTAAAACTGCCTCGTTTCACAGCTTCCCCCCCCCAAAACTGCCTCGTTTCACAGCTCCCCCCCAAACCTACCCTCCTTTTCTCGGCTTCACCCTCTCTCCTCCTTTTCCGATTTTC
>NW_009260410.1:4422090-4520760 GCF_000687185.1 Egretta garzetta
TGCTGAACCTGAGTAGCGTATTGCAAACTGATCTTTACCTTAGAGCATAGTTGCAAATTTAACCCAGAATTAGCTTGAAGTAGCTTCTGAAAGAAAAGTAGAGAGCAAGACACTTTTTCAGCTATACCTTACAGGATTTGTACTGTTGGGGACATAGAGGAATAAACTCTTCAAAGGAAAAAGTTTGGCTGTTTTCTCAGGCGTTTTGCTTATTTGGTGTTAGAACATTAGCTTTCATCAAAGATCTTAAAAGCCATGGACAAGCCAGTTCAGTGGAGACTAAGTAGAAGGGAGCAGCAGGTTAAGTCCAGCAATTCTGTACCAGCTTCTGTCAGCGTGAGAGGTCACAGATCTTTATTACTCTTACCGTAGAGGAAAGCACCATGGGCTGGGTTTTATAAGACAGCACCCAGCTCACCTGAGCAAAGGAAACACTGAAAAAAATGCCAGCCAGTGAAACAGAGCTCTGCAATGAGTGCCAAACACCCATTGGCAACCCGAGGGGAGTGACGGTGAAATGCTAAAAGTCTTGAGGCTGAAAGGTGTAAGTCAAGGTAGTGCTCTGCTGAAGTGCTCTTATTTGTTGGCGATTCTGGATCAGATTTATATCGAGTCCTAAACTAGCAAGTCCCAAATTGGATAAAGCTGTGTTACTTTGCATTTCTTTGTTCACGTCAGCAGCTAATTCAAGTCACTGCTGACCAGAGGTCCTTTCACAGTCACCTGGCACCTTCTAGTGTTATCACATTAATAATCCTCATAAAGATGTGCAGAGGGGAAAGAGCTCTTACCGTTTTCAGACTGAAAGTGTGTTTTGAAAGAATGAATGGAATGATTTTGCGGCATTTAAAATACCAAAGTACCACGCTCCAGTCTGCACATCCTTGGGTGAGTCTAGAATTGTCCTTGCGTTAAGCGCAGGTAATGGGTCTCTTTAATGTGCCTGTAAGAGTCTGCTGCAACGCATACAGGGGATTGCTCTCGCCCCCGCAGCGGGACGAGAGCGGCAATATCAGTTTTGAAACTTCTGGACTGATCCGTCAGCTTAGTCCTTTACTCAGCATGACCTTTATCATCCCGTTTCTCATTAGAGCCAGAGATTAGTGATTTGTCTTTTGAAAGATCAAAATCATCATTTTTAGATGCTGTTTCATATCTGTATATTTATATCATACTCTTTTCCTTGGCATTTCAGTACATGGTATGAAGCATAGGTTTTTAGCTCTAACAATTCTGGGAGAGGAAGAGCAAAACACTAGTGAAATGTCAGCATTATTATGGCTTAAAGAAGAATATTACAGTGTTAGCAGTCAGAGTGTACATCTTCTTGCAATGAAGTTAAGTTCCTCTGTGAGAAAAGTACAGTTATTTTCATTTTACAAATAAGCCATTGAGATACAGAGAAGTATAATAGTTTTCCTGAGATCGTAGAAGGAGCTGTGAGAGAGACAGTTCACCCCTCATAAATCTCACCCTGGCTAAATGAGCTAATGGAGGAAAAAGATTTATGCAAGAATAGAAAAAAATGGAAATCACTGAATGTGTGTAAGAGAACATCCGTAAGTGCCCCAGATTGGTGCTTTCAGAAGCATCGTTCTTTGTAACTGGAACTTGGTTTCTAAGCATTTCCTACAGTGGAGTAGGAAGTGTTTGTGTTTATTAATACTATTCCTTGATCAAAATTATGTAGTAAGAACTATGACTGGTTTGTGTTCACCGTAAACACTGGTCTGTACATACATTTTCACATAGGAAGGGTGGCAGAATTATGTTTTGCCTTTTGACAGGATGGTGTATCGTTAACCAAAATGCACGCAGAATCACGACTTCTTACCTGCTTCTCCCTTTATAATGTGTTACTTTTGCTGTAATACTCATGCAAGGGAGATGACCTGTTACAATCCCCACCTCCTCCGCTCACCGCAGGGCAAAGGGAGGCAGTCGCGTTGTCCGCTTGCCTCTAAATGGAGGTGCCTGCAGGGGAAGCTCAACCTCCGCAGTTACCCTTGCGCCCAACGGCAAGTGGGACAGGCTGGGCCAGAGGACATTCAGAGCACTCAAATTAGGCTCTTCCTCTGAATTGCTATATGTCCTCCAAAGTCTCTTTGTCTCTCTGCCTGTTGATATATATGGACCTTAGAGATAACAGGTACTAAAGCTAGGGTGCCCAAAGGAGAGCTTCGTTTCTCCTGCCAGCCCTGTGGGGAGATGGCATCAAGGCCTGGCCCCTCTCCGCCATTCTGGACCTACCTGCCCAGAGCAAGCATTGCCCTCTCCTCCCCTGTGCAGGAAGCCATAATCTGGGATGGGCAGAAGGGATAGTTTGTCCTACACTGGTCTCCTATGTGATGGTGTGGAGAAAGTTTTGACCTTCTCGGTGCTGTTATCAGGAGGTCCATGTGGAAATGACTTTGTTTGCTCAAGGACTTTGTTGTGCATCTGAGGTCATCCATGGGATATGATGGGCTGGGAAATACGCGTCGATGTGGGTTAAAGTCAGTTTACTGTATCCGGTATGAATTACTGTATATCAGGAAATTGCATATAACTGCAACAGCTAGAACACACCTATTTGTACAGTGCCTGGCACAACTGAGCCGTGCCCTCAAAGCATACCAAGAACCTCCCACATCACCAGAGCCCCTCTTATGCCCATGGAGGGCATGTTCCAGCCTTATTTAGTAGTGAAGTATGAGCCCATAAATCAGATTGACCAATATTGGGTCGTGTACGTAGCAGTTCCCTTTTTCTTCCAATTCTTCATAACCAAAGCTGGCCAGAAAATAATGTGGTTCATGTATTAAGTATGGCATTTTGTGAGTGCTCACACAGTAATTCTCACAGTATAGACGGGTAATATTTAGGCCAAGTGATAAACCTAAAGACTGATAGGAAAGACTTTTTTTCCATTTTGAAATTATATTTTTTTAACCAGAACCAAACTTTGTATTATTTGTTGAACAAAATGCATGACAGTTTATTAAGCAAAATAAATAAAGGAAAATCAAAATAATTAATCACACAACTACAAAAGGAGGAATGAAACAGCTTGGCAAATTGTATTTGCAGCACAGTAAAATGTGTACTGTGTCTGCATAAATAGTAAATCGGGATTTTTATAGCAATGCTATGTGAAGCCAGAAACTGGATATATGTAAATATTACAAAGTACAGATATATTTGAATATAAGAAGGTAAATACACCAAAACAAAGTCCAAAATTAGGCAATCACCTTCTAATAATTATTTGTAAACATCCTGTTAATCTTAGGACTCTTTATTTGATGTGTCAGTACGCTGTTCAGTAATGACACATTGTGTGTAAGGCTGCATTCAAATAATCATTAGTTTGGAAGTTTCCATTGCTAGCAGGATACCGAGAAGATAAACGATGAATTGTGGTTTCCTGAGTACATCTTTTCTTTGCTCCCCATAGGCCTCGTACTGTCTCCCTTTGATTTACGCCAGAATCAGAGATTGCTTTTGGTCTGACTGGTCTAGTCCGAGTACAGGCTCACTTTTGGGTCTGTGTCAGGGAAATCAAACCTTTTGGGAGCTGCCACACATCTTGCCTCTGGGGTCTGAGAAAACCTCCATCTCAGCACTGCTGGTTTTCTCTTCCTTGGCTCAGAGACTGGCCGTCTCCAGAGGCCTGCTCCGGAGATCATTAAAAGCATTGGGAATGCTGATATTGGCTTAATGGGTTCAGGCGTAGGTATATATTGTCAAGAGAGCTGTAAATAAATACTTTGGGAAGATGGCTTCTCTCCCAACTGTGTGTAGCAAGGGGTGGCACTTGCTGCCAATTTTTGTGGTCTCTTCATGGGCTCTGTGGTATTTTGAATTCATACACAAGCTTAGGATACTCTACATGCCATTTCTTGAAGATCTGAGCTTTGTTTGATTGATTTTAAGGAGATTCTCTTGCCCCTCTGTGGTAGAAAGCAAGCTGGCAATGCAGTCTGGAAATCCGGGAGACAAAAGGTGGGCCTCAGATTTATTATTTTTGATGAAAGACTTTTTTTAAGCCAGTCTCACAGTTCCTGGGTCCTCTCTCATCAGTCTTGAATTCTCGTCCTTGTTTGCTGAACCTTTGCTCTGCAGCCATGCTGCTTTGCTTTCTCACCCCTCTTAACAGTGCTGGGTATTAACGTACATTATCCTGTGTTCATCCAGTTTACGGTCATCTAAGGTAATTACAAAGAATAGAAACACAGAGAGGCCTAAATGAAGCCTGTGTTTAAAATGGACTAAAGTATCTGTGGAAAGGCAGCTTCAGGGATTCAGTCCAAACGTCCAGCTCGACAGAAATCTTTTAATTGCAGATCAGACCCTGAAAACAGATGTCCTGTTCTCTTTCTTTCAATCTGAACCTTGATAAAGTACTTTGACATGAATACATTTTGGGAAATAAACAGCAGGTTCCCCGTACAAGGCAGTTGTTCCAGCACTGCCCGAGTAATGGAGGGGCTGCTTATCACTCACGGCCTCTGCCAGAGCTTTGGCTGAGAGGGTATGAAGAAGGGGAAGAGCCAAAGGAGGGTGGAACCTGAACGGGAGCTTGCTCCAGTTAGCAGCAGGCATCTCATCAGGCTGAGCCGCGCACTGAGCACGCATGGGGTTAGCTCCAGTCTCGCCTTTCCCGTCGAACAGTTACATAATAAGTATTCGGAAAAATAACTTTGCTTGGCAGAACACGGTGTATGGAAAATGAACTCATTTCTCATGATGATTTAGATGCCACAGAGATTATGATGTTAAGGCTCTTGTTTTAAAGGGTTGCAGACTTTTAACAGAGATCACAAGGAACATCTTGCTTTGGGATTTAACATTTATTCATTCAGTTCATCAAGTACTGATATGCACATAGTACTTTGTTGCAGGCATCACAGTGCTGACAGTAGCCTGAGGTTATGAACAAGGGATCTCTAGACAGTATAGAAAAGGTTGGCCTTGCGTAGTTCCAACCCAGTCGTCATGTAATATTTCCTTAGATCTGACTTGTGCATTTTGTACTTTGAACGAGTACACGTAGTGCTTTTGCTCACCTCCCCTGCTTACTGTTTATAAAGGGTTTTAACCAGCTGATTCTTGAAGCAGCTGTGAAATGGGTGATTTTTCCTTCCAGTGAGTTTCAGCCATACTGGGACTGTGATAAAATCACCGGAGCCCGTCTGTTCTGGACACAGAAGCAATCAAAATTGAACATACTACTAATTTTAGCAGCAGTCTTTGAGTTAAAACTATTAAACACCTTCCGTTCCTTTGAAAATATTAACCCAGCCTGGATCGCATTATTGCAGAGGTTGTACAGTAGCCAGAGCAGGGTTTCGGCTGAGTTCATCACGTCAGAATTTTACCTGCCCCATTCAGGGGAAGGGAAGGGGACATGACAAATACAGTGTAATGTTAGCAAATATCTTTTTTTTCCCTACTTTGGAAGATTCTGTAACAGCTTTTAAAACCTTACAGAAATGCTGTAAATTTTTCCAGAGGGGTGAAAAGTTTAATGTAAAAATTCAAACAGAAAAGTTGAATCTCACGGGAATTCCTGGGTGTGGATCTTCTATCAGGAAAGAAGTTGGCCAAGGTCACCCTCCAGATCTCCTCCAATGAGAGCCAGCTGAGTAGCTACCTACAGAGGCAGCAGAGACCAAATGACTTTTTGATCCCAGTTCTTTCCACTTTCTGACACATCTCCTCTCTCTCCACTCCCACAATATCCCATGATAGCCATCACACTTCTTCTCAACCTCTGTCTTAGGTCAAACAGGCCACAGTCTCATGTAATTTCTCTATTTCCCCTTATCCATAGTCAGTTAGATTCAGAAATTAGGAGTCCTTGAGCATGGCTAACTAGAGCTTAGCACAGCACTCCAATGATAGTATTAATACTTTTCTGTTTCTCCTGATGGTGAAAATATGTCATCTCAGAAATCCTAAGATTTTGTCGCCTTTCTCGCAGTGGCATCACAGCCAGATGTCTCATGGTCTGTCCCTCACTGCCTCATTACCCCTGTGGTGCTGCTATATCCACAGTGTTTTGCATGACTTAGGGGAGTTGTGGTCATTGGTGACACCATCTAAATTTGACGCTAAAGTCTGAATGCTTGGGTATCACTGGAAGTTACTCGATGCTGGAAATAGCTTTCCTGTTGACTTCATGGGGCAGCTTTGTCCCCAGACAGCGTGTAGCAAATTTCTTAGTGTCCATCTACCACTTTGGCTGGTGGCAAGTCATTCTCCTGTGTCACTCATCTCCAAGGAGGGAAGGAATGCAGGTCAGGCATAACATCACACATGGGGGTGTCTTAATTTTGTCATAGATACCTCCTGATGGATAACATGAGCAGTGGGCTGTGCTTTGACAAGCACTGTGTCTCTTGCTTGTAGAAGCTTTTTCAGCATTTTGCTGAGTTGGGGTAGAAGGATGGAGATGATGTTGGGTTTTTTCTAGTCAAGAAACTGATGATAGTTGATGAGCTGGATGGCATCAGGCTTGTTCTCCATTAATGCTCTTTGTAACTGTACTGCACAGTGCCAGGATCTGCTGTATGCAATGTGTTTTCATTTGTGCTAAGCTATTTGGGTTTTTTTCTCGGATCTCAGCTCTATATATTCACAGTAACTATTATCCTAAAAGTCTTCACGGAAGGCTATTGCAGTTGTAAGTTAATTTGATGAAACGGCACTCTTAATGCAACTATTCATGATAACAATGATCATAGAAATGAAGAAAATACATGTTGAATAAATTTATTATAAAACTGGTAAAAGCAATATTGCTCGCATTGTTGCTTAACAGCATTCAATTGCTTGCGTTGCTTGTTACATTGAAATCAATGGCCTTGTTCACTATCGTCTTTTTTTCTAGTTGTGTAAATACAATCTATGTTAATGAATATGATATTTGAGCACATCCACACTGGTTTGTCTTGGAGACTATGAGTAACAGTTTATTTATAACCTCATCAGAAGCAGATCAACATCCAGGCCAAGCTTTTTTTTCTTTCTCTTTATTAAGAAAATGGAATAACTTTCATACAGTAGTATTTATGTTGCTAGAATAGAAATTACGTAGTGCTGGGAAGCTCATAGCACTGGATTATTTGCCGTGTCACTAATGTTTTCAGCAGTGCTGCAAGCTAACCCTTTAGAAATCAGTCAATGCTTTTACTAAATGGTAACATTTAATTTTTGAGTGCTTTTACAAAATCCACACAGTTGATGAAAGCAGATTAAAGGAGCATGAAATTAGTGGGGATCACATCTCTTTATGGTTTGTGAGCTGAACTATTATTGGTCTCCAGACCTGATTCTGAATCCTAATAAACGAAGGCCAAAGTTTCTTATATTTAGATTTTCTAAATAAAAGAGCTTTTAAATTACCTTCTTCACACCAGATGAACACCAAATCTCTTGTACATTTGTGTATGAAATTACCCGCTGTCCTTTTCTTTAAGCTGTAACAAAAAAGAGCAAATTGTTGAATGAACTAACACTTTGGCATGAAATTTAAGGACCAACAGTGATTACTAGGGCCTAGGGGGAAGCGTTCCCTGGGGCCACATTATTGCCTTCATGTCTAACGATGGGCTGGCACTGACTGCATTTGGAAATCAAATAATGCATCAGACTGTTAAACACCCATTAAAACTGCGGTGTCTAATACATCTGTGGATCGGAGTTTGCGTTACTATATAAATCCCAGTTCAGCGTTAAAAAAGAAATGCCCTGTAGGAGCACCTAGAAAAGATGCGTGCTTGTCCACTGATCCAGATGACTATATTATATGACTATTTTATTATTTGTTATGATAATATCCATACTGTGTTAAGCTCCTTCTGGCAAAAAAAGAAGACCCAGAGAGTTCAATTCTTAAAGCAGAAAGGTGCGTAAGTGGAGACTGTCATTACCGAAAGCCTGCAAGGTTGCAAGTAAAGCTGTAAAAATTGTTCATGGTCACACCTTCACGTAGTAACTTCCATCTTACCACACTGCTGATTTCATTTCTCTTTTCAAGTATGATTCATGTCAGAAAATGATGTTCAGGGGAGGTGTCACAAAGGTTTATTGACTTTATAGGTCTTCTATGAAAGGAACAAAGCAATGGGTGGATGGGTTTGTAATGTTTGTAAGAGCCAGAGAGATGGGTAGGGAATGGGATGGACACCAGATGACCAGGAAGGTGCCAGGGATTCAAAGGTGGGGGGTGGAGCGGGGGAAAAGTGTCATGCTGCTGAAGGAGCTGTAATCAAAGAGTCTGGTTTGTGTTTGCAACCTTAGAGAGCTCGGCTGTAAGACTAAGTGGAAAGTAATGGAATCCCAAGTTGCTTCGAGAAGCAAGAAATGGCAGGGGGAGGAAGATCCCCACTGTGTGATGCAAGCCAGCAGGAGCTCCAAAAAGTTCTGATCAGTGGTGGGTTTGGGCAGGTGGTTTCTTTCCTGCTGGGGAAGTGAGAGGTCTCTGGGGTTTATTCCGTTCTCTGGAATATTATTCTTTTCCTAAAGTTGGTGTTGAAGAACTCTTTAACAGACTGACAGCTCTTTTTTGCATGGGCTTCAAGTAGATGGGAGCTCTGTTGACATTTCAGCATGTTGCTCTTGCTTTATACGCAAGAAGATGTGGTGCACAGATTTCACCCTCTTTAAATGACTGTTCAAAGATGTGAGAGGACTGGCCACATTAGTTCCAGCCACATGTCTGAAAGGAGGTGCAGTGACAAAAATGTTTTGTTTGCTATGAGGTTTAAAACTCGTGCTGCCAAAGCCACTTCAGTGTTTAGATCATCTGCTTTCATGCCAAAATTTAAAAGAAAAAAAAAAAGTTTCCCATGCAATCAGAAGCAGAACAATCTGTGATTCCTAGAAAGCTCAGCTAAGCAAGGTTTCTGCAAACATGAGAAGCTATTGCTTAGGAAAAAAGAGGAAGAAGGAACAACATTTTCCAGCTGTGGTGTTACACTTACACTTTAACTTCTGTTACTGTTTTCATTTTTAAAAAATTCTTCCAATGGCTTGATCGCAAAAAATCTGGTTTTAAGTTTGAAGCTCTTAATGAACATGGGTTATCAGCCACCCCCAGATAGTTTTAGTTTTGTAAAATAAAGACCATTATTCTTCTGTCTTGCTGTGGTTACAGTTCTGTAATTATTATCTTTTAAGAGAATAAATATTTTTTCATATTCATTGTCTGTAGAGATACACAAGTGCAAGTCCTACTGGCACCACCACACCAAGAAAATATGTAGCACAGAATTGGATCCCAGATATTTCTAATGTAAGAAAAATGCCAACTGAATTGCTGCTTATGCCTGTTCACTTAGTCTTTGCACAGCGGTAGAATGAATATTTTGTAACGGCTGGGGATGGCAGGGGGTGTTGTCATTAAGAAGAAACCCTGAAAACGTCGGTTATTTGCAAGGAGCCTGACACCATTGTAAAAATGTACAGTTAGAGTCACCTAAAAAAAGAAAATAATTTTTAGTTCCTGCACAAAAAATATCTGAAGGTTTTCATTTAAAGCAGAAACTTTTGCATTGAAAGCCACATTTTGGTTAAAAAGGACATTTTTTATTGAAGAAACATGTTAAATTTTCAGTCAAATTTAATTTCTTATGCTTTCATTTTTCATCCATCCATCCATCCATCTATTCATCAAGCCCGTTAGCTTCTCTATGCTGCCTTTGGTTGCTGCATTCAAGCTTGGGGTTTGAGTATAGAGAGCCAAATGTCTGAAGACAGCTGTCAGTGCTGGTTTTAATGGGCAAAGCCTGAGCATGATCCATTCCATCTCCCAGGCCTAAAACTGTCTTTGCGGGGAGCTGGAGGGTGAACTAGCAAAGCAGACAAGCAATCGGCGCTGCAGAGAGCTTCACCTGAAGCCTTTTTTGTGTTCCTTTTTTATGTGCTGGGTTATTGCTGAGTTATTGCACTCATACCAAGGTACATAAACATTGCGGGTTTGGGTTTTTTTTTCCTTCTCCAAATGCACAGCTGTAAAACCCTCCTTGCTGGGAGAAAAGGCCGTCCTAACAGCTACGTTTTCTTCAATGTCTTTTTGTTTCTGTTTGGTCCCTCTAGCTGAAAAAAATATTTCAGTCATCAAAGGTGTGATCCAAACTAAAAGAATATGCACATCCCTCTGTTTTCAGTGGGAACGTACATTCATGAACCATTTTTGATTAATATTAACATCAGGTTTTACATTCTCAGTTTGGATGACAGAAGAGACCCTTGAATATAGCTTGGCTTACTTAAACATCTTCACATATTTCAAGACCATGAGCAAAATCAGCTGTGCACCCACAGTGGTACTTTTGAGGTGGGGGGCTCAGAGGAGGACCGAGAAGTGACCTCGAAGGAGATCTCATGAAACAGGCAGGGCACCGTGATATTATGCAATATCACAGGGAAATAAATCCGAATGAATCCTTTTAATCAAATAAAGATCAGAGTATTAGGACCAGTAGATAGCTTTTTCATCTAGAGGAAATGAGTTCCCAGATGAAAAATCCTTGACAGATATTCACAAATGTGTGCTCACTTCCAGCTAACATAAGAGCAAAGATCAGATTTACCATTTCACCTGTAAACAGTGAAACAAGTGAGAACTCAAAGAACCATCTACCAATGACCTTAAAATGTGTCAAACCCTGAAATTTCTGGCAAACTTGATGTGAATCTCAGTCCCATTAAGTTCTCATTAGTGCTTCAAGTTTAATGTTGGCACCGAGAAAAAGTAACTGTTGGCAAATGACGGAATAATGTGCTGAGTGGTAAAAGTAACAGTGAAGCTATTGTATGGTTTGCTTAGAATTTAATGAATTAACACAAGATAGATCCTGTAGGCTAGGTGCTTGGTTCATTGACAGCAGTTGAGATCTTCATGGCTGGCAGAGGAGCTCTCTGATTTATTCCACCTGAGAAGTTGTTATGACTTCTCCGAGCCTGATTTATTTTGCCTTTGTTTGGTTTAGAATACTAGATTTTTTTGAGGCCAGGCTACCACGGGCTATTTTGATTTCTTTATCTACTATCCTGCACAAGAAAAGCATAAACAAAAACTTTCTAAAAGGTCAGTCATAGTGTCTCATTTACAGATCAACACTCAACAAAGGGACATGAGACAAGGAACTGTGCAAATGCTGTTCTGCAGATGCTAGGCTGTTATAATCTGGTACGTGAGGGTCAAAGCACACAGAGAGCACCACAAAAACCTCTGTCAATTTTGGTGGATTGTACCCTTGGTTTCTAAAGTTTACTGACACATGTAGTTTTTATATCTGGTAGCAAAGAATGTTATATATGTTCGCCAGCAAGTAGTACCCGATGGTTTGGTCTCCATGAACAGAACTCATGACCTGAATGGAAGATTATAAAGACCTTTGGGATTTCTAGTTTTTCCATTCCTCTTTTTTAAAGTACCGTTTGTTATCAAAATTAAATTCCACATTTTATTTGTAATGATTTCTCTAGCAAACAATGGAAAACCACTTGTCTGAGTGAATGGTCTAGAAGTCCATTTAAAAGCAATGGATTGGCCAAGATAAATCCAAAGGCATGCATGGCAAAATAAAAATTGTACATGATTTATTTGTCATTTTTTCAGTTGAAGACTTGTACTCCAATATTAATATCTGAAGATAGGAAAATTGGTGCAAAGAACATACAGTATCTCTGTTTTGTTAGTGACCGTATTAAAGTTGGCTCACCATGCATGCTTTTCTAATAGTCCTGTTTGACTTACAAGAGATTTTTTCATTGTGTCACGCAGGGACATGTTCTTACTAATTATAATTAGTAGTTGTATCTCTGATTTGATGGATTAATGAAGAATAGGTTGCCAGAGTCCCTTTATTACTTAAGTAATCCTTGTAGCTATTCCTACTATAGTGCATAGAAGTCCGATGTAGTAATTGTGTATTTAGTCATAGATCCTTCTATTGCATAGTCCGGGAATATATGTATTGCAAATTACCATAAAGTTCGTGATACATGTTACACTTGCAAGTATTGAAGGATGCTACTAAGCTGAATTTATCACAGGTCTGTGTAGCTCCTTTTGTGAAAGGTGCTAAATTTATGGTGTTCATAACTTTGAAGTCAGTCTTGAAGAAGGTGTACCCAACTTTCTAGACTCAATATCAGTCATGTGGTTATATGTGTGATCTTTCTTGTGATTCCAGAGAACTGGACCTAGTGACTCACTTGATCCTTTCCAAACCCATTTTTTTTCTGAGAAGCAAATTTCTGACATGGTGGGAATGGTGATTTGGGATTTTCTCATTGGTTCTAGTATTGGGCCCTTGCTATTAAATGATTGTAAAGGCCACTGTAAGGGGAGAGGTGCTGACTTTCAGACACAACATCATTAACTTGTGGTCATTAGAAAAATCCCATGATACTTTTTGAAAAAGTAGAGTAGTTAACCTTGGTGGCTTGGCCAGCCTCCAGCTTTTGTAATTGCATCCTGCCTGACTAAAATTGCATTGCACACATTCAATTGGATGGGGTATTCTTCACCTTTTACCCTTAGCTGCTGAGTAGTTCTGTTCAATATTTTCTGTATTTCAACCCAGAAATGTCTTCATTAAGCATTATTTGTTTTGAATGATAGTTCATAAAGTGCCTTGAAATCCTCTTGGCTGAAAGTTGCTGTCTACTATAAATGGAAGTTTTCTTTGTTGCCAGCTGTAAAATCATACACAACTTGACATCAAAGACCTATGCCTTGCACCATTATGATTTGGCTTGAAGAACTCAGGAAAACATGGGCAGAGCGTGCATTAACATGGCCGTTTTCTGCAAGGATGCTGGGGAGAGAGTGCGTAACTCCCAAAGCCAAGCACTAACATAATCTACCTATGGATCAATAGCATGCCTTTCAGGGACACCAATACTCTGAGGCAGGCAGGGAATTAGCTACGCGGTGTGCAAATACCGTGCTAGTGATGGTGGTGTTAGCTTTAAGAGATTGTGGCCATGCTCAAAATACTGCGAGAGGTTAAAATTCATCACCGGGGGAGACTACTGGCTTGTCTGAAATGTAACTTTTGTAGTCAGCCAAGGGAAGCCTTTGCTTGTTTGCACTGAAGCCTGTCAGGGGAGTTTGGAGTGGACTGTGGTCTAAATATAGCGGTGTTTGTTTTCTAAGCAAATCTTACCTTTTTTTGACAGAAGTCTTCCATCCATGCATCAAAGCAAGTGCACTTCAAGGGGCTTTATCTGTGTAGATAAGGCTATGTGATACAGGAATTAGGAAAGGAATAAAGCTGGAATTAGTGCTAAATCCACAGTAATATTCTGCTGTGAGATAGTTCGACCTGCAGTTCTTTTCAAGTTGTACTGTGTGCACTGCGAGCCGGCTGTATGTGCTTGTAATGAAACGTTAAGGAAAGTTTCAAGCGCCTGAAGGAGAAAATCACCTGTTTATTGTTCTCTGAGCAATATCCACCACGAGAGTCAGAACCTGCCTACCTCCACAGAAAACAGAGAATTCGAGGGTGAATGTGAAAGAGGAGAGAAAAGATCTGCCTAGGAGAGGGCTAATAAAGACAAAGCTTTGTGCATTGCCCAAGTGTAAATTCAGGATTATTTTCCCTTCAGATAATTCTCTGTACTTCTCCTTGATTTTTTTCTTGTGGGATGTGGGCAGACTGTACTGGCACAAGCAATTCTACTCTTGGGATGGCTTTTGCTGGCATCTGAGGCTTGATCCGAAGCTGACCAAAGGCGGTGCGGTGCTCCCTGTGTGCACTTCAGGGAGTCTGAGCGTAGAAAGCTCGAGTGCTCCGACAGTGTCTTTATTCTGCCAGTCTCTTCAGAGGGCAGGTGCTTAAAAACACCTTTCATCCAAAAAGTCTGAAAGTTTTAAGACTTTCATGTGCACAGACTGGGGAAGTTTTCTTACCTTTTTCTACCGTGAGCCTGTGGCCCCTCTTCACAGGGACATAACCTCTTCGGTATTTGATGTGTCCAAGCGGCGTATCTTTCTGTAGGGCTGATTGTGGAGCCCGGAAGATCTCCTGCCTGTGGAAGGGGTGCAGGCATTCTCCAGGCAGTTCTGTCTCCTGTCTTGCAGAGCATTGCTACTCATCAGGCAGTATTATATTATCTGAGACACAGCTTATAACTGTCTTTAGAGGTCTGCCGGGTGTAACAGTTGTGGCCCAAGGAGCCAGGATAACGATGGCTTTGTGGTGAATGTGGGGCTAATCAGGGACCCTTGGTACAGAGGGTATTTTGGAGTGCCTTGCCCTGGCAGGAGTGAGAGACAGAGCTGACAGCCTGCCCGCAGCCTCCTTTGCGGGGGTTTTTAGGAGCAAGAAGACCTTCTCCCATCCATCGTGCTGCTTTCTGGTGAGACTGGAGCAGGCAGGGAGAAGAGAAAACATGGGTGGTTTATACCACAAACAGCCAAACTCTTCAGTCTCCTGGCAGCACAACTGCAAATCTGATTTCAGATCATGTTCCAATATATGTGGTGGCAGCCGGGTTTTATTCACACACAGCCAAACTTACTTCCTTAATGCGATGACTTTCCTTCCCTACCCAAGGAAATACGGTACCCACCCTTCTTCATTTCTACTAATGGTTCAAATTGAGCCCACAAGGCTCAACTACGTGCCTAGCTTCATGAAATGCTGAAGTCTATGAAATGAATCGTAGGCAGAGCTGGTTTGTTTTTTTTAAATACCATAATTAACTCTTGCTCTTGGCCCTCTTAATAGCCACTTGTAGTCAGAGCATGCAAAACTGCTACCCAGACAGTGTTGCTACAGTAGTCCTGGATGTATTTGCTATATATTAATTCAGTTGCTGCCAGTGTCCTGGATTGTCTTAGAAATGCAAAATTCATAGAAATATGAACTCTGTAGTTGAGCTTAGTAAGTTGGTAGTTTTAACAGGTGAAGATATATGGTCTTATTTAGGTGGGCCAGGCACAAATCTTGGTGTAGCCAGCATTGTTGCTCCAAAACCTGATGATGGAGGCTGTGGTATTCTTTGTCCTTTTATACTGTGCTTTCCATGTGCTCTGGAAGTATAAGCCAATTTTCTAGTTATCTACACACCCACCTATTTTTCTCAGGTATTTTCCGACTGTAGCCATGAAGATAAGTTTGCATTGGGCCTTATAGAACACGCCACTCTCCTGAAAAGAGCTCTTCCACCTCTAATGAAGTCATGTGGTGTTGCCATAGTAATTTTTTCTTACCTGTCTGTGAAATGTTTACCCTGTTTCATCACCGCAGTCCCTATCTTCTACGAAGCCTTCTGCTCCACACTGAGATGCTAATCTTGAAGAGGACCACTGGCTGGTGGTGAGAGCATTAGTCTGGACTTTTGCAAAGTTGAGTTCAGAGTCTTACTTCCAAAGACTGTGCTGAGAACGGTCATGTTCTGTGCCTATATAGGGATGGCATATGGTGCATACTCTGAGCCCCTAGCCTCAATAGAAAATCCAGGTTTGTGGCCCCGGGAAGAAGCCAAGTCCATCAGGCCGCGGCTGGGCAGCAGGAGCACACAGCACTGGAGCGCCCACGCGGCGGTCAGCCTCGGCATAGCCTCCCTGCTTAGGTCTCTTCATGTGGAATGTGGACAATGATACTCTTCTCTCTAGGAGATGTTCCGTGTAGATAGATACAAATATTTAAGATGCTCAGTGGGACGATACAGCTACAAGATGCATTGCAATAGAAAACTAGGAACCAAAAAGGCACCTAAGAGCCAGGGAGACACTGTGAATGGCTATCAAAACCATCCTCTGTCCCTTTCCATTGCCTTCAGCATCCAGCAGCCAGTGTTCTCCTGTGCAAAGCCACCCCTTTCCGCTAGCTCAGGACTCACCTGACTGCCCCTAGTGGTTAACGTGTGCATGGGAATAGGTGTTTCCATTATTCTACTGCTGAGTTCTCCTCTGGCATTCAACAGCTTTGAAAGCAGATAACAGGTAAATGGGAATGTGGTAGCTATGTTTTGGTTACCATAGTCATCCTGCCAGAATAAATGTCCTTGGGCTCAAGTGCGACCCCTTCAGCGGATGATGTCCTTGGTGTGGGTCCATGGCACTTAGCCATTGTGTGATAATGGTGGGATCTGCTATCACGTATCAACAGGTGACATCTTTATTTCTCTTTTGAGCTTTTCTAGCAGATTCTTCATCTGGTAACAGAGGAGTTACCTTTAAAGCTTACAAATGACTGCCTAGTCCTAGGAACAATAATTTCAGCACCTAAAATCTCAAACCCAACTAAGGTGTGGGGATGGGTGCTAGAATACGTAGAGAGAAGCAATAGCATGAAAACGTTATCTGCACCCCTTAGTCTGTTCTGTGTAGGCAGGGTACAAAATTCATATGAATTACAAGTATACTTAAGTGGTCTGAAAAAATAGATCTGCAACAAATACGGTGTTCTGAGTAGTCGGTTGAGGTTGTGGTTCGCTCTTTCCCATCTAACTCCAAAGTAAGAGGCAATAGTGATGTTTAAAATTTGTGGAAGCAATTAAGGAAGAAGCCATGGTGTCATGAGGCCTGTTCAGGATTGTGAGACTGGTTTATGGGCTTGCTGGAGAGCACGGTCAGACAGGGAGGCTGGCGGCTGCTCAGCCAGAGCGGCACGGAGAGGGGGACTATCAAGAAGGTCTGGCCTTTTGCACAGTCCGCAGCAGTGAACAGTGCACTGAAACATTATATAGGTGCTGGGCAATGTCTGCTGGCATGAGGCCAGTTGCAAAAGATAAATAAAAAATGGAACAATGTGACCAAAGACTCTCTGGGAATAAATCACTGACCTCTGGTCAAGTCACTGGGATCTCAAGCCAAAACAGTGCAAAGAAAGAATGTGGATAGGCTACAGGAAATTGGATGTCTCCTAGAAGGACCTGTATCATTTTTTTCCATTTGTTAATGCTACCTTCAATGTGATTTAGAGCTCAGCTGGTTGGACTGTTTAGATTCATCCATTTGGATACTGGTAGCAAGACAGAAGAGCTCACAAAGACGTGGTGTTTATGGCCTGGAAAGATTTTTTGCAGCTGATTATAACATTTTTCAACTGCTTAATATCCTTGTTGGCTTTGAAAGGTTTCTGAACCAAGTATTAGAGAAGCAAGCATAAAGCAGGTGCACTGTTTTACCTTGGCAATGGTGAAAGAGCAGAAATGATTCAGGGTGGCATTTGCTCAGATGCTTAGGTTTGCCACTGTTTTAGAAGGATCAGAAATAATGTAATTCAAAACAAAATTTAAAGTAATACTACTACTGGGCAAGTCATAATATATTTCAGCATCAAATCCTATATTTGAATAGGGATTCAGAGCAAGAATAATCTATTCTGGACCTGTCAGATGGCAATGACCACCAGCAGGTATAGATGGTGCTGTACAAAATGGGGAAAAGATGGGTACCTATTCCACAGGCATGCATGACCCAAAGCTGTGATGAAGCATTCTCATACTGTGTAACTTCTGTTTATTTATGTTGTAAATAAAAAGTAACCATTAAAAAAACCTTATGCTTCCAGAGGGAAAATAGATGCTCTGTAAAGGTTAATATCCAGAATCAAGTCTAAATATGGACTTTTATTTATAAATATATTTTGTAAAGGGCAAGAATAAAATGAGTAAGAAAAAAACTGTAGAAGCTGATAGAAAGCATAATGCTGGATTTTTTAGGTTTTTTTTACTTGTTCTAAATAACAGTATTGTGGTAGAATAGCTTTATGGACGTTTTTCCTTTGATCAGATGCAAATCCAAGAGCAAACCGGAATCCACTTAAGTAGGATATGCATATATGTCTTACAGGTCACATACAGCAGGGGGTATTGTAGTAAACCTGACCACAAGACCCTAGACAGTACTTCTGATAGGAGAGAGTGTCTAATGCACACTGTTCTTGAGGGTAATTACCAGGAAATGCAGAGGGATCAATCATGCTTGATGCACTGAGCAATTATATTTTATCCCCTGAAAAGTCTTTTACTGTTCAGGGGATACAAAGTGTGGGAATTTCATTTTAGCACAGAAATATTGTTAGGGAAACAGCAGCATTAACGAAGCAGACAGGTACTGCTGTTAGATGTTAGGGAGATGATTAAAAAAATCCCATTTCAGAAATATTAACTAAGAAAGAAGTACTGCCATGGGAATTTGCAGGTTGGGAGGAGGTCTTTGAGAAGAACCATCCCCTACATGCAGACCCAAACCCTACAGGGGCAGATGTTGTGCCTCTGTCAGCGTAGGGTCCTGAGATGGGAAACCATGAAGAAAATGATCCCAGATCCAGGCAAGAAGGTGGGATGTGATGAAAATAGGCTGTGGCTGGTTTAAGAGTGGTAAATACCAGATTCTTTGAGAGGAGAACCACATTTCATGCTCTGCTACAGGGTTTTGGACACGCTGGTGGGGATTTGGAGCTCCTTGAGGGCTTAGCTCCTGGAAGTGGCCCATCGTATTGGCAGAGTTGGGTCGCCCATTTTGCAGCCAGCTCAACCACCAACTGTCAGGGCGGTGCTGGAGGTTTCTGTTCCTCTAAAGCATCTTTCTTGGAACTAGCTCAATGCGTGGCTGTGTTTTCCCCGCTTGCTTCGTTAGCTCTTTGATTAAACTACCTGAGATAGTAAGGCTGGAAGGGATGATTTCTGTTTTCATTAATAAAGCAGTAACAGGGAGCTAAGCAGAGCATCTGGTAGATGCTGGTTGTGTGGTGCAGCTGGGATCCTCTCAGATGGCCTCCCTGCTGCCCACCAGCCCTCTCCCAACTTCTGCAGCCATCTGTGGCATGTTGTTGATGCTCTCACCAAAATGTTGGAGAGCAGAGGAAGAGTTCTGCTCTACCAAAAAGCAAGGCCATCTGCAAACTTCATACATCCATGGTTATCTTAGAAACAGGCCATCAGCTCTGGTTTGGGTGGCAGGGCTTTTGTGGCCTCTCCAGATCTCAGGCAGCAATGCAAAAACCTGTGCCGTCCTCCATGAACATGGGTGTCCAGACTAAAAAGAAACTTGAAAGCATAAATCAAAACTGGTGACAGTTTCTGTTTTGTTTGGCCAACGTGGCCAGAAAGGTGATGCTGCCAGGAGCTGAGAGGGCGATGGCAGGTGATGGGGGCTCTCAGGCAGCGCGCTGCCACACTCCCACTGTGAAACGGAGGCAGGAGGAGCCAGCACCGAGAGCTTTTTTATTTGAAATCATGGCATGAGAGATGTGACGCAGACGCCAAATTTTGTGAAGCTGAAAGAAGCCTTATCAGATGGTGGGTCAGAGACTCGGGTGGGTTTGATTAATCACCTCTGTCTGGAGGGCGGCAGCTTGGCAGGGCTGCCCCTCAGGAAGGGGTTGACACGGTCCCTGCCTCTCAGAACACAGCCTGGACGAACTTTGTCTGTTCAGTGTTATCCCCTTGTCATTTTTTACTATCAGCATCTCAGGTGGTTATATTTAACTGATATTTTTTCTTCTTTTTCTTTTTTTCTTTCATTTTTGCTCTTTGAAATTTGTCTTTCTGAGGTTTGTGAGGGGGTATCCCAAAAGTTCCTTCTCCATCTCAGCCAGGCGAGGCTGGAGGGGCTTGTGTAACCCTTCCCGATGCAAAATGATGAGAGGATTCACAACTCCCATGGCAAGAACTCATTGCAAGTATGTCTGCAAAGCATGCAGGTGCTAAGAGACTGGGCAGGCACAGAGCCTGTGTGAGTACCATTAAGTGAACAGTCACGCCTGGCAGGGGCTGTATAAACCAGATCACATACGCCACACAAAGTCCAAGCCCGTGTTTGCTCTTTAGCCCGTCAGTCTGTTAACGTGATTCCACTTGCACCCAAAATGGAAAAGTGGCATAACAAGGAGTTTGGAAAAAAAAAGCAGGCAAATAATCAGGCCACAGAGAAGATGCGTCTGGTTTTTTTAAAGTGTATTCACAAGTTAATTCAGGTAGGAAATTATTCTGACAGGTAGAGAGTAAAGTTTACTCCCGTGGGCTATTTGTGCTTTATTTAGGGCTTAAATGAAGCGCGAAAGCTCATGAAAGACACAAATTCCTTCAACGTGGAAGACAACCCTCTGGAAGTGAAATACGGCTAATCCAACACCACCTTCCCCCACAGCCTTTGCAATTGCTGCCTAGAAGCGGCATGAGGGTTCGGCAGCCCCTGTTATCCCAGCCTGTGGTGAGACCAGGGACCGGGGTCAGAAAGCCAGTTTCTCCAGTACCTCTCTCCACATGTAAATGGTCTCTTTGAAGCTTGCCTGTGCACGCTTTGGGGGTGCCAGGCTCCCAGGGAGAATAAACGCCCCTTGGAGACACACATGGCTGTTTTTAAAACCATGCATTGCTGTCAGCAGGGTTCTAAGCAGAGGCAGGTGCCCAGCCTAAATTGGGACAGCCCCGGACCACTGCTAGCTGGCAGACAGCTTTTTAATGCGTGGTTTTCCCCACAGATGAGTAGTCTTCTGTTCTTCCTATGGTTAAAACACAGACACAAGCTATGCACCTTGCACTTACATTTTAATGTGGAAATATTATTGCAGAGTCTGAGGTAATTACCCAGTTGTTCCTTTTACTGCATGTAATTACAACAAAATACTACAGGGATAGTTTATAGCAACTCAGTGTAAAAATAAGGTACATGAAAGCAGTGGTTACGTTAGGTGATGTTTACACTTCCTCCACTCTGAACAGGCTTTTGCAAAGAAATGTACCCACATCTGCCATATCCTAATTAACTTTTCCTAAGAAATTTTCATGGTGAACACTCAGGGCTTAGTCCCAACCTGTTAGGAAGCAGCTCTGCTGTGCTGAAGTCAAGTGGGCACCCAACTGAGAGGAGGTGAAAGCTGACCTCCCCTCCATGAGCTAGGTGGCATCTCCTCCCCCCCTCACCATGCTGATGTCTGAGGCCAGAGCATTTCTTGCGTTTTAGACCAGCGCATACCAGATGGAATTTATTCCATTGTTTTCCTGAAGCCAAATTTACACAGTGTTTTGAGCAAGAACAACATTGCATCTTCTATTGCAAATACTTAATATGTGGTAATGTTAAGACATTTCCCCACCACACAGAGCCACGTCCCTTTTTTCTGTCTCTGCGTATGTAGACATGGGGTTGCGCTGCTTAGCTACCTTTACATTGCTTGGTTACTTTTATAGGGTCTGGATGCCTTCTGTGTGATTTTCTTTTTGGCCTAGACCCCCTCTTCCCATGTCTGGGGGGAAGACACAAGGGGTTCGCTCTCTGCTGAAGTAGCATCCATACCATCTGCATGCGTTCTATATATATCCATGCATACAAATTTACTGCATCAGGGTGAGTTCAGGTGGCTTACCTGATGCTTAGCTGCTATTTCAGGGACTAGGCTTTCTTGCGTCTTACCTCTGTGCTGTATCTACTCAACCAAACATAAAGGGTTTAATGTGATTGTTAGCAGAGGTAATGGAGAGAGTCCCGTTGATTAGAACAGGACCTGAATCAGACCCTTCATTTTTCCCAGCTGTCACATGGGACACATTTATTATTGTGGTATTTCTTTTTTTTTTTTTCACCAGAATACACTGCAGATATTTTTTCCATCATTATCTAAGAGGTTTTGGAAGGAAAAGTTGCATTTTAAAAAGAGCCTGCCTTGCTGCAATTTATTCAGCTCACCATTTCCTGACTCCAGCTGTGCCCTCTTGCTCTAGTAGGGTTAAAGAGGTTGAGTTCCCCCAACCCTAAGTAGAGGGAAAATCTCAAGGTGATCAGGAATTGTGCATGTAATATTCTTAACTGTTCTGTGCATCATTAAAATGTTCATGCATTTCATGCACTTCTGGCTGAAAATCACCCATTCAGCTTTAACAGCTAATTACAAGAGCGACCAGGCATTCACATGGCACATGCATGCTTGTTGGATATGACAGATGGATATGTCCAGACCTCTGATTCATTATTTTATATTTCCATTCTGAAAGGCTATGTTATCACTGTGCAACTAAACTGCAATTCTGCCCCGGGCCCAACTGCTCACAAAGGAAACAGGAGGGGGAAGAAGCACACCCCGTGTGCACCTAGCAGCTACGTAGCGTGGACTCTAGCTGCAAACACCGGAGGCTGAGGGACCTCTGACGACGGGCTTTGCTGTAAAAGGGCTGCTCACTCCTTGGAAACAGGAACAGAGGGGACAGATTTTGTGCCATGCCTCCGGCAGATGCGGCACAGAAAGCTCAGCTCCAGGGGACGCAGAACAAAGGTGGCTGCAAGCCCTCTGCACTGCACGGCTCTCGGCTGTCGCATGGGCCGCGGAGGCTCCTGACACACATTTGGGCAGTCGCAGTCTGCTGTGGCTGAAAGTAGGGCTCCCCGAGATACCCAGCTTTGCCATCCACAGATTTGGAGCCTCATTCCCTCCGCTGCCTTCTGCCTGTCGCGTCAGGGGTGCAGCCACCACAGGGTCCATGACAGGTACCATCGGTTTGGCATGAGGGCGGCAGGCTGCTGGGCAGGACCCCCACTCTGAGCAGGAGTGGCCCCCTGGGTTTTACCTACATAGCGGCGGGCTGAGTGATAACACTGGAAACTCATTGCCGACTGCTCTAGGAAATGCAGTGCATTACATGTATTTCTGTAGTAACATAGACATTGCAACCCATTCAACAAAATTTTTTTAAATGTTTTCCCTTTACATAGATGTGTGCCTTTTCTCTAAAAGGTATTTAATTGCAATGGAACAAAAACTTGGTCAACTGGAACAGATATTTTCAAACCACTGTGTCTAAAAAAAAGAAATTCTCTCCTGAGGGAGGAGGAAGATACGGTTGGCTCCCCTGCCTCTTCAGGATCAGAAGAAGAACTGAAGTCTTGTCCACAAGGTCCTAGGTGTAACCAAATCCTCCGAATTTGCAGGAGTCAGGAACTTCTAGAGATTATGCACAAATATATACTGGCCCCATACTTGGGCAGGCATCACACACCCAGCTGACATGAAGATGTTTTAATTACATTACCAAAAAATGCCCCATGATTTCAATGGGAATTTGTACAACTAAAGATTGAGTCGGGCATAGTATGGAGCCCAGCCATTACCTAACCTACAGAAAAGGGATGATACAGTCGTAGACATACAGTTCTGGAAGTAGCTTCAACTGATCATCTCATCCGTCCTTCCCAAGTCTAATAGGAACAACTGTAGTTAGACTGTCCCTTGCTGAGATTTGCATGGACTGGTCTCAGAAGCCACTTCTGAGCACACCTGCTTCATTCCGGTGCAGCCTGTTTCAGCGCATGGTAATTCTTAGAAGTTGGGGAAAAAAAAATTCCTAATATCTAACTTAAATCTCCTTTGCTGTAAATTATATCAATTATTTCTTGTCTCAGAAATAGTGGATGTGGAGAACAATTGATTATCCTTCTTTTTATAGCAGCCTTTTTAACATTCCTTTTTATATCAGACGACTAGTCTCTTTTCCAAAGTAAAAAATTTCCATTCCCCTAAGCTCACCACAGAAGCCGTGTTTTCTGAATCATGTCATCCTTGCAGCTCTCCCTTGGACTCTGCAAAGGTGGCTGCCCCTTCTTAAATGCTCTGCTGGAGCATTTCTCTACATGAAACCAGAGCAGCATCAAGCAGAGTGGGATAAGAATGTCTTATAAACATGTCAAAACAGGGGCGGGGGGAGCAGAATAAATAGGCATCAGACTAGCCAAAATGTAGGTTTATTTTTTTAAGCCCAGAATAAAAGTGGGAGTGAAGTTCCTTCTGCATTACACATTTTTTTTTCTGCTACTTGTCCTGCCTTGACCTATCCTGTCCCCAGGAGGTATGTGCTGACAACTTCTATTGTATTAAAACAATCTGGTCCTAGTTAATCAATGAGCAAGGCTCTTGGTCTCTCCTAGGCTACATGGATGTGTTTACTCCTCTAAATCGTTCCTGCTTTTTTCTTTTTTGATGTTCAGCCACCCCATTAATAAAACTTCTGAGAAAACTGCTTAGCCCCTCTGTTAAAGGATAGCACCTTGCATGTTCCAGTATCTTGTAGGGCTGAGTTTCCCCTAAATAATTGTTCTTACTCTGTCTTGGATTTCAATTTAAAAAAGCATTAACCCGATATTTACTCAGCATTGGCAGCAATAGACCATTCATAGGATTTTATATCCTGAGGGTAAATAAGTCGTTCACTTCGTTGTTCATTAAAAACAAATACAGCTTGCGCCCTTTGTCTATTCCCTTAAAAAAACCCCAAACCTTACTGTGTTGCCCACCAGCAAACATTTCATTATTTATTGTTTAATTGCTGTTTCATACTTGACGTAAAAGATGCAAAATGGGATGTGACTTCTAGAGGTATAATTATTAGTGGTGAACAGGAGAGAAAGACCCCAAACATCAGTGGTCGTGGAAGTGCTATTTCTCACTCGGTGGCGTTTGGTATCATTAGCCGTGATAGCGAACCCTCTCAGCTGGCATGGTGAACCCTCGCACCATGAAGCACTCGTAATCGTTCCTCTGTGGCGCTGCGCCACAGAGAGATACCATTTTCTAACTCATTTCTATTGTTTTGAAATGAGATCTACAGTCTGCGGACACGACCTCTTGAAAGGAGCTCCGTGCTTGATCATCCTCATCGTATTTAACTGGGGTTTATAGTGTCCACTTGAGTCTACTGACACAGTGGGTGAGGAAATAGAGAATTAATCTTCTATCACATTCCCTTCTGTAGAGAAATTTCCTAATTAAACATAGCAGAAAATTACTTTAAAAGTAGCAGGAGGAGGGGAAAAAAAACCCCTTCCTCTGTTGTGGGCATGGGCAATATTCATTGAAAAATTGTCATTTATTCATGCAAAGCTTCTAACTGCACGTCATGGCCACAGTGATTTCCCTGACATGGAACGAGCTTTGCCCCCAACAAGGACTTGTGTTGGGAAAATAGAAAAACCTACTATAATTACTGTTTTGCTTCTGGTTGGTTTGGTTCGGCTTTTCTGTTCGTATTTATCTGTGTTTCCAAAGTTGAGAAAAATCCCTTGATAATTGCCTCTTCTCTTAAGATCTTCTCACTGTGGCAGTTGTCACACACACTGAGAATTTTCCATTTTAATATTCTGGTCTATTAGCCGCTAAGAGCACAGAGATAAGCTGCTAAGATACTGAGAAATGAAAGTCCGCTTTTTAAGCATTTTTGTTTTAAAATGACAACTTTAAATGTATTGCTCTATTTAGAAAGAAAAATCTGAGTGGATGGCATGATGGGTAATGATATGTAAATGACCATTCATGCATGAAAATCAGGGCCATAGTTGGATGTATTAAGCAATGACTGATATAATCATTATTTTGGATTTTGCCTCTGAAGAGGGGGGATTGCGGATATCAAGTGAATTGCATATTTAAAGAAAACATTCATGTGTGTGTAGAATAAAGAATGTTGTCGACATTTTTGTGTTAAGTATCCTAGTGTTATGCTGTTTGGACTTAAATAAGGTCAATATGTTGGGTTTATGCTTTTCATATTATCTCTGGCTCTCGCTTTGGCAGATCCTCCCTTTCCCTGTTTGTGCAGCAGGCCATCGGAGTGCCAAGTTTGTAATGTCAACTCTTTTCAGCTCCCCATAATGCTTTTATCTGCAGAAAGCTGCCTACTGCTCCCGTGGGGGGAGAGCTGAGGGAAAGCCGGGTGCTGGCATTTTAAAAAAAAAAAAAAGTAAAAATTCATCATCGCCGCCACCCCTTTGTCGTGCTCACGCTTACACGCGCTTCCCGCGCGTGCGGGGAAGTTAATGCTGCGGGTCTGGTGCAGCTGCGAGGTCGAGCCGGCAGCCCCCGTCACAGGTTGACACCAGTCCCTACCTCCACGCATCGCAGCGGTGACCGGGCTGATGGCTTAAATGGCAGTTTCTCTTTCAAGGGTCAGGGCGGCTGCTGCGGGCTTTGGGGCCGTGGTGCTGGGGTCATGGGTCAGCGAGGCAAGGGGCAGCAGGCAGGCACCGACGCTTCGCATGGCTGCTCCTTCGTCCCCCACCCCGCACGCCAGCGGTGCTTCTGCTGTTGACGTGACAGGCAGGGAAGCGGGACCTTAACGTGGGCTCAGAGAGCGGCTGCTATTCAGTCACCTCCATAAATTTATAAAATTCCTATATGTAAGTATACGCATATTCCGAGTAGTGCTGCCTAAGTGCAAGCTACAGATGCTTTGTTCCGGTGACCGGGGTGGCAGGCAGCGGGCAGGCTGTCTGAAGCTGACCCAAAAAAATGAGGGAAGTGTCTCCAGGGATTATTGTCCGGGCGGTGACAGTGTAACTCGCTTCTTGGCTTCCTCGGCAGAGCTCTGCAGCCGCTCTGCTTTTAAAGTGCTGCTTTCATGAGGAGACTGGTAGTCAAGACTGAAATAAGAACAGGACGTGGTGTCAGTAGATACTTGAGACCATGATGTTTTCTTGTCTCATCTCATTTTGCATTATGAACTTTAAAGAAAAAAGAAAATTCCATTTTGGAATAGGAGAATATAGCTTCTGTTATACAATATCTACATTAATGGATTCCTTCTATCAAGGCCAGAAAATAGCGGTGTTACTAAATATAATTAATGCATCTTGAGTTTGGAGAACATTATGCTAGATGTCCATGATACATTCTCTGTCCCCTTTGGCAGTAGCATATGATCAATTTTTCTACTCTGTCCTTACCTAATTATTGCTGTCGCTAATGAAGGGAAGTAGAGAAAAACATGTCTTAGTAGGTTAATAAGCCATCCAGAAAATTGTATTAGCATGATCAATCCTTAATGATTATGGTTTCTCATAATATTAGATCACCTGAAAGGTGTTTTTCGTAGGACATGGGAGGGGAAGTAGATCTCATTTTGCAGCCGTTCTTCCAGGCGTGTTCAGTTGGGTTTTGGAGAGAAAAGCAGTCAAACCCTGGCTCAGGAGTTTTGACTGCTCTTGCAAACATTGATTTCCTTAGTGGAGCTGGTTTATTTTATCATACAAGCACCTGGAAGGGCAGCAAGTGTGGGAGATTTTCTACCTTCTCTCGTTCCACAAATATTTGTGGCATTGGCTTTCACCTGGACTGATGGTGTGCGTGTTCTCTATTGCTTTTCCTAAGTTTTTGTGAATAAGCTGGCAGTCTCAGATCAGTCTGAGCAGCTTCCAACTGCCATTTCCCCCCCTTCCTCTCTCCATGATGATACACCTTCATTTGCAATCTAGTATCTTGTTTAGCATCTGTCTGGATTTCCATCGTTTGTTTGGCTTTTGTCTCATTGATGCTTCTTCAAGTACCCGTGTTTGCCAGTACTGCAGCATACTCAGGACACGTTTGTTTTGATGAAAGCGTTTCTCTTAGAGCATGTTCAAGGCATTAAATTGAATAGCAGAGGGGAATGTTCCTCAAACATCAGGCTCTTTTTTTTTTTTTTTTTTAAAGATTTTCCCCAAATTAAACTGAATCACAATCCTCCCTTTTAATTTGTTAATTACACTTCTGCAATGGTAATGCAATCAGTGAATATAGCTAAAGTGTTTGTGTGTGGGAATCAATATTAATGAGAAAGAGCGTATTTGCAAAGTGAGATACGTATCAGCTATTTGCTTTGCATCCCTCTGCTGGTGTATGGCTGCTCTAAACTTGACCCACCGGAGCTGTGCAAAGCAGCGCAGTTGTGGGAAGAGAAGGGGGAGAGTCCCTCCAGGTCACTCACTCCCTATAGTCCCTTCTGCGCTTTCCATACCTGGGGGAAGGTATGGAGCAGGGTGTGCTGCCGTTCAGCTGGGAGAGGCCCGCATTTCAGGCAGCACAGCCCTCAGAGAGCTGGAGCTCAGGGGCTGTGGTGCCTTGGCCAGAGCAGAAAGTCAGGGCTCTCACAGCCTGCCTGCCCTGACTGACTTCGCAGGTGACAAAACTCTGAGCGAGCTCATAAAGGTTAATCACGACTAAGTGAGAATGAAATCTGGCATTTTCCTGCTGGGCTTCCAATTTTCTGTATATGCAGTGTATTGTAGCTAAGTGAGATTAAATGTTTAAGCCTTTCATGCCATATGGCTCCCCCTATATCATAAACACATCTGCAAGATTATACTCAGAAGGGCAACATCGTTCTGGTGCAAACGGATTCAAATCCATGCTTCTCCGCTGCTCATATCAAGGCTTGAGTTTGACGTGTCGCACTCAACCTGTTTGTCCTGTTAGCGGAGGTCTGGGAGGTTTTTCCCTAAACACTCACGGAAATTCCGGGGCACAGAACATAGTTATATTCCCAGTTTTATCCACAGACGTGGCCCATGGAAGCTCCTTCTCCTAAGTCTTTGCCACCCTTCCAGGAGCGGCTGTGCTGCTCATGAACTCCTCCCTTGCCTTTCTGCTAAGGCTGTCAGCAGTGCTGCCAGTATTTGTCATGGGCTTTGTGCTGTGGACACGACTGTTCCACTGCATAAGCTGTAAACCAGCTGGTGCTACTCACACAGTGCCTCGACTTCCCACTGATAATGGAAATAAAAAGAAAAAACATGGTTCAACTAATTTTTTCCTATTTATCCTAAAAGGTCATCTCTGCTGCTGGACATTTTCATGCAATTAACTGTTGCAGTATGTTTTCGCATCTGTTGAAGAATAGGTTACGCAAAAGATAGGATCTTTGTTGCATAAATATTGTATCTCCTCCTGCAGGACTTAGAAACTTTGTAGTTGCCCTCATCTTAGCTTCTTGCAAGTTCCTACGGTGCCTGCGCTCCTGTGCGCCCTGAGCTACAGCGGAAGCCCAAGGACTGCCTAGCTGCAGGCTTGGGAAGGCAGAAATACCTTTACACGTGTTGAGTGGGATATTTGTACAACTAGCTCTGAGCTGGATGTTCTTTTTTTCTTTAAACGGAAACTCTCACTTTTAGAGAAAGAAGCAAACGGAAGGATGAGCCCTGGTTGTGCAAGTTTAGCGGATCAGCTCAGCAGTGACTACTGCAGATCAGGGAGCGCTGCTGCGGAAATATTAAATTCTTCTGGGGGAGGAGCTGGGAAGGGGGATTGGGGATCTCCCTTTGCATGCAGGCTGACCTCTGAGCTGGTGGAAGAAGAGGCAGATAAGGAGCCATCTCTCGTGGCTCCCAACCACGAGGGTACAGCCCGGCTGAACACAGTTTTTGACTGCCAGTTTTGGCACCTGACTGAGCTGCCTCCTCTGAGTCCCCATTGCAGAGCATGAGCTTGGCACGTGTCTTCTCAAATTCCGAGCTCCGGGGCTGTGCCTGCTCTCAGTTACGTGTGTGTAACCCGCATTAGCACCACAGAAACAGAAAGGAGTATGACATGGAAGAAAAGTGGAGTAAGAGAATAAAACTGCACTCCTCTTGTTGAATTCAGTGAAAGGTAGACCCAAGTCATTTTTACAGTAGAGCCACTTTACACCACCCTGATTATGTAAATGGGACATAAAGTAAATTGGACTTTCACTCGCTGTGACACTCCCTCCCATTGCCAGAGTGATTTACAGAAGCCTTAGTGTAAATTAGAACCAGGACCAGTGTCTGCGGTCCATGTTTTAGGATTTAAAACCAGTCATTTTCAAGATAATTGTGGTGCAGTCAAGACTAGGAACAGCTTCCTCAAATTGGTTAATACACAGATTTGGGGTTCTTCAGTGGCTTAAATGGAGTGGCATATTATCTCCTCTACAGTCTGCCTAAAAGATAGATTTGATGCCTGCGAGCAAAGACATGAAATTGTTATAGGCTTCCACTCTCGTGGCCTGCCACCTATTTGATTTATGTGATAGGTGATCTCAGATGACCCTCCAAGGCACTGAACCATTAGAGAGTTATGTTGCACAGTGATAAGAAATCTTCAGAGATACCTAAATCTTCTTTTACCACTGGGAGTTTCATCTGTTCTGGAATAAAGAACATTTTTATGTATGATGTTGCTATCTTGCAAGCCATACTAATATTCAAAAGGATACACAGACTTAAATCAATAGCAAAGTGACAAAGACCTTAAAACTGAAGTAGTCGCCAAGTGGATGCTAGACAGCTCTTTTAGGTTTTATCTTTGTTCCTTTCATTCTGTTTCTTGAAGGATGAGTATCTGTAAGGGTTCACATTCAAGTCTTCTGTTAATCTTTCCACCAGGTGGGAAGCTGGCAAAAGCACCCTTTCAGTGCAGAAAGCCCTGAGAAGTCACATCACCCATTTGGGACTTTCTTATCATAGGCTTTGTGAAACCATGGGTTGGATCCTTCCTTATTTTTTTCACTGAATTTCTCTAAATTCAGTGATCCAGGTTCCTCTCTGCCTAGAATGAAGGAAAGCGCTTAGAACCTCAGGTGGGATGCGAATTCTTGACAGAGGTCAGGGGAAGCACAGACGGGTAATTTCTGTGGTTTACGTCCAACTGTAGCATCTTCCCCTGTAGAGCAAGGCACTGCTGAATTATATTCCTCCAACTGAACTAATGCAGTATTTGCTTGATAGAATTAGCTGTGGGCACAATGATATGGCATGTATATAGTCCATATGTTTTGTCCATCAGATTATCTTTGCGCCATGTGTTTAGTGCATCAAGCATAAGGTATCCAGCAAGTAAGCTCCTGTTTCAGGCAGTGCGGGATGCAGCTTCTGCCCAGACACGCAAGAGGAAGAGGAGAGGCCAGAACCAGTCCCTGCATGTCAGTAGAGCCCGAAGGTGCCGGGGCTCTTTGCAGATCTGCACGGAGAGGGGTGTTTGGCAGTCTTCCTCCCTTTGGCAGAAGGGATGAAGAGGGTTTTGAGCCTGGCCTGCTCCCCTCCCTTCTGGTGCATAGGGCCAGCCAACCACAAGCGGCTCACACTTGACTCTCCCCCTGAGTAACCTTTGATGGCCGTTTTTCTGACAAATAAGAAGAGCGTTATGATATTGGGTACTCTCCTGGACTGCAGCTTCCCATCTCCCTTGACAGAGTGCTGAGGTTTAATGATGTGTGTGGCCAGACAAGTCAACCTGAGGGAGGAATCAGACATCATCTTTTTCTGTTTCTCCTTGATCCTGAAAAATCTTCTGGTCCTTGCAATTAGGACTACAGTAATCTCCTTCCAGGCTCTTCAATAATGGCCTTGATTGGTGACCTGTCGCATTGCATCCATCCAGCTGTGGGCATGTCCACTTGGTTGTTTTGTTCGCACTGTTGGACATATTGAAATACATGAGAGCAGGGACTGATGCCACAAAGGCTTTGGCAGCATCGCAGGCATGTTTTTACAACAAGCTGTATCTATTCCTTGAAAATTCTCCTGCAAGGAAGTGATTTCTCTTTAGAATTAAATTAATGCAAGGCAGAGATGAATAGTCCCCACGTGCTATTTGGCTTTTTACTCAAATCTGTTTATGAGGGGAAGCTCTTGGCAAAATTTGAATGAGCCTCCTCTTCCTCAAGCTGGCAAATACTGTCAATGCTGGTCATCGTACACCTTCATAAATCTACAATGTTGGCATCCCACATACACCAGGCAAACATCAAATTTTGTAGGGGGACCGCACAAGAGTGCAATAATCACAGCTGTTTCATGTCAGCATTCAGAAAGCTTACAATAGGGTTTTATTCAATGAGCCATTCCTTTTGAAATGCCGTGAGAGATATTTTCTAGGAGAAACTGGCCTCAACTAATCGTATTTAATTTTTTATCAAATGCACTGTAGGAGCAGCAGGGATATGCATGAGACAGAAACAAGCAAGTGGTGTTTTATTTAGAACAAATAAACTTTGAGTAAGAATTTAATCCATTCCCTCCTGGCCACAGTTGTACAAATACAGGCAAGTCCCTACAGAGGTTTGTAGGGGGTCATGTCCTGACTTCAGACCCAGATGCTGTTGGAGACCTCCAGTTGTACCCACTGAAATGAGAGGGCTACAATCAGATAGATGCAGAGAAACTGTGCTGTTCCTGTTAAACTATTCTTGTCCCATCCACTTTTAGCTATGATAAATGAGGTTCAGGGGGTGTG
This sequence comes from Egretta garzetta, assembly GCF_000687185.1. NCBI lineage: Eukaryota > Metazoa > Chordata > Aves > Pelecaniformes > Ardeidae > Egretta > Egretta garzetta. Next base: position 4,454,040 of record NW_009260410.1, read on the forward strand.
AAGGCTACCCACCTCACCAGGGGAAACCTCCAAGCCCCCAGACTGGATGACAGCTGGAGAAGGCTTCTAAGGTTTCTAAGATGTTGAGCTGTGCGAAGCCAGAGGCACGCAGCTTTGCAGGAGCCCATGCCTCTCCTCACAGCAGCCACACCCCATCTACAGGACTGCCAGAGCTGCTCCGTGCTGGCCCTGTGTTAGGGGAATTGCAGCAGAGAAACTGGGAGCGGTGGGGAAAGGAAAGAAGCCAAAAGAGAATGGGAAGGCAGGCATGACAGGAAGCAAGACAGGAGGTAAAAAATAAAGACGGAACTAGAGAGAGCAGCAGCGCTTAGTAATAACGTGAAACAATTTTGATACTAGTTATTTACTGAACTCGAGGCACTTCCCAGGCACTGATTTCCTGCACTGCTTAGGCTGTATCCAGGGCAGAATCAGACCCTTCACCACAAGGTGCGGGTGAGCTCTGCACAGGGCCTTGCACAAGTAAGCTGTTTTGTAAGTGCTTCTTCCCTGTCCAGCATAAACTCAGCATTGCACAGGACTGAAAAAATCATGAATCAGCCCTACAGAAATAACTAGGTTTTTAAAATTATAAACTTGATAGTTTCTGGTATTTATTATGCTCACAACCTTTTTCTCTGCAGCCCTAAAGCTTAGACATACCTTTCAAAACAAATATAGATAGAAACTGAGATCCTTATATATTGAGATAATCCACCGGCTCTGATTTTCAGAAAAAATACAACCTGAGAGTCACAGTAGAAACACGAGAGCTGGAAAACACTGCAAATTGAGTCTGACTGGCATCAAAGCAGTGCCAGGCTGTATCTACATGGTCTTTAGCGAGAAGATAAGAGCACATTTTATCAGCAATCTGAGCTGGCTGGATACATCTAGTTCCTCCCCAAACACCCTGTTAGGTACATGCATCACGCTGAAGTCATCCCATTAACCTTTTCCAGCACTTGGCTGAGAAAGGCAACGTGGAGGTACCCAGGATGGGACCTGAAGCAATATAAATGCTGGGAAAGGTGGTCTGGTTTCCCGTTTAAATAACCTGCCCATCAATAGCAGAGAGGTGGTTTCAAGGCCTGACCCTTGGTGGTATGGAGAAACAGATTAAAGGCCCATTGGCATGAAGGGGAATATTTCAGGCCTTCTTAAGAAAGTTCTCTGTCAGGTCCTGAGATGGGTAGAGACACTGTTTTCTTGTGTGATAAGTAATTTCCCCAGCGTGTCTGTGTATGTGTGTGAGAGCAAATTTGTATTTATTGAGATGGAGCCAGACGGCGGGGGTAAAGCAGAACAAGGCATGTCAGAGTTTGGATTTATTACCCATACGGTAGGCCATTTTCTTTTCATTTTGACTGTAATGCCTTTCTGAGCCTCTGCCAGACTTCGAGAGCAGAGTCATTCGTGAGTCCACCCCCTGTTTCGCACCCTTCATTTTTCTCACTTTGCAGGTTTTGGCTGAGCTAATGCTTTCAGGAAAAAGGACTTATTGATTAGAGTGAAGTCGCCCTCAGCATCTGGGCTTTTACTGGTCAAGTTTGTGAGGTGTTTTTAGCCATTTGGTAGAGGTGCGGGTAGTGTTTGTTCTAACACATTTAGTAAATTCTGCTGGTTTCTCTGCCCTGGTTTCTCAGAGCTTTCTCACTTTGTCCACTCACCTTGTCACCTGCCCAGAGCAGTCCTGTTAGGACTGAAGCATGTAGCAACATCACTTCGGCTGCTCTGAAGAGCGTTCTTCTCCTCCTCCTCCTCCACATTTTAATTTGCATATTAGCTTTCATTCCAAAATAAAAAAATGGCCATCAACCTTCATCTCCACATGATTTTTTTTGTCACCTAGGTTTTATAGCTAAAAACAAGCGGATATCCTGTTAGGATGAACTAGAGCAAGCTTTGTTTGAAGTTCTTCTTTCAACAATAGCAAAGATGTCCCACCATGAGGAGTCAAGTCAGAATCAGGGATTGTGATGAGTGCGCAGCTGATCGCGTCAATCGCAGGAAGACTGCATAATACAAAAAACAACCATAACAAATCATTATAGTCATATTTCTGTATATTCAAGTGGGGGGGATGATGTTTTATGCTGTTTCTTTGTTGTGTTCTCCAGTATAGTTAAAATCTATTAAATAAGGATTATTGTAATACTGGTGGTAATCCTACAAAAGCCACATGAAAACTGAACTGAGACTCCTCCGAGTTTGCCCTGCTGCCTTCAGAGGCATGTTAGCAAAGAGAGATTGAGACATTTGTGTTTAGCCAGTGTTGCCACCTAATTCTTTCTCTCCCTCATGGCTCACCAGCTACTCTTTCCACCTCCATTTACTCCTCATAGTATGGTCTGTGAGCTATGTGCATGTCCCTTGTGTCACTTAGGAAATAGGTGACGCTTTGTATATCAGATCAAGACTGTGAGCTGCCGTGCATATTCCTAACCAACCCATTCGAGCTGCTTTTCTGGAAATTGCAAAGAGTTTATTTCCATTCTGCCCTTGACGCTCATCGAGCATCTTTGGAAGACACTGAGCAAGTTATCCAGAAGCTCAAGCGCAGGGATTTTGGTATTCATTTGCTAAAAGAGCTAAACCACCAGTCATCAACTCTTAGTAGAGCATGAGTCTGGGAAGCTGTGTGGATAAAGTCACAGCATGATTTGTTGGGGTTGTAGCACCTACAGAAGACTCAAAGAGATTGAAGTGTAAAGAGAAAGTAAAAGTGTCTACAGCCATGGGGGGGACAGTTTGGGGCTTTTAGTTTTCTCCTGCTACTAAAGGAGATAAGCACAGTCAGACCAATCTACTGATGGTACTTTCAGTCTGTTTTTTCAACTATGGAAACAAATTAAAATGTGTCCAAAATGATTTCTTTCTTGTGGGACTTGCAGGCAATACAGACATTCTTGAAATCACAACTATCTGATCTGAGTGCAGTGGGAATGCCAGAAAAGGACCAAATGATTAAAACAGGAGGTGTTGTGGTTACCACAGTCCACTGGCTCTGTAAATTGTGTGTAGTGCCTTCCCAGCTAAAGAATTTATATTGCTTAGGAGATTGAGATAGTCTCTGAAGTGACTTTCAGATAATGTTAGTGACCTTCCAACCCATGTTAGCACATTTCCTTGAACCCTGGAAGTTGCTAATCTTGCTAATACAAATAGGAACTTGCAGCTTAACATTTCTCGGTTTTGTGAGTAATAAGTGGTGGGCTTCAGTGATTAGCCTCCTTAAACCCCACTCTGCTCCTGCAGCATCTTGGTGTTAAACCTCAACAGTTGCTAATATGAGAACTATGTAACATAGAAAAAGAGAATTGTACTCCTTTTATTTTTGGAAGAGGAATTCAGAAGCTAGATTATTTTTGCTAACTTTTTTTTTTTTCAACTGAGATATGAAAGCAAGTGTAAACCGGCAAGTGCAGTGAGGAAAAAAAAAAGGAAAAAGAGTCACCTTAGAAAATGAGCATCCACTAGTCCTCAAGCTAAAAAGCGTCAGGAAATATTGGGAAAATAACTCTTTCTAAGATGTCTGGATTTATCAAAGCTCTTATCTGCACAGCATGGAGAAAACAAGCCCCTGCGTGCGTCAGTCCAGGGTGTGGGTGCACATGCCAGTGTGTATGTCTGTGTAGGGAGAGAAAACACACCTTCAGTAAATGTAAAGAATAATATTATCTGTGGTTACGGAAAACAGGAGGGGAGAGAGAGGGAGATAAACAGCTGTCTTTTTTTTTAATCGAGACCGCTGCATGCTCGGACATTTAATGACAGCGTGCACATTCATTATGGAACGCTGGATGCCGAGCTTCTTCAGAAAAATGTGAAGGGGTGAACTATTATTTTCTAGTAGAAATTAAGAACTGCATTGTGCCTTAATGTGGATGTTCCTCTCTAAAGCAGTTAGTTCTCTTCAGAATGCTCAATCTTTCAAATGCCTTCCTTCAATAACTTAAGTAGCTGTTTTACTCAGCTCGTGGTGTGGAACCATGTGAAGTCCCTGGTCAAACCACACCTGCTGGACAGTTATAAACAGAAACATTACAAGGAGAAAAAAAAAATAGGACGTATGTTTTTAATTAAAAGGACATACAAAAAAAGTGATTTACAGGATAACAAAATAAAATATTATAGCTCTTTTCCATAAAAAAATACGGTTTTGCCCTCCTGAACTGGAGCAATTGTCATATTCCTGGTAGGCAAGGAACACTCAGCTGTCATAAGAAGTCTTCTGCCTGTATGTCCGTTTTACTTTGCATACAGTTGTTCATTACAGCTCCCAAAGTATCTGCCAAATATTCTGTTTCCCGTTCACAGGTAGTGTAACTGTGGCACAGCAAAGCAGTGTGACTTGATAAATCCAGATCATGTGTCCCGTCTAATGTCTTAACCACTGGAAATTCCCTGCCAAGATTGGCTGTCCAAGTTACCTCCTCAAGAAAAGATTTCTAAATTTAAAATATAAATGAAATGCAGTGAAAAACCCAGGCCTGGATGCAGCTGCAGAGAGGTGGGGAGGATCTGTACAGCAGCATGAGCTTCCTGGTGCTCTTTGGGTCGGGATCACAAATGTGGCACATGGAGATGCTAATGGTGTGAGGACGCAGCCCTTGGACACCCTGTCCACCTTTTTATGTTGGCTTTTATAAAATATGAGCCTAAAGAGTTCCTCAGTCATTTAAGGAAACAGAAAAACCACAGCGCAGGCCCTCCCCACAAAACCTGATGATGCAGTAGAACAAAAATCCAGACTATGACCCAAAAGGAGGGTGTAATGAGATGGGGGTCGGTCTCTTCTCCCAAGTAACAAGCACTAGGACAAGAGGAAATGGCCTCACGTTGCGCCAAGGGAGATTTAGATGGGATATTAGGAAAAAATTCTTCACTGAAACGGTTATCAGGTGCTGGAACGGGCTGCCCAGGGAAGTGGTTGAGTCCCCATCCCTGGAGGTATTTAAAAGATGTGTAGACAAGGTGCTTAGAGACATGGTTTAGAGGTGGAAGTTACAGTTGGACTCAATGATCTTAAAGGTCTTTTCCAACCAAATGATTCTATGATTCCATGTTTTCTGAGTTTCCCCTTTGGTGTTTTTGTACCTGAATTTTGTGGATATAAAGTGAGCAAAGTTCTACAAATAGGGCAAACCCCTCTTTTTTTCCTTTTAGGATCATCAGAATGCTCATCATACATAATTTTTTTTCATTTTAATATAGTCTAAATTTGAGCAAGACTGGTAAGAAATTGCTGTGGCGTAGCTCAAACCTAAATATACCAACACTTTCTTTGCTATATTAAGCCTCAGGAAAAAGCTTCTGAGACAAACCATCTACCTTAGGTATTTCTGTGGTCTGTGTCACTGTAGTATCTAAGCATGTCACGATCTTTAACAAACTTGTTTCCATGTCCTTTGTTGGTAGAAAGTGGTATTATTCCCATTTTACACAGTGGGAAACAGGACAGAGGTTAAGTAACTTGTCCAGGGTAAGAAAGCAGGCATTGGGGTCACACTTTCTCTTTTAAGGGCAAAAGCCCTTTCTCCTCCCAACAGCTTTGTGAAAGCTCAGAACTCTTCTTCTTTCTTGAGTAAATAACAAAAGGACCATATTCGAAGTCAGAGCACTCCCAACCCGAGAGCCTCCAGTAACAGCCAGGCTAACGGGGTCTCGCACAGTGGGTGCACGACACCAGGCAGGTGATTTGTCCCATCAGTGTCAGTGGGGCTACCGACACACTTCAGCGTCCCCACCAGCCTCGGTAGGTGGGACCCAAATGTGCAGTAAGCCCACACCACAGTGCTGACTCCCAGTGAAAGGATGACACTGCAGAGGCTGTTTGTGCAGGTAACATCAGTCACAGCTGATTGATACCTGAAGTCTGGGTTGGTTTAATTATTCTGTAACTGGCAGAAGGATAGCACTAGGTACCGTGTCTTCCTAGAAAGCAACACCTATTGAAAGACATCAAAAAGTGTTTTAATATAAATGTAGATGATGTTTCCTTTGGATTTTTTAGCAAACTCTCTTCTTGGTGGCTACCCCAGTGGTCTCTTTCTCCCTTCCAGTGCTCAGCTGTCAACATTTTTTCACAGTCCTCTAATACCCATATTTTTATTTTCCCCTCAGTCCCTTCAAGTTTTTGACTTAAGGGCCAGTTACAAACCTTACACAATTACAGACAAGGGCGTTGACTTTCCTGGGTTTCAGGTTTAACCTATGCTGGAGATCGTCCCCTCCTCTGGACAGCACTAAATCTTTCCTGCCAGAGATAACTAGTCCTTGGGGCTCATAGTTGTACTTTTGAGGAGAAAAATGTTTTGCTTTTGGAAAACATCCCCTGGGGTCCACCTCAAGGCCTTCACCTGTAAAGGACGCAAGGCAGCGTGTGATGATAGCAATACACCTCCATTATTTTCCCAGGGAGCAAAGCGGTGAGGCTCGGTGGCGACACAACCTGCCTGAGCTGCAGCTTGAAGGGTTCATTGTTTAAGTGGAAAAGCAAGGGTCTTTCTCCAGTTATCCTTTTAACTCCACAATTCAGGGAATTTATCAGAGACCAACATGGAAATCTCTGGGTCGGCCCCATTGAACAACCCTATCTGTTGGCCAGGCATCGGCTCTGTGAGCAGCACATTAAGCTGACGCGGTGAATAGATTTTTGTAGAGAGAGGTAAGTGCTTTGCTACAGTGCTGTCTTTACTAATGTATATTCTTCTGCTTTCCATCAAACAGTCAATGAAGGCTCAGGTGAAACCAATCAAAAAGAGACATCGACCTGTGACATTTGCCAGTTTGGGGCAGAGTGTGACGAAGATGCAGAGGATGTTTGGTACAGTAATTTGGTCTACTCTTCTATTTTAATGAATGTTTTGTTATTTAAAGGTACTGTGGTTTAGAAAGCATTAAAAAAATTAGATATTCAATTTTCTGCACCCAGAGATTCATCACACAGTGATTGAGGTGGTTATTACTCTGAAAAAATGTATAAAAGAGTCTGGTTTATAATTTTGGAACATGCACAATTTAGACAAAGCCTAGAAACACAGTTATCCATTTTGTTGCTGCTATAACTTATGTTATTCCATCTGGGGTTTTACAGCTTTATACGTCGGTAAAAATAGAATTGGGAAAAATAATTGACCTAAAGCTTTTCCAGTTAAAAAGTATCATTAGTATTATCATCATGTTAATTCATATGCGGCATTAGAAACGCTGCAAAATCTGTCTTGATTTTTCCTAGTTGCTGGAGTTGAAGACCTAAGCCTCAAATGTTTGAAATAATTAGAGTGTACATTTAGAGATTTTCTCAATGGAAATTGTTTTATTTTTTAAAAGAGGTTTCAAAAGTATTCATTTTTTTAAAATTATTTTAAACCTTAACCACATAACCTGAAGGGAAGTAATTCTATGTACTCAGATTTATTTTTTTTAATTTTTCATTTTGCCTAGAAACTATGTAAATATATATTATCTCTACATTAACTATCACATAAACTAATAATTTGATTGTGATTTTGGAACAGCCAATAGATAAAAAAAGCCTCTATTCACAGAGCTGTAATTCTAACACTGCCTTAATGCCAAGCTTCATATTTCTATCTAAGTAATTAATACAAATTTAGAGAGACAACAAAATAATCATGCAAATGTTAGAGCTGTTGTCTGGTTGATGCTTCTGAAGCTGTGGGCTGGTGGTAGCTAACGGATGGATACAGAAACCGGGCAGTGAGATGTCAAGAAAGCAATATTGCCCAAACTCTAACTTGGATGATAGGAATGGAGCAGAGAGAGGAGTCAATGAGTGAATGAATGAATGAATGAATGGTGAACGTGATAATTGGGCCCAGTGTTGGGCATCTGACCTCATCCAGGCAAGGTATCCATGCACTGTTGGTCAGGCATGAGATTATGGACGACGTTTCTGCTCTTCAGTGAAGAAGCTTAGGAATATGGTCATCCATTTGTGCTCGTTTTGGGTTTGTCTTGCCAGACTTTTAATAACCGCTGGTTCTAGTCTTTAAAAAACAACAAGTAAACAAACCGCAGAGGCCTTGCTCTGGCCCCAGTCAGCAAAAGAAATTGTGGTGTTGAAAAACGGGAGCAAGACACATCATGGTTATAGGTTTGCAATAACGTAATGAGATACGTGTGGAAGAAGTTGCTTAATTTTGACTTTGCTTAATGGCATTATGCCAGGTATCAGGATTTTCATTGTCTCCTTGACCAGTTGTCCTTGAGAGTTTTGGTGGTGCAGTGTAGAAACAAAACCAAGGTAAAATTAATATATCAAAATTCACAGTCTAGTGCTCATGTTTTCATAATTAAGTGCACTTCCAAATTGGAAGGCAGGAGAAGAGAGGGGCAAGGAATAAAATTAGCTACAAGATAACATTATTAATCATTAGCCCTGAGTAGCAGTGTTTATTTTTTTTCCAGAAATAGCTCGATAAAATAGCCTGATCCAACTTACCCCAGTAATGTTCCCACTGCAGCTTTTGCACTAATTCCTCCCCTTTGAAACAGCTTGGCTTATATGGAGCAGCGTAATGACTGCAGGAGCTGAAGTTCTCAATCTTTATTGACAGCCGGTCTTTCTGCGGGGGAAGACGCTTCTTGGGGAGGGAAGCAGGGAAGGGCATTTACTAGGAAGATGCTACCAGACAAACTGTTAAAAGGCAGGAAAGCAGATTTCCAACCAGAAGTACAAAGACCATGTAAAGCCTGTTAAAGGTCTGCTTTGAAGTAAACAACTTCATATGCCATAACAGAGCCCTGCTTTCCTATCCCTGCCCCCGATTAGTCTTGGATAAACGTCTTTCTAAAAAATGAGCCTTCTGGGTGTTAGCTCTTTGTTATTCTTATTTCTAGAATAAAAGCGGACTATGTATGGGGGACCTAGATCCGTCTTTCCAATGTACATTAATTGAATTTCCATGTTTGGCACCAGATAGACATATTCCCCCACTCCCCTGCCAAGATTTGGTGTGCAGAAAATGTCCTTAGATTAAGTGGGAAAAGAAATCTCAGTTTATTATTCGATCACTATTTTTATGCGGATCAAATTTCAGACGTAAGCAGGGCTCCTTCAGCTATGTCGCCTGAGATGAGGTTTGCAAAATCCAAATGGGGTCAGTGGGTTCCAGTGGCCCCGGGACCTGTTGCTACAGGGTGACGAGCCCAGCACTGGCAGTGTCCCCTTATCAATCAGAAACAGTCTGAGGGTGCAGGGTCAGTGCCTGAGTCATTCCAGGTAAGAGGGATGCAAGCTGGTAGCAGAGCCAGACCTCAGAGAGCTGGAGATATGAGGCTGGCTGTTCGCCTAATATTTCCAGGGTGCCAGAGTAGATCAGAGAAGAGAGCACAGGTGTGATAGCAGATGTGGTTGGGCTGCTGATGATTTAAAGTGACAATTAACATTATTCTGCATTGCCACAGTCTGTTATTCTGCAGTCCCTTGTCTCTGGTTTAACTCTTTTTTTGTTGTTGTTGTTGGTTTTTTTTGTTTATCCTTCGCCAGTTGTCACTCAGCTAAATTGTGCTATTGTACCATGTCACCATTATTTTCAAATCTTTTTATTTGCATATAAAACAATCTGTTAATGGCTAGACTCCTGGGATTCTGATAGGGGGTTTGGCACATAGCAGGCTACTCGAAGGGGTAAGGTATGCGTGTGAACATTTTCTGGAAAGTACAATGAAAAGGCAGAAAAGAAGCCACAGTAATAACAGGTTTTCCACGGCATGGTAAAGCACACGTGTATTATTATCCTATTCTGCAGTCTAATATCACGAGAGTGAATGCAATTTGGCATTCCATTAGTGAATCTCTTTCTCTAGGTTAAAAACAAAGACTGTTCAGTTGAAAGTCTTTAACATCTTGCTACTTTAATATGTGAAAGCTTCTTGTCACTAAGAGGATCGTGTATTACTGGCATTATTCCCACCTTTAATGCATTTTGCACCAGTGGGCTTCATAAATATTTAAAGCAGGGCAGTGGCTATGCTCTTTAGCACTGGATTGCAATCTATTGGTAAATCAGACATTTGGTGTTGCTTACTTTGGGGTTTTTTTTCTGAGCTGGCTAAGGAATAATTGATTTTGTAAGACAGGGCTACACAACATAACACCCCGAGAGATATACTTAAAAGGAAATGAAGAATGAAGCGTAACATTGTGAACCGTGGTGTATTTCTAAGATCTTCCAAAAAGCATCTATGAAATACTCACTCGCTTTATATAAATAGTACTCACCAAATGGAGTGCCTGCTCATCTGCTAAAGTGGCTTAGTGTCAGTGCATAACCATGGCAGAAACCTGGATTCCAGTATTAATCTCCCTCTTTATGGGCCACTGAGGAAATAAGAGCACTCTCTACACTGGACAAGCCGTGGCTTGGATAGATCTCGGGCAGCTATTTCAGAGGTCCATGATGTGTCCAAGTAAGTAGAAGGAGATAAATAATAGGAAAAACCCTTCTGTTGAATTTCCTGTTGGAAAACACCAAGAAGAGAGGACAGGAGTATTTTCTTAAAACAAGATTAAAGCCTGCAAACCTTTGACTTGTAGACTTAATCAAAATCAAAATGATGAATTGGGGTTAAATATGCATGCTTTTCCTTCGAATTTCAATATCAGCAGGTCAGCCAGCAGCAGTCTCGAAGTGCAGGATGGCCCAGAATAAGATGCAGTTTGCGAGCTATGACAGACACGCCGAGATGTATAACGTGCTCGGGAGAGAGTGCTTTCCCTGCAGCCTGGTGGTGCCCGAGGAGGTGAGATGGCCCTCTCTGCAGATTGCTCCTCTGCCTTCCCCTTCCACACTCCTGGAGGCTGTAGGTGGAGGAGAGAGGCAGCAGAGATCCCTGGCAGGAGGTGTCTGACCTAGAATGGGCCACTCAGAGGTTTGCACCAGTGATAAAAAGGGGTGTAAATACCCCTCCTGCTCCCCGCAACTCAGTCCCACACCACCTCAAGGACTCCTCCTTGGCTGAGCGTAGGGTTTCGTGCTCTGCCCTAGGCACCATGCTTGTGGTAGGCAACTTTTCTCCCTCCTCCTGAGCCTGGCCCATGCCAGAGGGGCCTTTTTAGTTTCTCCCATGTGGACAAGGATCCCACCGGGCAGGTTCAGCTTGGGAGCAGATGCTGAAGCTGTTCTGTGGGGACACTGAGTTCCTGATGACACAAAGCTGGGAGCTTGGAGGAGGGCATCCAGGCTTGAATGAAGGAGCTTGGCGTGTTCAGCATCTAGGTCAGCAGGTGAAGGAAGGAGCATCTGTCCCAGGCGCGCGGTGTGGCTGGGTGGTATTCCCAAGCGAGGTGATGATGTTGCAGCAAAATTACAGCAGGTCCCTTGTGTCCTGCGCTTCTTTCCGCATGGCTGGGACAATAAACTCCACTTACCCACAGCAGACAGTCACACACACAAAACATATTAAGAAGATGAACTGTTTCGGTCCCTTGTTTCATATTTTACTGCTAATCACTGATATATATAGTTTGGGTAAATGCTTCTATAAGGGACATGAACAGTCTGCAACACATGAGGATGGTGGAGCTGCATTCTCATGCAAATAAGCAGCGCTGTACATGGGAGATATTTGTGCAAATCATGCAGCTGCCATCAGCAGCAACCCCTACAATCAATATTGCTCTAGCAATCAATATTTATCTTTATTATAGTATAGAAAGAAAACATATAAAAGAAACTAATGATTTTGCCAGCTTCTTAATCCACACAGCAATTAGGTCAGTCAGCTTTGGGTCCCTTCCCCCTTCAATCAGTTGCTCTCAACCAGAGCATCTGCAAACAAGATGCTGTACTACTATAAAGTACTAAAAGGTAGCTTGAAAACTCACATACATTACACGGGTATTGGCTGCTTCATGTTCAGCAGTGTGTATAATAACTATGTGTGACCTACTTGTTCCAGATACAGAAACAACGAGCTACTTTAACATCTGCAATGTCCCGTGCATTATACAGTAGATATATTGCTGTTTGCTGCTGTTCTCCTTTCTCTTTTAGAGAAAAAGTAGATCTTTGTTCATGGCTATGTATAACACTTAAACATCCTCATTGGACTTGTGGTTCAAATGAACACGGAAATGGAATAATATCATTTAAAAAAGCAGCCCTGCAAAGACTTACATTTCTGCTTAACTTGAGATCATACCTAAGGCACAAAGTGAAGCTGCCACTGCATAAATCTTCACGTGGAGCTTAGTAGTCACGTCTAATAACAGTCTGGGCAAGGGTTTACAGAGGAAAGCAGAGGGACCGCAGCACGCATTCTCTGCATTGCATAGCAGGAGATGGCCAAGTGGCTTACACCCTCTTACACCCTTGTCGCTTATCTTAGCCCCAGCCTAGTAGCAGAGCTACCTCCAGTGTCTGCCCAGAAATTAGCCCAGAAAGAGAAGGCAGCTGACTTGTAGTGTAACTGTTGAGACACCATGTTGAGATAACTGTAGAGATAGAATCATAGAACCGTTTAGGTTGGAAAAGACCTTTAAGGTCATCAAGTCCAACTGTTAACCTAACATAGATACCATATAGTGGGCTAAAAGTCAGCAATACTATAAAAAAAATAGCCCAGGCAATAAGATTTGAACTGGTAGTTGGTCAATGAAGCATTTGCAAAGAAAGACAAAACATTGGGAATGTTAGAAAAAGCAAGATGACGCCCACCTCTCCATACATGATATTTTAATTATGAAACCTGCTCAGAGGAAGGGTCAGGTTGGTGGCTTTCATAAGAGGCTGGTCAGCCAGACCTGCTGTCTGGGGCATGAGAGCCGAATAGAGAACCTGGACATGTTCCTTCATTTGGGCTGTGGAAAGAAATGCTATGTGAACTGGCACAAAAGCAGGAAAACTAGCAAAATACAAAATTGTAGCTTGAATTGTCCACAGCACAAACAAGAAGAGAGCTTCAGCAGTTTCAGCTTAGGTGAAAGCTTACTAGCAACCACTGTCTAGACATCATGTAAGAGTCCGAAAATAAAGTCCCGAGGTGAGCATTGCATGAACACCACAGTTTCTATCATGTTTCTTGCTGGCAAGCTACTGAGATTTTGTAGGACACTTCCAGTGGGCAGTGCCAACTTAAAACTAGCCCAGGTGAAAAAGTGACTTTGTGCCCAACCATAGCCAGAGAAAGATCCCCACTGACTTCTAAAAGACCTTAAATCAAGCCAAAAATACAATACTTTCTCAGTAATGAGTCCACAGAAAGGGCGAGGCGAGATACGGGAACAAGAAGTTAGCTTTATCTTCAGCAGATGTTTCTCTAAGAGCAGCTTATGGCCCAGTCTTTTTGAGGAGTAAGAGGCAGGGATGCGTACATTGTATTTCTAATCTGAGTGAAGTACTAGAAAGTGCTTGGCTAGAAAGTTAATGCTTGGAAAAATGATGGCTTGTTTGGCCATCTGATGAAATTGTTTTACTCTACATACATTTTATTTGGTTTTAGTTAAGAACAGCCAGCCATTTTTCCCAGTCAGGTGAGTTTCAAAAAATCACCTTACCATCTTTGCATCCTTCATCCTGTGCCAAAATAGCCTATTTAATTTTGAAGTGAGGCTGATTCCCAACTCCCTTAAGGTGGTGGTTTGGAGAATTTGACCTTTCCATGCATTCAGTCAAGGCAGTCCTTCAGAGGCTTATGTTCATTTGACAAACTCCTGCCTTCTCAGATTCTCAGGATTTATTTTCTTAATAACATTCTTAAAAAAAAACCAAACTGGTTTTAACATAAGCTAAGATTGTCTGGAGTTACTTATACTTCATAGTGTTTTATTACCAATATACTTTGGAACACTCTGGTAAATAATTCAGCCTACACAAAGAAATTGGCTATATTTTCTCTATACATCGAGGAAGTCTGTCATGTAGACTATATATCACGGCTCTAAATATTCTCAGATAAATGCAAACCCACATTGTGTTCAATCTGTACTACTCATCCAAGTAGGTCTTTTAGGGACCCTATATGACACATACATCTCTTATCAAAAAACTAGAATCCCTAACGTTTGGTTTTGTAATAAAAAAGATCTTTTCCAATTACAGAAAAACTCACTGTTCGTCCAGGGGATAATACCCTACACAGTCATAATGCTTATAGATTTTTTAACTTGAGCTCCTCTTTTCAGATGCTGATCCAAACTCGGTTTTCAGTTTCAGAAGGTGAACTTCCAGCTTATGGAAGTCAATGAAAGTTATTCCACTGATTTCGATGAAACAGAAGTTCTCTCCCAGTATCATAACCACAGAGTAACTTCTCGGTAGCCAGTGGAGTCTTTTGCTGGCAGAAGGGAGAACAGACACTGTCGGAGTGTAAATGCGCAGTTGTTCACAGAGTGCAAAAGAATAACTTGGAAATTGTGATGATAAAGGCAGAATTTGGCTTACTGACTCCTTCAGTTGCTTCAGAGGAAATGTTGATTTGTGAAAAGCCAAACATAACTTCTGAGATTTGGGGGAGTGGGGGGTGTGCCTTGTCTTATCATGGTGCCATGCTCCTGCAAGAGCAAGACACAGATTCTCCTGAAATTGAAAGGGGGGGGAGGTTTGTATGACACGCATTATTAGCCTGTCAACATCAGAGTTGAAAAAATCAAAAGCTGCAATAATTTTAAAAGTATGGGTCAAAACAGCCAAATTTTCCTGTTAGATTTCCACAGCCAAGATGCCTACCCCTAGATTCAGCGTGTGGTGTGTGGACAGGAAGCATGGAGGCACCGAGGGATGGGTGGTTACAGCAGAGAAGGCTGGAGAGGTGGGCTGGGAAAGGACAGAGGGCTGTGGAAGCAGGGAGAAAACCTAAACCTAAACCTTGCAGCTGGTCCATTTTGCTGTTTGCTGGAGAGCGGGAAGGAACCGCAGCGGCTGCCCACGTGCAGGGGCTCGGGGAGGGTTTGGGGAACACTACAGGCGGCAGGGAGGTCCTTCTCACCTGCCTTCCCTCTCCCTGGCTTGGAGGCTGAAATGGGATACCCAGCGTGGAGCACGTGAATTGAACATTTATATGGCGGGGCCAGCTGGGGAATGTGTGGGGTAGCAGCTCAGCTGGCGTGGAAGCTGTGGCTGTGGACCATGTTAACGCCAATCCATGTGTGTGACAAGGGTGCACATGCATGGCTGGGCATTGTGTGAGACAGCAACAGCATCCCTCTCTATTTTCAGGAAATTTCCATATGCAACATATACACGTGACGGCATGGCAGAGAGCAACCGCTTTATGTGCCCGGTTTAACAGGGGAGCAAAGGAACCCAGGAGTTCTTTTTTTACTCCTCTGACACCAGCTGTGGCTGCGGTTTTCAGTCCTAGGTAGGAAAATATAGCAGGCTTCCAAGCACCCACCTTTATTTGCACTTGGAGGAATGGTTTTGTCAGTCTGTTTTGTGCTCTTGCTGCAATACAGGGTGTTGTCAAGATCACGCCTGGCTCCTTTGTGGGAGGTACGCAAAAGGATGCCTCTTGGCCCTGCAAGGGCAGAGCTGTGCACGGGTGCTCTGAGGGAAAGCCACCACTTGGTTGTGTAACCCCATGGCTGGGAGAGCCTGGGCTCACCAGGTTGTGAAAGTGCACATAAGGGATAATATGATAATGCACATCAAATATTAATGTGCATTGACACATAATCGTCTGCGTACATCAGGGCATTACAGCATGAAAGAGCGAGTACAGAGACCTTGGAGAGCAATGCGCTTTTGCACTTTTTTTTTTTCCTGTTTTCTTTTCCCCTTTTTGTTATTTAAAAATAAGCTTTCCTCCCTCCCTGGCCCCCCATTTAGCCAAAGTCATACCCTAGTAGTAAACTGAGCGGTGCCTTCATGACGGCCTATTTAGTCGCAATAAAAAGCCGATTGGCCTAATGCGCAATCAAGAAAGGAGTGACATTTATTGCTTGGGTTTTATGATGCTGTGAACTGAGCAAGATTTGGAGCCTTACAGTGCCTTCAGGGGGCAGGAGATCACCAGCAATGAATTGTATTTATACCTTTTCCAATTTCCTACTAGCATTTTAGCAATAAATAGACTGTGTTGTTATTGAGTTTTATGTAAGTATGTTTACGAAAGCAGGAATACAACTTTGTAGCTCAGAATTACATGTGTTGGCTAAATAGATCAGGAGAGAGAATAACTATGTAAAGCACTGTGAAAGCACTTTCCAATTTATTATCAAACGTCTTAATAGAATGCTTCATCTCTTCCATCCCACTTTACGTTAACTATTAAATTAAAACTGCATCCATTGCAGAAGGTCGGAGACTCCTTCACACACCCATGTTGGAACATCAAGGCCACAATTTGTTCACACATCTAAGCCATTAAAAATACATCCCATGCATTAAATATGAGCCCGGGGAGAACTCAATAGGAGCTGACGCGCAGGGCTGACCCCGGCGCTCACAGCCCCTGCAGGGCGGCAGGTGTCCCTTCCCCATGGCGTCCATCTCCTGCCCCGGTCCTTTCCCACGTGCAAGTCGCAGCTAAAAGCTTGTGTGACGTGTGGCCAGATGTGCAGACTTAATTGCTGTCTCTCAGCCTGCCCGTTTTGTAACGAAGCTCTCCCACGCGGAGGAGCACGGGTGGCCCAGGGACACCCGTCCCAGCCAGGGCGCAGTGCTTGCGGCGTGTCCCTCCTGGGACCTGCAGGCGGATTCCACTGATCCCCATCCCAGACCTGAAGAGGCTTACTCTCCTCTTGTTAGTTTGCTGGCAAGGACGTGTCCTTGAGACGGCACATTTCATTCATTCGTTCGTCTTCCTTTCCCTGGCAGCAGTACTTTCCCCTGGGGCTCGCTCCCAAAGGCAGCTAGCCACTGCGGTCATCCTGAGACAGCACGAGGAGAGGCAGCATCCCCGGTCAGTAGTAATACCTGGTTTTCTACAGCAGCTTTCACCTACAGACCTGAATACTCCGAGGCAAAAAGAGGGTTACTGCTGCTCTCTTCTTCTTGCATGTGCAGCAATTTGCTTGGGGTTGCATCAGTCCCAGACTCATACCTAAGGGCCGAGATCTCTTTTTGTCGCTGTGCGGGTTGACATGAGGTTATCTGGCCTTTTTTCCACCTGTGCAGGAGGTGCAAACAAAGCCTGAAGGAAAGCCCAGCGTATACTCCTAAAATTTCGTTAAATAGCTAGGCTGGATTTTGTTTTGTAATTTGAGTCAGCCTACCAAGCAGGGTAGCCTGGAGTACGCAGCCAGTTCAGATGGTGCTGCCTCAGGGAGGTCTCCTCGGAAGCTGGAGGCGCACGTGTTTGAGGACGCAGAGCAATTTATGGTGAGAGTTACTCTGACTTTGCACATGTGGAGGGAGTCTTTACAAGGAAGAATTATTTTACCATTGTTTTCTTCTCACTGGTTTTAGGAAGGTCACTTCTAAGCCTTGCCTTCCCTGCCGGCGGTGGATGGCTCACGTGCTGCGTGGGATGGGGCTTGCAAGGCACTGGTCTCTGCTGGCAGGAGGGCTGTCATCCCTTTAGTCATGCTGGTAAATCAGAGCCTGCTTTCAGAAGTAACTTCTGGTGTAGGTAACAAAGCTGTTACCAGAAATTTGCCGTTGGTCCCATCCCAGTTGGTACCGCAGTTCTCCATGAGCAGACTGAGCCTTGCTGCGTGGCAAGGTCCGTGCCAGGACCTGCAGCTAAGATGGTTGTCCCGTGCTTCCCACCAGACATTGCAATCTTCCCCCTGGCTGTTCCAGGCCGGGGTGAAACGCTGGGATTTGTGTGAACAATTCTCATTATTCTGCTGGCTTCAAGATAGGAGCGAACGGTATCAGCAGTCTGAGGCACACAGCGATAAAACGTTCATGAAGGACGGCCTCAAATGTTTACAGAGGGAGAGAAACAGTCAGCAAAGCTTTGTTTTAACACAGACTATAGAGACGTGAAGGACACCAAGCGTAGGCAGACCATAAAAAGGCATTTATTTTATTCTATGGGCTTTAAATAAACTTCACACGTTAGATACCTGCAGACACTTGAATTGGCATGTGAACAGAATTAGAATTTTCTTCTCTAGTTACACAGCTAGTGTGAGGATTTTTCCATCACTCTTCAAACCCAGTCGTCAGCCTTGTAATTCTCTAGTTTCTCCGTTTGCATTTAAAGCATCCAGTCTTGCAAAGACTGCTTTACACAACTTCATTCCTTTTAAATAGGAATGATATTTAAAAAAAAATAAAATGAGACATTTATTTTGCCCTAAAGGTGTTAGCATACAATTCAATGTACTGCTGAGGGCACTAGAGGCATCGGGAAGCCAGATGAAGGTCAGATTATAATTGGTGCTTTGAATTGTAAGAGGGAAGCAAAGGTGAAGTTTGTGATGGTTTTTGTCGAAAACTTAGTAAAGAAAGTTACGGGGGAAAAAAAAACGAAAGGACAATTAGGAACCAAGTTGCAGTGTCTTGCACAGCAGATTACAGCAGTTCCCATGAGCTGCAGTCTCCAGGATGAAGCCTTGAAAACTGGTGGAGCGTGGTGCTAGCTCCTCACCGAGCCGCGCCGGGAAGGAGCCGGCACCCGGGCGGCTCTCCTCACAGCTGTAAGGCGAGGTGCCTCCGGGAGCAGGCCCTCAAACCATTTTGAAACAACCTCCGGGAGCTGTCGTAACAAATGCGCTCTGAAAAATCCATACGTATTTTTAAGCATCGCCAGTCGCTCCCTGCTATTGAGGAGCAGCAGCAGCGTGGCAGCTGTGCGGCGATTGCCCTGGCTCCGCGCTCCGGCTAGACTCCCAGATCATGTTGCATGTGGTGTGCAAGGAAGGGCAGCAATAAATACACTCGCCACTTCAGTGCATTTTAGCTTGACATATGTCCAGTAAACAATATTTTGGTCTCTTGCAGTCCAAAAAAAAAAAAAAAAATCACCTAATTATTCAGCGCTTCCTTCTGTTATGATGCTTTGGGGTCCTTCAAATCATTTTCATTATGCACTACATAATAATAAAAATCTCTATGCAGTATGCTGATAATTCCATGCACGGTCTCTGTGATTTCTAATTGTTTGAATAACAGGATGCTATTGAAATGCCATGCAGAAACATTGTGTCACCCTGAGGGAATCAAGCTTTTCTTCTTTTACTCCTGGTGAAGATAAACATTTGAACAGTCGAAATAGGTAAAATATCCCAGGGAGGCCACTGTGAAAAGTAGACGTGCTAAAGCTCTTAGTGCAGAAGCTGGGCTGCAAAGGACAAAAAGGAAAAATAAATTAGATAAATAAATAAATAAAGAACATTGCTTTTTCTTCTCTTGTGATCTTAAAGCAGAAGAGAAGCACTAGCAGATCCAGGAAAGAAATATCGCATGCTATTTTTGTGCTGCCATTATAAAATATGTATTGTTTATTGTTCTGCACTGCAGCTAAAGTTTTGCATCAGCCTAAAAAATACAGCAAAGTTTGTTTTGAAGGAGACAAGCAGCGCTTCTGTTCTTTAAGCCTCTTAATGATGTTCTTAAGAGGGTGGTGAGAAGATTTCAATCTCCTGGCAAGCACTGGCAGGTTTTAGGGTATGATTCATAGAAGGAGTAAAAAACTGTGTGCCTGTGTGCATTATGAATATATTTTATATATGCTGTTTTGTACGTATGCATGTCTGTGTACCTGCTGTTCAGCTGTACATGAAACCAGGCGACGATGCCAGGCAGTTTTGTCTCCTGGCTGGAGGCATCTCTTGGTGCCACCCTCTTGGGCTGTGCTCCATGCGCTGCAGAGCCTGCTGCAGCCTACCTGAGCTCGGCCCAGCTACCAAAAGTCCCTGGTGACTCTCTGTGGAGGGTGCCAGGACTTTACACTAAAATTTACGTCTCTGTAAAAAGGTTATAATAGTACCAAGCCATTACTGCTATTATGGCTGTACGAGATTGCTGTAAAGCTTAATGGGGTACTTGTAAACGGGCTGAGGGTCAGAGGGAGAAGCTGGTACTTATGTGGTCCTTTTGAGACTGGTGTCGAAGTGGAGGTGCGTGCAAGCCCCCCTGCAGCAATCCAATTTCGCTGCCTGTGCATGCGGGCAGCTTTGAGGATGACTGACGTGGCGCCAAGGTGGGTAGCAGAGGTGACCCATCGCTGCCCCCCAGACAGGGGTGCGCTGTAACAGGGCGTGATGCAGTGGCACGCAGGCGGCCTGACCAGGCTAGCTGAGCTCCCAGCGGCGGTGGATGCGTGTGAGCGCAAGTCTGCCCTGCCTGGTTAACCTTGCCGGTGTCTGCTTAGAGCTAGTTCAAGTATCTCTGCGTGGCGTTGTGTTGAGACATATTAAACATACCCAAAGCTGCCTGGGTAAACGAGCGCTCCCACCAGCCTCCTGACACACGGCTGAACCACGGTACAATGCGTGTTCGAATGTTGAGGCATAATGTTAAGCCTGGCTTCATTTCAACTTGCCTGCTGGTAATGTCAACAAAGGTGCCCCGTGTACCAGAAAGAAAAACCTTGCAGGAATCCAAATGATAGAGGAGGCATTTGGGACTGATTGCCAGGCTCTTGATGGAGGCGTATACTGCCAGGTTAGCTTTAAATGGGCGTTTAATGTCCTACTTGGAGGGGCAGGGGGCTTGGAGAGGACCGTTCTGACATCCGACCAGAAATTCTGAGTTTCTGTTCGTTGTTTTCAGGTCAGAACAGAGGAAGATTAGAAATCTCTCTGGTGGAAATATCATAAACATACAGCAACCGTGTTTTTATTTATACACTGTTTTATGGCAAAGGGAAGGCTTTGGGCTTTTTTATGCTGCAAAATGTTGTTGGTTTTTTTCTTTGTTTTTTTTATTTTTGCCTGGAGAAAATATACGACATGTTTAAAATGATTGCAGAATGGAACATCACTTTCCCTGTAAAATAGTGCTCACTGAGACATGGTGGGATCTCACACTTGACCAAATTAGCATATGCGCTCAAATATCAGAGCTCTGACTAGTAAAAATAACACTAGATTTGCATTTGCATTTCCACATTTTTAGCTCTCGCTTCCCTGTCTGTTTGGTTTTATGCCTTTTTTCTTGACTGACAATTCTCTTTGTGGCAGATTTATTGCTGTTCTGCTGTTTGGACCCTGTAATCAACTAGACACTTGGCTGAAGACGTTAGTCATTTCATTAAGTACTTTTTTGCAGATATCTCAGACACAATTTTCTGTTGCTCTGGTTCCAAAAAGCAAATGACCCATGGCCAGCAAAGTCTGAATATGAATCTTTAATGAACAGAGGTAGTACCAACAATGCACTCAGGTTTCCAAACTGAAGAGGGCTCATTAAAAGATGTTGAATGGGGAAGAGCTGCCATTGCCATCTCGCTCTGACAAAAATGTGCCTGCATCTGTTCCCAGTAAAACCACTCTTTTAGGAGCGTTGTCTCATTTATCCTCCTTCCTTCCCATCAGACCTACGTAGGAAACCTTCCTCGTGCTACACACAGGTATTTCATAGTAAATTTTTTGGATTATTTTTCAGTAACACATTGCTGAAAACAAAGACTGAATAGTTGTCTTAGGAGTAGAGATAAAGCATGGAGTCGTGGGTTTTTTTTTTTTTTCATCGCTGTGTCACTAATGATTATACTTTATTCATGAACTAAGGAAATATAATTATAGCATTCCCCTACATTTCATGGGCGAAGAACCATTCTCTCCTTTTTTTGAGACACCTACTTAAAACACTGTTCCTCCCTCCGGGGACAGTCTTTCATAGCCATGAATCCTGTCTTCAGTGGAGTGGTCTCCGCAGGCAAAGGTACTCTCTGTGCCCAGAAAATAATACCGTATGTTATTTGCAGAAGAGTGGGGAGTTAGGAGCCTGTGCACTCACCAGTGTACTCACCCGTGCCTGGTTTGTTGACCCTGTTAATTTTTACAGAGACTGATCCAACAGAAAGCCAAGCTGGCACCTCCAGCTTGGGCAAGCAGCCTGGTGCAGCACATTGCCATCACTGCTGGGATGCAGACCTCTCTGAGGTCTGGGCAGCTTTTTTTATTCGTGGTGAAGATCTGTACAGAAGCTAAACACTGGTCTGCTTCTGCGCTCTTGTCTCATTTCCCTGGGAAGAGGAGAAGCACGTTATGCAGGTGGAATAGTGACAACCACTCCCAAAATGCACACGGGTTCTGTTGTGCTGTTCAGTACATTTATTGCAGTTACTGTCTTGACAGAAGCTTGCAGACAGAAGTACAGCAACTTGCACCCTACGAGTCAGTAGCAAGGTACAAGGAGGTGCCAGTCAGCATCTCACCTGCCACAGGCTTGGTTCAGCTCTGCCATGGGAGCATGGGCAGCCTGGGGGGCTTCTCCACCTGTCAGCTAATATCACCTCTGCCTGAGGGACCTCCCAGTTCTGCCAGGACACAGTGTTCCCATCAGAGGGTCCAGCAATATCACCCAGCTGTGCTGCAGGATGCACCTGGGGGAGTTAGCCTAAATCCCTCGAGGAGGTGCCCAGGTTTGCCTGTTGTCTTTTTAGTTTGTTTTGATTTTTTTTTTTTTGCTTTCATGATCACCGAAATAACTAAGTGGATTGCTGGATGTTCAGCTCCTCCAAGGTTTTCATCATATGAAATGAAATGGAATAAAATAAAGCGTATAAAAGAAGTGGAATTCATTGGAGACTATCATAATGACCTGGAAGAACAGACACAAGAAAGTGAGCCTTGTTTAATGATTGCTTTCAGTGACAGCCCAAATTTTAATCAATTAATATATAAGCCCATTACTTGAAAGATGTGATGGGCCTGTGGGAGAGCATTCAGTATTTTTTCCTTTCTCAGGGGAGCTGCAGGGTATCAGCTGACATCTTGCTAGCACTCCTTCCTCACAGATGCTTTTAAAGCTGCTTTTCTGACTGCAAAAATCGTACTTAAGCCTTACACATGTATTTTGTGTATGCTCTTGGGTACAGTTTCATCCTGTGACCCCCTAGGAGACCTCATTGACCTTCTCACAGCTTCTTGAGCCCGAGGAAAGCTCAGTCAGCCTTTATATTGCCAAGCTTTCTTCAGCGCTACACTTAGGAACACGGAAACCAAATAGATTTATTGCTATAACTATAATCAGAAGTCATAGCCAGGATGATAAAATGGTCAAATGATCAAATTACTTAAAATTAGAGGAGTACTGAAGTGCCTTAGGGACTGAGAAGCTGCAGGCAGGCAGCTGGCCTGCCGGTCAGCCCCGTAACAGCGGGATGCATGTTTCCAGCCCCACACAGGCAGGGGGACCTGGGGGGACCCCGGGACCAGTATGGCCAACAACCAAAAGAGATGAGGCTGAGGCCACTCTGGTTTTGTCATTTGTGAAAGAATGAGCAGGTAATGGGGCAGATCCTGGACATGGCCAGGTTGTGGGTTGAGCATGAGAGGGGAAGCGCAGACACTGGGTGCTAGCCAGGAGCAGGACAGGATTTCTGGGCATGACAAGTGTTGGGGCAAGTCTCTCTTTGGGGTAAGGGATTCCTGTGTCCTGCAGGATCTGAAGTCTTGAACACTATTTGGACTCCCACCTAATGTATGCCCTTGCGTCCAAGCGGAGATGTCACAGTTTGGTTCTGCTTGTTGAACAGGAGACGGTCCCACTTCTGTGTTTTATAAGGCTTCAAGAAGTGAAGGCACCTTTACCTATGGCTATAAGATTTCATTTAAGCAAATACGTTAAGTGCTGTTCATTTCGTATTTGTTACATTGCCAGTGGATCCTGCTTAAGGATGATGTACACTCTGGCCACGTGTGCCTAGGCATGCACGTTCAGAGTAAATGCCCCGCCTTTTTCTCTATAATTTACTCTTCTGGACTTTGGGGGCTTGGATGAAAGGGCAGACTGCTTGTTCCTCTAGTTTGAAAAAACGTGTTTGAATACACTGTCATTTTCTCTGATAAGAGAGCACTATAAATTAAACAGAGTCAGCAACCCAGGCACATTCATCTTCCTGATGTAATCCTACCTTTAGCATTTCCTGACATATATTTGATGTTGACTTAATTGTGCAGCCTTAAAGTAGGATTTGAGTATATAAGTGCCCAAGCAGCAAGAAACTGCAGATCAAGCTAGAAGCTGTCCTCTGAAAACTGTGCAAGGGGCGGATGATGCACAGATCCTTACAGCAAGGAGATGGGGGGGACAAGTTTACTGTAGTGGTTTTTTACCGCCCATCTAGTCAACCCTGAAAATCAGGCTTCACACGGGAAATCCTTTAAGACCTGGGCATATAGTGTCATCCCAAGGTTGTCCCTTTCTGCTCTCCTCGCACACGAGAGCAATCTGGTACCAGCACAAGTAGCGCCCAGTCCATGGTGCTTGTGTGGTACCTCCTCTTAATGCAGCATGCAGCCACAGAGATCTTGCTTGGAAAGAAAGGCTGGTCTCGCAGTTAAGATTTTAGAATGGAGTTGAGAAAAATCTTGGTTCTCTTCTCACTTTTACTGAAGGAGGTCAGAAAAGTCATTTTGGAAGTCTGTTTTTTTGGAAGGTATCAAAAGATGCAAATAAATGCCTAATGGGCTCTGAAATGGTCTTTGAAATCAGTGGGAGATAGGACTCTGAGATTTCAGAAATCCCACGCAAAGCTTGCATGCATCTTTAAGCATCTAAACACCTTTAAAAATATGTCTCCTAAGCGCCTAACTCTGAGCATAGGTTCCTGCACCCCCTAAGCATTTTCGAAATTGCATCCAAAGTTGCATAGATTTCCCCTAAAGAGCACCCTTTTGTTTTAATTTTCTCGTTGACTTACTTTTCTCTTGACTTGAGACATAATATATATTAACCTACACTCATTTTTTATACCAAAAGATAGAGAAGTGAAGCTGTTTCTGAGCTGGTTTATTACAAAAAAGGAGCATATGGCTGATTGTGTCCCATCTGAAATGCAAATGGTGGAGCTACGTGGAAAGAATTGCTATGATTTCAGCAGTAAATGTTTCCTAATGAACTGAGTTTGACTAAGGTGGGAAGCTGGAAATGGCTGTGGGAAGAAATGACAACGGTTAATATTTCAGTGGAGCAGAACAGTCTTATTCCGCTGATAAGGAGGTTCTTAGGAAATTGACTGTATTTTTTTTCTTATATTCTATATGTTTGTCAGTGTGGGGAAATTTTTACACAAGGAGGCAGACTTTTTTCTTCCGCTAATTATGAAATCGTGTAATTTAATTTATAACCAGTGCTTTTCACCTTTGGCATCTTTTTGAGCTGAAGTTTTTGGTATTTTGTGAACATTTGGGCCAAATAGATCTACCCAATGTAAAGAAAGTCTAAAAGAAGACAAATACTGGTTCCACTCATTTACATCACCCTGGGCACATTTGTGGATGCCAGAGGCCAAAGAGGGTGATGGAGAAATCTGACCCACGCTGTCTAATTTCCCCTGCTTCTTCTTTCCACCAAGGTTTTTCTCTTGTATATACCCCTCTACACTTCCAGTGGTTGAAGGTGTCCAGAGTGGGAGGTGACCTGACTTAAACACTTTCTTAAGTCAAGCAGCAAGACTGACATTTCCATTACTTAACTTTCCAAAGGGAGAGCTGTGGAGTCGGCGCTGTGAGGTTCAGCGCAACCAGTGGGCTGGAGATAAGAGCATCGGTCGCATTACTTTGCCTTAAATGTCAGAAGGAGCCATGAAGAGTTTTAGGTAGCAGCATGTGCACAATTACGTGCTCAGAGGAGCTGAAGCAGCTGCCAGGTTAGACCCCTGGCTCTGCCCCTGAGCAGGATGGCATCGGTGTTAATGTAAGTGTTGCTGAGGCTGAGCTGTCTGTTGCGTGGCACGGTTGAGGCAGGGGGGACGACACACACGCGACACGGAAGATTAGCATGTCTTTCCCTTGCTGGTGCCCAAGGGTGTCTGACATTGTTCATGATAAAGAAACAGGAGAAACGTGGAGAAAAAAGGCTGCAGCCTGATGTTGGTGAAAGTAATTAGGCTGCTTCATCTTCTGAGCAATGGCAAGGCTTGCTGAGGTCAGGACGTGTCCACGTTAGTGTGTTAGTTCAGATCCGGACCAGACTTTTGAAGTGAATCCCCCACTGTGGTTTGGTTCACCTCTCAGGGCAGCCCAGAAGCTCACCAGCTGGGTCGTTGTGGCTCTGGAGATGCCCCTGAGCTCCCTGAGGACAGGGCCACTGCTGCCCTGCCCATGCTTGCCCACGCTCTGCTCTCAGCTGTGGGAACCTTCTCCCTGCACAGAGCACATCACCAGGTCAGGAGTGGGCACTGACCTTCCTGGCTGACACCCCGGTAAAGCTTTTTGGTTGCTGGGTTATTCGGATGCTTCAGAAAGTGCTTGTGCACAAAGTCTCTCCTAAAAACAGCATTGCCCTCGTTTTAATACCGAGCAGGCCCACTGCGTCCAGGAGCCAGGGGAGATGTCACCACCTCTAGGCACAGAGCAGAGTACAGCGGCAGTCTCAGTCTTGGCAGGTGGTTTTATCCCAGTAGGGTGAGATGAGGTTTCAGCATCACATCTTTTATTATGATCAGAGTGCCTATAGGTGCTGTATTTATTATCAGAATTAAATCATAAATCAACATAAAACCACACTTATGCAGTGTTGCATAGGATGGGCAGCACCTCAACAGAGGTGAATTTTGTGGCTTCCTTAATTGCAAGAGGGTGCAGCAGCTTGAATTATCTGTGTGTCTGCTTGGGTGTTCTTTGGTTTACAAGAAATTACAAGTGGTAATGCTGTGGCGTGGTTCTCCATGTATAACACTTTTTTTGTCTTTCCTTTTGCTTGCTTTTCTCTTCTGTGTCTCTTCCTTCTCCCCGCATTTCATTTCCATCCCGAAATACAAATGAACTCTTGACAGAACTTTCCACTTTCATTTTGTTGATTTGCATTATGGAGTCAGGAAAATGCAAACACTTTTATTTCCAAGATGTATTTATGATGTCATGAAAGAACTTTCTCATATTAGCCCCTTCTTTTTTTCTCTTTCTTTATCATTTCAGGTGTGTGTGCAACATTGACTGTTCTCAAACCAACTTCAATCCTCTTTGTGCTTCCGATGGGAAATCTTATGATAATGCATGTCAAATCAAAGAGGCATCATGCCAGAAACAGGAGAAAATTGAAGTCATGTCTTTGGGTCGATGTCAAGGTAACTCTCATAACAAAACTCATTTCAAAGAATGTTTTCAATTTTTGTTCCGGAAAAAAAAAGAACCAGGGCTGGCTTCTTATTTGGCACTTGCTTGCGTTTCCATTAGACTCTTGCAATTTATATTGTAGAGTGCAGGCTGCGTGAGTGGGCAGAGCCCCCTGTGGTACAGATGCCAAGTGAGGCGCAAGGAGTGGTGTGCGTAACCCTTCCCACACCCTGCCCGCCGCAGCCGGGGACCGTCCAGCCCTGCGCTGGTGTCAGAATCAGGCATCTGGATTTTGCCCAGAGCAGCTTGCCCAGAGCTCTGCCCTCCGGGTAGGAGTCGGAGCAGGACAGCAGGAGAGTCCCTCAGATACGTTTTGCCACCCAGGATGGATCTTCTGTTGCTTCCTTGCCTGGAGCAGCATGAAGCAGTCTCAGGAGGCTAAAGACGCGTTGCCAGACATGGTGCTGGTCCTTGTTTCTCATGTGACCTGTGCTGGGCCCTCCAGATGCCAAAGGTGCCTGGAAGGAAATTTTGTTAATAGCAGCAAGACTGTCTGTCTTTTTTCACGAATGCCATGCTGCTCTGTGCCCAGCTCATGGGCTACTACATCACCTGTAACCCTTGAGTTGACTTTAAAAACTCTATTTTGTTCTAAAATAAAAATGAAGAAAATTTGCCTTTAAATAGCTCCCATAAATAAAGTGTCTACTGAGGCTCAGACTCTTAATAGCTTTTTTCCCCTTAGCTTCTGACCTATAAATCCTAGGTACATCTAAGGCTGTACTATACAGGTGTATTAAACACATTCTAGTTTATTTCTATCTCTTTAAAGTCAACCACCCTACGTGGCAGTTCATTTCAGGGTACATATTAAAACTCCCCAATTACTTCAAATAGAGCAGAAATGACAACTCCTGCTTCATACTGATATATTTATCCCAGCTGCAATCTGTTATCACATATTGTTAGGAAAAAATGTGTTTTCTTAATGGAAGATGTTTCATGTTTCATTCCAAAAAGCTGGATCCTGCTGTTTTTCACCTGGCAGGCCCAGGGGAGCCTTGTAGCCAGCAGCAATGCTGTGCATGCAAGTGAAGTTACGTTTGCCTGGGCACTGGCTGCTGGGGCATAGTCTGTATCAAATACAGGCTGCCCAAGCAACCCGGCATATTTCTTTTCTACACAGATAATACCACAACAACTACAAAATCAGAAGATGGGCATTACGCAAGAACAGATTATGCAGGTACGGTTCCTATTCTGTGAGAATCGCAATTCGCAGGAACTGTGTAAGTCTCTTTTCTCCTCCGTTTGCTAAGGTGAGGTGTCCTCATCTTCTAGTGTGGTTTTCTTGGTTCCCTTTAAGAAAACACTGTCTTCGCATTACTCTTTCTTTTCCTAAAACCTCCCTTTCTTCTTAATAAATGGGCTTCTCCCATTTTTGTCAATGTACAGATATTCTGACCATAAAACACCTGTTCTGACGGTGGAAGTATTGTAAACTACTTGCCAGACTTAGGAGGCATTATCGAAAATATGGAATCAGTGCTCTAGATTATGCATAGTTTTGTCATGATATACAGGTTTAAGAAAGTGAAAATCCAGAGCATAGCATAGCACAGCTGTGATACCATGAAACGGTGCCATAATAGATAATATCACCTGTCAGTGTTTAACTATGAAGTTAATAAGGTTCTTAACATTTTTTTTAAAATGATAAATGGTTTTAATTTATTTAGAAGCTACAATAAAATATAATGCCTGAATAGCTTTATATGGTGTTTGAAATTAAAAACATGTAAATACTGGCAAGGTTTGGGAGACATTTTTTACACCCTTTGCCTGGGAGGATTGATTTAGGAATTGAATGTGTGTGTGCACGCACACATGCATGCAAATATTCACAGCTCGCACTGAGAATTCAAGCCTCTGGGAAGGTATTGTGGAAATGGGTCAGGTGATGCATTCATTGCTTAAATTTGTGATATTTTTGTGGTTGGAAAGTATTTAGAGAGAGTAGGTGCAGGTCGCTGGGTTTACCTGAGCGGCTTGCTGCATGGCTTAGGTGAAATCCAGCTGATGGTTTCACAAGTCTTAACATTTCTTACTGGGAGAGTCCTCTGGCATTAGTTAATTTGGCTGGTCATCTCTTGCGACGGCGCTTTGTACGTGACCTCCCTGTGTTAATAGGGTACCCAGCCGTTAGAAATTATTGTTCTGTTCCCTACTTAGAAATGGTGCGTGATGATTCAAGCACAGAGCTATGGATAAATGATGTCTCGGTGAGGCAGAGGAGTGCTAGGTGTCGAGGGTGGCTGTGGCACGAAGCAGCGAGGGTAGAAATTTCTATGGAAAGTAAATGCTGGAATTAATTTCCAAAAGATTGAAGATGAGCCATGGTCCAGATATTTCCTACTGCCAAGGAGCCCTTCCATGGGTGAAGAGAGAGTCATGCAAAGAGAGAAAAGTCTTCAGTCTCTTTCCCCCAAACCCTTGATTCCTCTCAGCTTTTTTCTGGGAGGCAGCAGTCAGTTTTCTTACAAGGCTGGAAGGCCTGAGGTCATATCCTGTGGTGTGCAGGAGATACGGCCAAGTAGGCCAAAATGATTTATTTTAAGTTAGAAATAAGGGCAAGTAATACTGTTGTGTTAAATCCTTTATCTTCCTTGCTGGAGAGCTGCGGGGAGCACTGGCATCCCCAAGTCAATATGAAGGCCTGCAGCCCCTTTTTAAACGTTGTGCAACCTGTCCTGCTCTGCTACTGTCTGGTGGTTCAGCTTTAGGATGGCAGCGACCCACATCACCTAGAGAGGAGACAGCATGTTTAAGCATGAAGCAACTGCGTTGTAACAAGAAGGGAGGAAAGGCAGGCTGAAGATTAGGGAGGAGGAGGGGGAGGTCACAGCAATGACAAGAGAAAGCCAAGTCACAGGTCACAGAGGAAGAGGCGCACAGAAGGCACCTTCAGCTCAAGTGGGCAGGAGGAAGGGAACAGCTCTTGCTTAGGAGAGAGATGATATTTTAGCCCACGTGTGAGAGGAGAGGTGGTGGGTAGTTGAGAACTGATTGCAGCAGAACGTCGGGGGTTGGCAGTCGAGCAGGGAACGCAGAAGGAAACTGGGTTACTGGGCAGGGAGGAGGGCAGAGCTGGGGCACGGAGGAGTGGGTCTGTCTGTAGTGGAGATGGCCTCCGAGTGCTGAGAGGTCAGAAGGAGTTCGGGAACATGGTCCAGCGGGAGGTGACAGGAGCCTGTGGAAAGGAGACCCCTCCCTAGAGACGTGGGAGGGATGAAGACATCCTGAATGAGCTGTGAGGTCCAGTATGTACCTCTTCGGCACAGAAAGACACCATCATTGCACCTTAGCAAGCAGCTCCTCAAGCCTTCTGGTATGACACAGGCCCCAATGGGCTTCTTGAGGGCAGTGACTCTGTCCCCTGGGTGGGTCTCATCAGGTACCATCTATTGATTTAACCTGAACCACAGTCGATTGCGCCAGCTGATGTCATCTTTTTGTGCTCCTAACTATTATTCTTACTTAAATTTTTCATTTTTACATATGGTGACAGCATGTAGGGTAGAAGTTGCAAGTTCGTGCAGGGCAATCCACATGTCTCCAGTGTCCCCAGACGTTTGTGGAATAACCCTGCTGGCATACCCTAGGGAAAAGGGACCGCTGTATCCAAAAGCTGTAACAACTCCAGCCTTTCGGAAATAGTTGGTGAAAAAGAAGAAAGCAGTATAAAACTAAGGCTCGGTGAATATTCAGGCTTCAGTGTTAGACAGGCAGGAAGCTCCATGCCGTCCTCATGTTCTTTCAAGTGCAGAAACATTTGATGATGGCTATTATAGGAATGTGATATGTGCTACTTTTTTCCCACCTTCATGTCTCCTCAGAAGGGAAATGCTGCCCTGTCCATGGGGAGCTTTGTGTGAAAAAGCAGCAGTTCCTCAGTCGTTGTGCCTCTGAAGCAATTTCCCCAAGCCTGTGCCTTTCCAGAAAATACCTTTGTTCTCTGCCATTTAATGGCACTAAAGATCGCCGAGACCATGAGCACTACATGCTTTTAAAAACACTGACTCGTATGGACTGACTTTCCCAGGGGAGAAAATAGCAGTGGGCATAATTGATGTTGTCAATTATGCTAATGCAGCAGTGCCAAATGCTCTTTGCGGAGACTGTGGTAGCTGAGTGGTGCGGGTTTTTCCATAAACACCCCCGCACGCTCAGTGTGGGGTCCCAGGAATGCAGCAGCTTTGCGAACAACCACAAGTCCCAACACCCAGCTGATTTTTTTCATATTGAACTATTCAAACTGTCTGTTCAATCAGTGTCTTTGCTCCCTCCTCCTGTTCTTTCAAGCCCATTGATCCTTGCAAATAAGGAACAAATCTTTCAGTTTGCAAAACCGAGAGTGCTCGTTCCTTTGGAAAATAAATCTTTGCATTAAGTTTACATTGCCTTGGTTTTTTAAGGGCTCTTACTTTACACAGGCAAGATTTCCTCTAGCACTGGAAATGCCCGACTAATGTCAGAGACACCCGAAAAGCAGTGTCCTCTTTTTCAGCAAAGCAGACATAGGGACGGTGTGGCCCTTCTCTGATGGTGTCCACCTCTCCAGGTTCACCAGTCCACTCTTGCCTTGGCTGCATGTGCAATGCATGTCAGCACAGAGTCTGTACGCGCGCATGTTTGCATCTCTCTGTGCAATTCTGGCCTCTCATTTTTCTGAAACCCCAAAGTATTTATCAGAGTTGGGGAGGATTTTCACTCTTCTCAACAAATGGCAGATTGTTGATGTTGATGAAGTTTGTGAAATAAGATTTGGGTTTAGTCAATAAAAGAATGGGTGGAATTTTTCCCTCAAATCCAATAGAAACACATTTTATCTTGCAATTTCCGTGAAAGAGCATTTTAAAACATTTTAAGTGCAATGTATGTTTTGGAATGTAGTGTCTGAGCTGGAAGTCCTGTGATTGATGTTTTCTTGAATTTCCCCATTATATGCGTAAATAAGTTGGCTGTTTCGGTGGCATTTTTGCATTCAGAGTCTAGGCAATCAAGGAGTTTTCATCTTGTTTATTCATTTGCCTATTTATTTTTATTCTTCAATATTTATATTCCCTTCTTAAGATCTGGATATTAGCAATTATCCCCCTAACTGATTTTATCCTTTCTCATTATCAAATTACAGAGATTTTTTTCAAGCCATTTTGAGCACTATAAAGAATAAGTCACTATGGATGAGCCATATTTCAATGTTATATATTCATGAAAATTGTCAGCGAAGACACTGACAAATTTGATAGACCTATTCAATAATATCATCTTCCAGGCCAGACAAACCTCCCTATATGAGCATTGATTAGATCAAGTCTCAGCAGCTGAACGCCAGCAGTGCAAGTGAAGCTGACAGAAAGGGGAAGAAGGCATTTTCAGCCTTGATAGTCTCCTTTGGTGAAAAATGCGCCTCTGCAAATGGTCAGTTTGAGCCATATGTTTGGGTTCCTCGGCGGCAGTAAACCCTCCCTTGGCAGCTGCCTTCTGCAGCTTTGGCTAGTCCAGGGGCTCTCTTGCAGGCAGTGCCGTGGCCCCTCTCGCTGATGCTGTTGCTGTGCCAGGGAAACACTAACGAGCACAAAACGCTGCACGTCTGCTCATGGCTGCTCTGTTCCCCGCTCTCCCCTCTGGTTTCCCATGGGAGTTCAGATCTACGCGACAGCCTTGGATCTTTTTCAGACCACTTTCTGGCACTGGAGCCTTCCTGGCACTACCGGAGGTGCTTGGGCAAGTAATCCAACAGATGGCTGTGTTGCCCAAGCAAACGGAATGCTCCACCAAAAAGGGGAAATTCCATCTGTGTCAACACATCATCTTGCCTTGGCTGGGCCAAGGCTGTGGGATGAAGGCCATGGGAGCCACCACAGATTCCCTACTCTAAGGATAAAGAAGAGTCTTGGACTCTTCAGATAGTCTCTTCAAAAGTCCAAGAGTCTTGGAATCCAAAATAAATACAATGTAATGTTTACGTTTGAGAAAACTGTCCTAAAACTTTACCAAAAACCCGCCACTTTGCATCATTAACCTCTAATCTCTTTGAACGGGAGAACAAGCCGTGCCTATCAAAGAAAATGTGGAGAACTGGCAGCGCTGTACTGACCCAGCGCATATGAGAAGCACTGGGGTGTGCTGCATCCCTTTCTTCACAAGCTCAATACAGAGCCCACCAAATTCATTCACCGTTGTCTTTATTGTCTGTAATAGGCCTGGAGAGGGGCCAGGAATCAGAAGAGCAGCACTGGATTTCTACAGAGAGTGACTATTTTTAATTTTTCTTTTCCCCCAAGAGTAAAATATGAGAACTTCAGACTAGATTCCCTCTCCGGATTATAACGTTTTCAAAGTAGGTTAAGTTTTGAGTGTAAACCACTTGACATTGTCCCTTTAAATTAAATTTTGTGTCTGCTACCATGTCAGCCATTTCCTAAACTGGTGACAAATAATAAAGCCCCAGAGCTTAGCTATGGGATATAAACTACCAGGCAGTTGTGCTCTGCCTTTGTGAACCAGGCTTTCCTTTCTTCTTAATGGAATTAGCAAGTGAGACATAGAGCTGAGCACCGTGCATCCATCACAGCTAGAGAGAAACCATTTCTCATCTGCAGCTTTGTAGAAATGCTGGGGAAATTGCATCCTTGCATATGCAGATTTGCTTGGCTTTCGATTCCGGAGACTCCAAGTCAGAGGTTGTCACACTAAACAAATAGATTATTTAGGAAGCGTTCCTGCTTTTCCATCAAATCACTTAAAAATTGAAAAAAAAACCCCACATTTTAATATTTTGACAGCTGTGTGGCAGCGTGAATGCTGCCTGGCTGCGGCCTCTGCCTGCGCTCACACACAGAGGCACGCACACTCCTGGCGTTTGGGAGTACAAGAATAATACAGTTGATACATTTCTTAAAAAATGTGAAGCTTTCAAACGTTGCTGCGATTGTTAGTTGCATTTACAAGTGCAAGGTTTTATAAAGATACATGTATGTTTTATGCAGAGTGAAAGTCCACAAAAGGTGACGGATGAGCTCTACAAACCAAAGAAGAAAAACCAGTAAAGATTGTATTTCAAGCCATACAGTTTAGGGGTTTGGGGCCTGTGTCTTGAGGAAAGCAATAAGAGCATCTCCCTTCAGGAGATGTGACCATATTAGGCCCCATTTGCCCGAATCATAGGATGTTTTGGGTTGGAAGGGACCCCTAGAGGTCATCTAATCCAAGCCCCCTGCAGTGAGCAGGGACACCGCTAACTAGATCAGGTTGCTCAGAGCCCCATCCAGCCTGTCCTTGAATGTTTCCAGGGACGGGCCTCCACTACCCTCTTGGGCAACCCGTTCCAGTGTTTCACTACCCTCATTGTAAAGAATTTCTTCCTTATATCCAGTCTAAACCTACCCTGTTTTAGTTTAAAACCATTACCCCTTGTCCTGTCACAGCTGGCCCTGCTAAAAAGATTTTCCCCGTCTTTCCTATAGGCCCCTTTTAAGTACTGGAGTGTTGTTTAAGATGTCTGATCATACAGAAATGTAGATGTCCACAAACAGCTGAAGTCTGGGGCAACATAAACTCAAGGTGATGTAAGAACAGAGCCGATCTCCGCTTATAAGACAATTTCCTAATAAAGGCAGATGGAGAAGGCATTTTCATCTTGGTTTGCCTACCTAATCCAGAGGTTCCTGAGGGAAAAGTTTTCAAAAAGTAGAACAGAGGAAATGTCTCAGCTCATTGCGTGGAACCTGGAGGTTTCCAAAATCAAGCTCAAATTTTCCATCACAGAAAGTAGTGTAGCGTTCACTCCAGGATAATAACTGTGTGTAGCTTAGTTTAAGTTATGCAGTACTATAAAACACAGATAAGAAAACCATTCCGGTTCTGGGGTTCTGAGTGATTTTCAAAGGTGAGAGAGAGATCACCATACTCTGATAGCACGGTGGTCTCCAGCCCTTCCGCTGCCTTGCAGCTCTTCCACTGTTGTTGATATCCAGAAGCAAATTTAAGAAGTAGAGATAGAGGCCAACTGGTAGGTTAATAAATCTTACTGTCAGCTACTTCTGAGCTGAAGTCTGCATAGTCAGCAGTGTCAGTCCCAGCTACTCACTTGGCCCCCAAACCTTCACTTGTCCTGGGTGGTTTTGTAAATGAAAAAATGCAGCTGCTACTTTTTGTAATTTAACTCCTGGTTTTCAAAAGGTGGAATGCGGAAAGTCCCACTCCAGCATTTTTCTGTGTCATCGGGAGGACCAGACGCTTTCTTCTAAAATATGAAAAACTGGGGCATTAATGCAATTTTCTAGCAGTGGGTGCTGCAGCATAGGCTATGCTAAATGTTTTTCTTCTATAGAACATTCTCAGTCCTGCTAGGCTCCATCTTACTAAAATCTGTGTAATTTTTGTTGGAAGAGGAGATGGACACACTGAGGCAGAGGTCACGTAGGAGCCTCGCAAACGAGTCCCATGCCAGGGAGGGAGCTGCAGCACTCTGGAGCGCTGCGCCATGTGATTTAACAGCACTTACTCCTAACAGTCTTTTCCTGAGGAGCATGCAAAATGAAAACAGGCTTATGGAGATTTTAAAAACAAGCAATAGGGAGAGAGAAATATTGCTCATTTAATCTGCCAGCCTCTAGAGAATACCTCACTTTTTATGAGAGTTCTCCTTTAACTTTGAATCTCATCTACTAAGCTTGGTAAAATGTGCCTTGGGTTTTTTTTTTGGATTTCTGTTTTTTTGTGGTTTTATAATGAGAGAAATTATGCCTTTTCATTACTTACGATTTCCCGGTGTCATGCTCACGGAACCTGTAATTGTTAGCATTAAAACTTAAATTAGGTCTCAGGTGAACTGCTAGACATCTCTTTACCTAGACTGATGTAGCTCAAGGAAAAAGAGCGTTTCCATTTGCACCTTTAAAGCTTAGCCCTTAATTTAGTCACTAATGAATGTGAATCAAAAGTTGCAGAATTCGTTTGTGCTTTCTTCCCATAATAAACAAATTCAGTGATGTGAGTGAGTTATAATGTCCAGGCAAAGAGCCTGATCTGTAGGAAATAAATAAACAGGCAAAGCAAGTACCAACTTGTAACACTGATACTTGCAGGGGCAACCTAAAAAATACAAAGTCAGACCAAGCTGTTTTACTGTTGGCTGATCCCTGAAACATTTAAGTCCTGGAAATGAATTCAGGTGTCAAGATTTAGGGTGAGGGTGGAGTTTGTAATGCAAGTATATTTTTCCACCTGGGGTTTACATCAGAACTGTGCGAAATTCATAAAGCTTGCTTTAAACACTGGCTCCCACTTCTGCTTCCCCAAGACTGTGTACCTTGCTGGTTGTTTTTTTCCCTTGTGGTATCATGTAAGCAGTCCTCTACAACATTTTGCTCTGTTAAAGGTTATGGATAAAAACAGAAATTGTATGTGCAATGGAGATGAGCAGACCTGAGTTGAGGTAGGTGTTCCTACAGATTCTTCAGTTTACGTCTCAGGCCATAAACACATCATGTATCATTTACATATGTTTTGTCTTATTTGGAGCATAGCAAATCCATCTTCCTGAGCAAATGGATCCTCCACTCAGTATCTGTGTTTTGATCAGAAGAATGAATAAGCTCAAAGGGAGGCAGAGCTTGCAGAAAAAAGATGCTTTTCCTGCGCTTTTCACATAAAAATGTGATCCCTAAAACTCAACACAACTTGAATTGTGCCTGATTTCTCAAGTTGTCTTTAACCAGATATCTTCTTTCTAAATAGAACCTCTGATGGCAAGGGATACCCAGAAGAAATGAATGCAGGAAGGGACCCTTGGAAAAACCCTTTCATGGTTTGCAGTCATGCGAGTTATTATGCTCTAGTTAAAGCCACTCCCGGATTTTGTTTTTCCCGACCTTTGTTTTCAGAGTTTTATGGAAATGAAGATCCAGCAACATGATCTACAACCGCTGTTCAGCTGCCGTGAACACATGGAATATGCACCATAATATTTGGCCCCGCAGAGCATGCATGCTCCGCCATTGTGAAAGGATTTACAGTAATCAAAAAAAGGTCATTCTATATCTGACTAATTCACATTGTGACACCTAGTTAATACTGTATCTTTGCCACTTCTTAGATGAGATACCCCTCACTTGCAGGCCCCTCCTTTGAGATACAACAGCATTAAATAACAGGGCTCTATATTAACTCCATCTAACAATGCACGAAGAGTCTGGCCATGAAGTGGCTTTCACAGATCTGTACTTAAGTTTACTGCAGACAACCCCAAACTCACTTCATATCAGAAGTCACAGGGAAGCTTAGATTCTTCTCCCTTCGGGGTCTAGAAAAAATGTGCAGCCAGGTTCTTCTGTTAGGACCAAGGAAGGCGTGTAGGTACAGTCTGAGGCGTACCGTGACACAGGGTGGTGGCACGCATGACTCTTCTGACACTCTGCTACGATGTCTGGGTTTTACCCTGTGTCAGCTGTGATCCTGTTTTAGGTATTGGTCTGTAATTCCTACCACTTCATCCACATGCCAGGAAGATGGTAGATACCAACTGCCTTTGGCCTTTTGACATCTTGGTGAAGGCATTTCCCT
This sequence comes from Egretta garzetta, assembly GCF_000687185.1. Classification (NCBI taxonomy): domain Eukaryota; kingdom Metazoa; phylum Chordata; class Aves; order Pelecaniformes; family Ardeidae; genus Egretta; species Egretta garzetta. The sequence continues at coordinate 4,491,763 of NW_009260410.1, forward strand.
CTTGATAGCATCTTCTTTCCCTTCTCAACCCGCCTGCCTCCCCTACAAGAAAGGAAAGTAGAAAAAGTATTTGAGACAAGACTCTGTCAATCTTCCTCAAGGAATAGGCTGGGAAAACTCTTGTCTGGATTTGGGTAGGCATTTCGCTCACCGTTGGTTCCACCCTCCCTCTGGGCTCCAGGCGCTTTGATTAGCTCAGGAGTTGTCCTTGAAGGATGCTGTTCAAGATGGTGCATAGCAGCTGTTTGCCATCCACGACACTAGTTTGAATTAGTTAATGGATATTAAGGAATACGACAGTGTATTTTTATGCCTAGCAGCTCTATTTTAGGCCTAGCTTCTGTAAATCTGCTATTCGGAATTAGAGAGCCTTCCCAAGGATGACAGTTAACACTATAATGAGATGCTAGAATATCCGTTTTCAGGAAACATCAACATTTAAATATTTGTGTTTGATCTAGTTTGAAATGTAAAAAAAATTTATTTTGAAATATTCATAGAACTGAATTTCTTCAGAATTTTGTTTCATGGGATGTTTTGGCATTCTTTATGAAATGTTAGATATCAAAATATCATGAGATGAAAGCACATGACAGTTGTAATAAGTTGTGTAGTAAGGAAAGTTACTACTTAGAACTGACTGAAACATCTTCTTTTCTAGAATGAGTATCATCATGTCAAATTACAGTACAAACACGAGATAATTTGATCATTTAGACACGTGAAATGGTAACCTGAGCCTTAAGATAACAAAGGCTTTCACCTAGACTCAGGAAATATAAAAACATCTGGTAGAATGAAAAGAATACAGTTGGGGAAGAAAAGAAGGAGCTGGCGTATTTATTTTTAATAGACCTTCAGAATTAGACTACATGGAGACAAGTAGCAATTTTTGCCAAGTTTAATAGACTTGAGTAAAGAAAGCAAAGACAGACCAATATCTTGCCGCATCATTTTCACTTTGCTGATGGTTCCACTTCTTTTCATTGAGCACAACTGCTAAAACCCGTATCTTGCACTGATTGTTTGAGCAATGCGACATACCCGTTCTTTCTGGATTTCTTAACATTTAGCGTATTGGGCACTGAAACCACTGGTGACAGAAGATTGTTACTTAAGAAACATGGAAATGGTTTATAGGCTGGAGGAAATGCTGTGGGAGATGCAGCATTTTGAATATCAGCTAAACCTTCTCCGCTGCTTCTTCCCGCAGAAGCATTTCTCTGCATTTTGGGAGACACACATCTGTACCACCGAGCAAGTGGAAGCACTCTTAAAAACTCAGATTTGAGATGCAGCATTTACCTGCCTAGCAAGGTGACTTCTGACACACTTGGGCTGTCATTTTACCATGAACCCATGAGCATTAAGTTAACGTGAAACTCTCCTCCCATAAATGCAACAGCTGTAGACGAACCATGCTATTACGGAACCAGTGGCAGTGCATTTCAGAATGTTACCAGCACTGAATCGAAATGCACTTCTTTGCCTACTGCTGCTATCACCAGCCTCAGCCATTTTAGACAGCATTGCATAATGGCAAAATATTTTTCAGGAGGAAAAAAAAAAAACAAATTAAAACCCTCCCTATGGTTTTAATCTCCCTCTTTTATTTTGTCTATGGCTTAAAGCTGTGTCAGGTGTACATCAAAAGCACCCCCTCCCCAGGGTATTTCATTTACAATTTCATTTGATAATGGAAGTGTACTTCCATCTCGCTAGGATGGGAAAGGATTAAATAAAAAATACTGTTCTAAAATCTAGTAGCGTAAGTCTAGCCTGTCTCTGTGCTCTGCAAATGAAGTAGCCACGGAAGGGCTTGTTATTAGTCTATAATATCAAAACTGATAAACTATTAGTGTTTTGTCAGGCATAATATATGCTAAACATTTTCCTCTGCAGATTGCCTCAACAGGAACTGTGACCGTTTTTAGACACATCTGGCACTGCGGATTTTTTTCCATCCTGCATTTCAGTGATTTAAAGGGCCTTGGCTGGGCAGAAGGATGTCAGCTGTTTGGTTTAAAATACTGTTATAAGAGTGAATAAGATTTAAAGAGGCAGTAGGTAAAATTCAGGCCTCGCTGAAGCTAGTGGGAGAATGGCCATTGAGTTTAATGGCTTCGTGATTTCTCTACACCTTTTTCATCCATTTTTATTCTTAGTAAATTTTCCATTTCCCGAAATTGCCCTTCCTTTTCCATTCAGCTTCTCCCACTTTGAATATTAGCTCTAGGAGTGAGCGCTGAGGTAAAATATTGAACCCTTTATTTACACAAATGCCATCTCTACAGCTCACTTTGTGGCATTTCTATAAGACAATAATAATAATGGGTGCGGGCGTATAAGAACAGTAAATGCAGGTATTCATTTATAAAAAAAATGTTCTTAATAGACTTTTCTGGCTGTGCTTCAAAGCAGGCTGTGTGACCAGTGATGAATCTTGGGACCTCTGTGATGTAGGGAAGCAATTCTGCTCTTTATGGAAAGAAATAGCAGGGCAAGGTCTGCGCATGCGTTTTGTCCTGCCACACCAAAATACATCAGCATGTAGAGGCAGGGGGAGCCACAGGGTCTGAAGAGAAGAGTTTGATGGGAGATGGACATCAGAAGGCAACCAGAGCCCATCTGTGGTGGCTTATTTCAGGAGGCAGGGTCTGAGCTGGGTCCAGGGAGAAGTCACTTCAAGGACATTGTGCTTCTGGAAGAGTTTGCAGTCGTCAGACAAGGAGAGGTGACAGCTCCATACCAGTGTCTTCAGTGCGATGTGCACCATGGAGGGGTCTCTTTTGGCTCCTGAGGCTACTGATAGGCACAAAGTACATTCTGCAGGGTTGGGTGGTCTCCTCTCCGCATCTCAGAGACCAGTGATTGCCTGATAGACCTTTGGCATTTGAGTAGTAGACAAAAAGCTTGAATTTGTACGGCAGGATTGCGCCCTTTTGTTGCAAAACCAAGAACATGCAGAGGTTTTGGCTTTGTCCTGCCATTGTACAGTTTCATGACAGATGGGAAACATAGTGTATCTTTGGTGAAGTGTGTGAACAAATACAGCAAGTTTTGCTGGAGTGGCATTTTATATTGTTTCACCATTTTCTCCTACACTTAAAATCGAGAATAGTAAGAGATGTCTTTCCAGCTTCAGGCATGGGAAAGGAAACACACTGAACTCCTGATCACCGAGCAGGAATTTTTAACATATACTCCACTAAAAACTGATCCTCTGAGCAGCCACAAAAGAGTTTAACAATAGAACTGGGCAGATACAGAAAGCAAAGTTGTAGGCTGTGTGGACTCATTACCATCACAGTTTTACAACGCAGCACTCAGGGGAGACAGGTGAGTAAAAAGAGAGGCAAACTGAGCAGGATTCCTCCCTCAGCCAGGGCTTGGCTTTGTACGGAGGAATGACCACAGTTTTGCAACATGCAAAATTGTGTTTATTTTTCTGAATAGCCTGAACAAAAGCAGTGAAAAGCATGGCTGAAACAATGCTTTTAGCCAACACTGGGCATATCTCTGAGCAGTCGTGGGCCATTTAGGGTCATGTTCTGGTAGCTAAAATAACCAAGGTTTGCACAAGGGATTTGCCAGGCATGTCATGATGCAAGAAGCATCCAAAATACCATATATAGGAGTTAACGTATTTTTATTTCAGTCTCCTATTTTCTTACACACACTTCCCCCAAATTCTGCAGCTCTTCTTCAGTTTCCTGGAAGAATTCTCTCGGGCAGCATGTTTTTACAAGCACAGATGCTCCATTGGAAAAAAAGGAGGGAAGGGAGCCAAATGGGTGTCACACTCCAGCTTGGCAGCACCTTACTGACAGGCGCCCCCAGAAAAAAAGGGAAAAAAAAAAAAAGTCTGTTTTTAGTAATCAAAACTGAATATAAAATTAGTGCAAAACTAGGGCTGTGAAACCTTCAGGTTGTCAAAAGGACTGAAGGAAACGCCTTGTGGCCAAAATGACGTCCCTGACCTACTTGTCCGCGCTGTCACGTACCTGGGTAACCTTTCCGTCTCCGTGCTTTCCGTCAAACCTCTCTGACAGTTTTACCATTCCTACTTGCTTTCAGTTGTAATTTTTTGAGTTTGTGTGAAGTGTGCAACCAAGAAGTGAATTCTCATAACATCGTGATGGCAGGCCTAAAAATAAGTCCGAGACCTTTTCGAATACTGCTTCTTGCCATCCATTGATCTCCGCAGAAAACGATCCATTCAGACCTGAGCTCCTATTGGAAATTAGGGGACAGCCTGGTAATTGGATTAGGGTGCGCTTTTATTTGCAGCAGTTTCTCCAAACGAAGCTGTTTTGTTTCATTGATCACCTGCCTGATCTTTCTGCCAGTAAAAGCCACTCACATAGCTGAAGAGACAGGGCAAGGATTGTTGGAAAACGCAGCTTCGTGGTACATAAGTTGCGCCTGTTCCTCCAAATATAGGCAGATGAATACAGATGGTAAGCGCATCTCCATGCAAACATGGAAACGCGCTTTCTTAATCCACAGTTAAATCACTTACAAGCCATTTTTATCAATGTAGTCCTTAAAAAGTGGAAGAGCCACGAGTTGCATCAATACTTACATTCCTGCCAGCCACCTGCAAAGGTGCCAAAGAGGGGCTAATTTCAGGACACTTGGATTGCATGTGTGAGTTGGAGACCTTTGGAGTCTGCATTATTGTAGGGATTGGAGGAGAGAGGGAAAAAGTGAGTTTGAGCCCCACATTTCCAGAGATGGCTTGGAAATGCTAAATTAAATTTACGGAGTGTGCCCTGAAGGAACACACCAGGCTTGAGCATGAGTTAGCCTGGTGGCAATTGCAAGGCCATGACTTGGGGCACTATGATGCCCTGTTTTACTAGTCCTCCAGAACAAATCTGCACCAAAATCATTGTCTGTAACTCTTATCCAGTCTATCATTTTCTCCCATCAGAACCATGCTGTGTATTTTATCCCACTGGGCTTATGAAATAAGCCCTCAGACAGTTTAATTCCTGTGTAGTCCCTCAGAGCCATAGAGCAGCTGCAGCGGGTCACAGCCTGCCCTCGTGCGAGGCATGTGCCGGCCCAGCCACGCAGAGTCCCACCGGGCACTGAGAGCTCTTGCACCCTGTTCTCCCATTTCATCGTCTCCACAGAGGACAAGGTACGTCCTAGGCGGTCAGAGCTGCACGGCAACCAGAATCCTCTTTCTCTGGATGGGTACCAAAGGCACAGCCCTCCCCAAGCCCCCTCCCCACACCCACGGCTGGGAGATGGCAAACATCGTTAGTCATGCGACTGTCCCCCGGGGCGATGCCAGCCAAACGATCTTGCTCCCTCCACATATCAATATTCTTGACACCCGTCTTAAAACTCAGGTCATGCATATCCATCTACTTTTGGAAAAGTGTCAGAAGGGTACAAATATCCCTTCACTATTTTTAGGGCTGTATCAAAAGTATTTATCAGCTTTCTGGCACCTCACCCCATTTGTCATTTTTGATGCTATCTACCAGTCGGCAGGGGAGGAGGATGAAGTCCTTTAGAAATGCAGTGGCAGACGGGTGAAACTCCGTAAGTTATGACCGCAGTGATGGTTAAAAGCAGCTCCCCGGGGGTTGTTGTGCCTGCTGTCACAGTCGGGAAGCGCCTGTTGCCGTCCCCCAACAGCAGGTGGAGCAGGGGCTCGAGGGGGCGGCTTGTCCTCACCCTGGCGTTTGCCCACCCACAGGGAAGCAGGGATGTGGAGGAGGTCTGCTCGCAGCCATGGAGCCGGGCTGAGCTATGAGAGAGGGGGACAGCTGATGTCTGGTGACTCCGCCATCCTCTCTGCATGCCATCAGCACTCCCACACCGCCTGGTGATGCTGAAAGACCGCTTCCTTCAGCTTACACCCTTGGCTGCGTGTCGTGGCACAAATGCATACGAGGATGGGGCTCAATCTGTATATTATACATAATTTATACTACTCGTGCTAGGTGGTACGTGAGAGGTGTTGAGATTCTTGTTTTTCCGTAGACACGTTGCCAACGGGAAGCTCTTCCAGCTCCTCCATAACACGTACCTCGAGGCCCGCATTGGGCGGCTCTTTAATGTGCAGGTAACGTGTTCATCCGCCTCATGCCAGAAAATGGGGATGTTTTCCTAGCACTGTTGGTTTTTAGAAGGCAATGTATTCAGGTTGAAACTTTGCCCACATACCATCTGCTTCAGCCTTATCTTTCTATGACAAGAAGGCTGAATATATAATGTCCACTTGGCTTCCCCGGCGTTACATAAGGTTGTGGTTTCGCGTTAGGTTTGCAGTTTCGGAGCTCCCCAGCAGCTCTCACAACAAGCTCCTGCTCTTGTTTTCAAGTGAAAGAGCAGTGACAAAAATCGATACCATCTTCATAGCTATAATGAATGTCACCCACAGCCTTTTTTAGGATGACCACAAGCTTCCATCATATGTCTGAGGCCTATTTGCAAATATTGATTTGTACTGCAGGATTATCTGTAGCCATTTCATATGAAATCTTAAGGTCTTGCAGTTTTGCTCTCCGTGCTCGGTGTGATGTCAAAAGTACAGCTATAAATCAACAGACCTACCCACAGACACTATTGATAGCCAAGGTTGCCACGTTATGAAAATGAGGTGTTTCAGGGTTTTTTTAAGCTTCTTAAGGAGGATGGTTCTCAGAAAGCTCTAACTGAGTGAAAGCACTCCTATGGAGGCGCAGCAGACTCTGTTTACTCGAAGGGGAAAAAAAAAGTGGAACCTTCATATGCAAATGTATGGCATTTAGAAATGTCATATAGCTGCATCTACATATAAATAAGCCACTCTCTGAGTGCTGCACTAGCAAGGCTGCTTTGATATAGAAATTGCATAGTAGCACACAAAGCAGAAACAGCAGGACACCTCTCGGTCAAGTTTGGGGAGTTTTGTTCCTTAATCACCACTTAACTAAGTTAACTAATATTGCTTGCTGCCTATTAGTCCAGGACCAGTTGTGAATAGCTGCTGTTTGGTTTTGCTGCTAGGGAGACACGTGTGTTTGTATGTGCTGCATGGGGCTGTGCAGTAGGGACGCTGGTCTGGCTCCTGTGCCCCAGAAGACAGAGCCAAACTTACAGATGCTCTCTGTGTCAGCATCCCTCCTAGCCTCCCTCGTTCTGTTGATCCATGCCTGCTTACTCTGAAGGAGACACGATTTGGTCATATAAGGAAGCATCTTCTGCTGCTAGCATCCTCATACTGGGCTGGTATATCCATCTCTCTTTAATTTGGTATTAAAGAGTAAAATTACAACTCTCAGACATACTTTTTCAGAGGGGAGAACATAAGAGAGGAGCCTTGGTCCAGTTCCCACTGTCCATTTTTGACCACCTCCAGCACTGGCACTAACGATTAGCTCGAGGAGAGGCGGATGGGAGGGAAAGCGAGCTGTCGGCCGAGCTGTTGGGAGGGATTTCTCACAGGGGGGTGACACCCGCTCCACCCGTGCCGTGCCACGTGTGATGGATACAGCATTCACCCCTCTGCCTTCAGGCACGCAGCCTAATTGGAGGGAACCTCACATATCTCTAAACTGACACCAACTTTTTTTCAACACAGAATTACAATAATAATAAGGTTAACTCATCCTCTAAGGGCTCTGTCATGAGCTGCCTAAGGAGATCATACGCAAGGAGAAAAACTATGACTTTATTCCTTTACATGGCTGGTTTCTGAAGGGGGAGGAAGCCGCTCCCACGGGGCTGGTGGCGTCTCTTAGACAGGAGGATATGAATGCAGGGAACATCAGCAGCATGGCAAAAACAAAGACTAGCTGAGCTAGCACAAAGAGGGATTTAATCTATTCTAGGAATGGGGTTAACACAGATTTATTCAATCCTGGCACAAAAGAAGGAAGCACAAACTGTAAGGGCCCCTGTACCCAGGGCTTTGATAAATCCACAGTACGGCCCCACATCATTAAATCACATCCATAGCAATGATCGCAGGCCTCGAGACTGGCCCCCTGCAGTGGCAGTCTCAAAGAGCTCCGTCTGTGTAGTTTAGCCATAAAAGTATTGAGAGGTGACTTGGTGACAGCTAACACCGAGATGATACAGGGAGCTGAAGACCTTTCCAGTTTACTGGACTGGAAAGCAGGCTCCGTGAAGCTGCCGAAGGAGGAGGTCAGTGCGTCACCTCTTGATGTCCTCAAATCACGGGTGGAGGCACTTGCGCAGCATCTGCTTCAAACAGCAGCGACCACTGCTTTTACCAGCGGCCTCGGTGGGGGTCAGCGGATGAAATGTGATGGGGGGAAAGTGGAGGAGGTCGGCCAAGGTGAGACAGCAGCCTGCTTTACCTCCCTGAATGAAACGCTTACCCCAGAGAGGAGTTGTGTCTAATGCGAGCACCCGAACACTGGGAAAATGCTGGTTGGGAGCAACACGTTAGCCCACATAGTGTTTTTTTCTTTTCTCTTTCAGTTTGGCTAATATTGCTGGGTGCTCCTGTTCAGACGTGCGAGCAATGGTTGCTAGCATGTACTTGTATCGCTGTGCTATTTTGGGGTTGTATTGCACCTTGTATTGCAGTAGCTACCTCGTGGCACCTACTCGTGTGTGTAGGAGCCTTGGCTGCGAGGGGTCTATACAGTCTATAGGGTAAGGCATCTGTGCCTAGCCAGTGAATGGAGGTGGACTGTGGCCACTGAAAAAACAAATGAGGGTTAAAAGAAAAAAAGGTCGTGTTCGGTTTTCAGTAGACAAATGGTCTTTTTATGTAGAGGCAAATGATTAACAAGTTGCCTAATTTCAAGCAGTCTTTTCAAATAAGGAAGATACATTCGCAGATGATGCAAATAAAAGTGCTTCTCAATTTCAAAAGTTCAGAGATAGCTTTAACATATATAGTGTAGCTCACATATATATGCTGACAAGCTGAAAGTATTTTGTTCTCCATTTGAACATCTGGGGATTATTAGTGCCTTAATTCATTGGTTTCTATTATTAATTATGGCAGCAGGCTGAATAATTATGATACATTGCTGCAAAAGACAGAGCACAATATTTTTTTTTCCAAGTGCACTAGGACATCTTGCCATCATCTCAAACATAAAAAGCACCAGATTATTTTTAAAAAGGAAAGTGGATGTTAGCTTATTCCAGGGAACTCATTTGCATAGGGACATTTAAAATTAATAAATTACTGTGTTGAGCAAGCCTATTTTGTGCCTGAGAAAAGAAGCGAATGTAATTTAATTCACAAAGTTCCATTTCTTTTTTTTTCTTCTTGGTAAAGTAGCTAATATGGGGATGGTATTTTTTGTGCAGTTTCTGTAGAAAGATTGGCTTGAAGTTTGTACTTGGAGCGGCTGCAGGATGAATTTAGGCGAGGGCTGCAGCATAGTGGTGCCAGACGTTTTCAGCTGACATTTGGTGTCTCACTTTCCACTAGCTCTCAGGGAGAGTGGGCCGGTGAGCTCCCCCTTGAGTGGCAGCAAGCAATTCCTCCCGAATTCTCACGCCAACGCCCACCCAAACAGTGATTCTCAGGCAAGTTGCTTGTGCACATTTTCTTCATTGTAAAGAGATGCTCTATAGTCGTAAGATCAAGAGTGAGGTTTTAAAGGTTTTAAAGGAAGGCAACATACTGTGTCAAGATAATTAATAGGTCAGAGCTGAGCAGCTGTTAATGACGAGGTATGGCTGTGGTGGTGGACGGCAGCGTGGCTGCTGGCAGCTTTGTCAAGGGCAGGGTGTCTGGAGCCGTTGAGCAAAGACTCAGGAGAAATCTCTTTTCTCTCATCAGAGCCGGGTCTGAGCTGGGATTTACCAGCACATTTCTTCATTACGAGTAGGTAGGAAGGAAGCCTGCTTAAGGACTTCATCCTCATAAGTTGCTGTGGGACCTCAATTCTTGTTAGATGCTATTAGAGAGGGGGAAGTACCAGAAAACCTGCTAAAGCAATTCTGCACTTTCAGAGGGAGCGACACCATTACCACCCCGTTCCTCCTGACTTTGCAGAGGGATCTTCAAACCTCTGCAGATGCTGCAAAGATTGCTGGGCTGATGAAGTTCCCCCTTCCCCCAAAAGAGCAGCAGTTGCTGACTCTGTGAAGATTGCAGATGAGTAACCTAGGCTGTCCCTAGGCTCATCCACAGGATTTGGAGTCCCACCCCTAGTCAATCATTGAAGCTCTTCCACAAAACTCAGGGCATCCTCCACCTTTGCTCCACAGGTTGAGACACTCTGGACCTTTGTTTTGATCTCTCATAAGAATTGCTGCACCACATCTCTATCATGTAGAGCAGAAGAACTTTGTTAAGTAAATTCCCCATGCTATGCTCCACATCGTATCTTTGGGAGAGCTGCCGAGGAGGTAAAAGGAGCAGGGGGGACAAGCATTGAGAAGGTTAAGGACATCCGTTTGACCCAAGAATCCCTTTCCCCTTTCATACATCCTCTGAAAATGTGATGTGCAAGGAGTCACTGCCTCAATATCAGAGAGACCTTTTGGCTGCAAATCTGGCTGACCTCAGCAGTATTAAAAGATTAAATTATTATGTAAATCAGTTCTCCTTAACCACTGTTTCCAATGAGATAGGTGTCAAAATAGTTTTCGCTGCACATCGTTCACCATCCCATCCCTTATTTGATGAAATATATGTATATTGGCAGGACCTCCCTCCGTCCAGTGATGACTGTACACAAGGTATTAACACTGTACGTGAGCCAATACTTTCTCATATGGGCAGTTATGATTTCCATAAGCTCCAACATTACATGCTGTACAACACTGAAAACGCTAACGTGCGAATTTACAGGCAGTGGCCCTCTACGTTGCTTGCCTGAAATCACCTAGCAAGTCTCACTGATTCATACGTAAAGAACGACAGAATTATCAGCCCTGCAGAACTGATTGTTAAGTGCCTGGCAGTCAATTTTTGGACATAAGAATCCTATTTTTGCTTAGATTTTTATCTAATTTCTCCAAAGTGGATTGCAGGAACTTATGTCTGGGAAGAATTTTCTGGGCACTCCAGGCAGTACTTCATATAATCCTCATCAAGGGCACTAATGGATTTATTCGTTTGTCAGCGGAGCTACTCCACATGTTCAGTTGTGGAACAGAAGCTCCGTGTGAGCTCAGATGGGAGCTGGGGACCAGTGAGGGCCGCCCAGAGAAGAATCTGGCTGCGTTGTTCTCATCACTTGCAGAGTCAGGTCCTGCAACCACGTAGCCTGTTTCGGCTTTTGAATTTCAGCCTTCACCGAGATTTTTACCTGAGAATCCTAATAGTGCACATTCAGCTTCCAAAAACTTTGAAGTAAAGGCATAGCTAAACCAGAAATTAAAATAAAAATAATACAAAATATGTTTGAAATAATTCTTCCGCTGCTTCTTAACAGAGGATAGGAACAGCCATAGGTTAAGGAATTTAGACAAGATGGCTTTAAATAATTTATTTAACATTTCAGATGATAATCCATCAGCAAAAGCAAGATCACCGAGCGGGTGGTTAGTCACACAGGATAACTTTTCAGGATCCAATTTGCTACCCCAGCGAAATAGCTCATCATCTCGGCAGCTCCCTGCCATCCACAGAAAGGTTGGAGAGCAAGTGTTCAACGGGGAGACTTCTAGTAAGCAAGATGATAAGCTGTTTCAGTCTACACAAAGTAGCATCTGGCCTCAGTGCATTTAAAAATAATCTGTTGTGACTAGTATATCTTATACGATAGGCTATCATGTCATGTTCTGGCACTAACAAAAGATGTGAACAATATGAAATGTCATGTTAGGCTAAAGATGCAAAAAATGTTGCAGAAATGCAAAAGATGTTGGCTTCATCAAAGTGACATTTTCTATCAGCAAAATGCTTCAAGAAAAAGATTTCTGAATACAGCTGATCTGGAGGGCAAGGGTGTATTTCTTTTTAAAATAAAAAAGGGAAGCGTTTTGAGAAATGTGGCAGGGATTGCTTTTGTCCAGAGAGAGGAGAGACTGACCCAGTCCAATTTTTATCTTCAGGCTTTACAGCTTCTGTCTCAAACTCTAGCCATCGCAAAAAGGTACAAATCTGTCTTTTTGGTGTAAATAAAACTTTCACATGTAGTTGCCAATAACAGTGCAGCACGTCTAATGTTTGAAGAGGAGTTACCGAATTTAACTTTACTGACAAACTTTGAGTTTGCTCTGTGTGGTTGCTCTGTGAATACCGCTCTGCTCTGTTTGGAAGAAAATTGGGTAGCTTTCCATTTCAGCTTTTCTCTTGGTGGGTGTACGGTTGGTGTGGCAGATGGGCTCCCAAGGTTGGTGATACTATAATCTGATTAGTGAGGATTGCCTCCAGTACTGAATATATAAGTAATCCAAAATTATAATACGGGGGCAAGTCTTAATTTATTTCATGCAGTTTTACTTTTTTGAACTTTATGCCATTCTTACCTGATTCATAATTTAAACATGTTTTTTATTCATATCCTCTCTTTTTAGAAATGATTTCTAGTTCTTGTTTCATAGTGATGTAAACCCTGTGATCCATTCATGATAGTATTTCATCGATGGCTGGATTACTGGAAAGTGCTCAGATCCTTCAGTAATGAGAGCAATCAGTTTTAACATGAAAGAACTTTTAAAGCATGTTGTGGTGTTTGGGTCTCTGTTTTGAATCTGAAAAGATGTTTTGTGTAATGAGAAAAATAACCTGGTTTGAGGCAGGGGAATTATTTTGGGGGAATTGAAAATGTGCCAGAAGAGGAGGGGAACTTCTCTGTCTGAAGTAAATGATGCTTTCAGTGCGGTCTGTCTTTTGAATGACCAAAATGGCAGATCAAAATAAATACATGTTTTTTCCCCCTTTCTGCCTTTATGTTCAATCCCTAACTCTATTAGAGGAGTCATCAGTCAAAATGAGGGACTACAGACAATTCGTGTCTAAGATTTGTGGTTTCTCCCCAGCCAGATGACAAGTGTTCCCATATGAAGTGTTTGTCCTATGAAGTGCCAGCAGAGCTTGGGCCATCTCATTTTTGATTCAGTAAAGCATGCTCCATCAGAACATTACACTTAGAGGTGTAATTACAAGTTCTGCAGGATCCTAGAAAGTATACTAGAGACCTTTTTAAACAAAACATGGTTTCCACCCACATGATTGCAGGAGGAGGCAAAATCATTCCTCTTTTTACCAGCCCTACAGCCCACATACAGTGAGAGCATCTGCAAGTCTGGGAGAGAGGTCCTGGTCCCCCTTTCCAGTCCTGGAGGATTAGTCTGTCCTGGAAGTAATGATTTCCCTCACCATCTTGAAGCGTGCCTTTAAAAAAAACCAGAAACCAAATGGCATCCTACCGTTTTAGCAACACTGCTGGCTCATCTGAGAGAGCAGGGATTCTCACGCTGGTTGGTGATGGTGGCACACAGACATCACCAAGGCGCCTGGGTACCTTGTTCAGCCTGAAGAAGAGAAGACTGAGAGGGGACCTCATCAATACATACAAATATCTTAAGGGTGGAAGTCATAAGGACAGAGCTAGACTCTTTGCAGTGGTGTCCAGCAGCAGGACAAGGGGCAATGGGTACAAACTGAGACATAAGAGGTTTCAGTTGAATATGAGGAAAAACTTCTTTACTCTGAGGGTGACGGAGCACTGGAACAGGCTGCCCAGGGGGGCTGTGGAGTCTCCTTCTCTGGAGATATTCAAAGCCCGCCTGGATGTAGTCCTGTGCAACCTGCTCTAGGAGAACCTGCTTTAGCAGGGGGGTTGGACTGGATGATCTCCCGAGGTCCCTTCCAACCCTTGCGATTTTGTGATTCTGTGTGCCTGAGAAGGAAGGACTGGAGTTACGCATGCAAGCATGCACACACACAGAGAGCAGTCTCCTGTTCTTCAGAAAGGAAGCAAACTCCCACTAGTGGAAGATTTGAGGGAAATATTTTCCACCATAGAAAAAAATATTTATTAATGAGGATCCTATATTTCTTCCTGCAGTTTTCAGGACAGATATGTATTTGAATGCAGACCATAGCTGAGGTCCATCACACCCAGTAGCCATCAGGCATGGTGCACAGCTGGTCACTACACGTGTATGGAGTCTAACAAGTCCTGAGCGCATCAGGATCTACCTGTGTGCGCTGGGCAAGTCCATTGATAGCTGGCATATGTCACACACGTATTTTTCTGTTCCAGGAAGATTTCCAGGTGGAAAAAAGGAACATGCATGAAGTCCTGGTGGGATAATAACTCTTATGTATATATTTCACATGCTGGTAGCCAGTGCCTCACCTAGAGGGTAGCAAAAAATGTTTAGTGCCAGACCAAATGGGCCTTCTACTCCCAGCTCTTTCCAGTAGCAGAAATCCCTGGGCAAGCTCTCGAAGGAGGTTTTGCCATGCCTATAGCATGCCTCCTGTCATCCTGTCCTGCCTGTGCCATCCCAGAGACAGGGGTCAGCCCCAAGCCCAGGAATCGTCACCACACCATGACACCCACTTCTGCGCTGCGTTGTCATTAACAGCCTTCACAGCAGCCCCGCACAGATATCCCAATGTAAGCAGGGAACCAGGAGAGGCAGATGGGTTTGTGTTCAACATCTGTGCATTTAGAAAGATGCAATAATGATCCACAGTGCAGAGGTCCTGAAAGTCCTAGTGACAAAAGAGAAGTTAAAGCTCTCTACAGGGGTGTAAAGGGTGCCCCGTCATTCTCATTTGCTGGGGGCTTGTCCTCACCTGTTTTAACATAAGGGCAATATAACCAATTTTATCAGTGCAAATTGGCAGAGACTGTTGAAACTCTTCTTGGACAGCAGTGATAGGTAAGAAATTTCGTCATGAAAATCTGAACCTTGGATCTGCCGCACGCATTCTTCCCAAAGGTGGGATAATACCTAAGCATGCCTACTGCCGGCACGGCTGGCTTGGAGGCAGAACACAACCTGCAGCTGTTTCATGACACTGAAAGGGGGAATTCCTTTGGAAGATACAAATGCTTCAACTTACTTGTGTGCAAACTACATTTCCTCAGACATCTATCATGAGGGGTTTTTTTCTTCTGTTTTTGATTAATTGTGGGTAGATGATACTGTCACAGAAGAAGGATTTTTACCATTTGAGATATCATAAGTATTGGTTAAATGGAAGAATTTGCCAAAATTACCCAGATTAATTCACACCTTGGTGGCCTAAAAAATTCATGTGAGCTTATAGCAAGTAACATTCTGCCTTTCAGCTAGTAATGTAAATGTTGAGCACGTAACCTGTTTCAAAACTAAATGAAGCCTCTGTTTTCCTGGCTACATGGAAGGAAGTCTTTTCCAGGATCTGCAGTCTCAGTGACTATTTAACAGCTGCAGAAGCAGGCACAGAAAGGCAAACTGGTTTCAAGGTACCCGTGCTGTGGGATGGGGAGGAGGCCAGCAGGCTCCAGGGCGTGGGCGTGCGGCACTGATGAGAAACTTCAGCTCTGGACTCCCACTCCTCTACTTCAGCCATAAAATTATCTTTCTGAATATGCTGTGTTGAATGACCAAATGTATTGCAGTGGTATATTACAGGTAAATGTCCTGAGCCTTGCCTGAGTGTGAGGAGACAGTCTGTAGAGGATAACAGACATGATTAGGCATTTTTCATGTGCTATTCTGTAATCAGTTTTTGAATAGTCAGTTTATTTTTTCTGGTGTCTCGTTTGCTGTAACTTGACAGGAATTAGATGTGCAAACCCTTGCTCTTGCTTCCCGTAAACAACACCTTTCACATCATGTTCTTCTGGTTTTCCTTTCTTTCATACGTTGAGTTCTTGCCATCATTTTGCCTTCTCCTGCACTGTCATGTTAATGTTCCCTTCACCTGTGTTCACAGAGAATGCAAATAAACTGGAAGAAAGTGCAAGAGGGATCTACATCCCTTGTCCAGAGCATTACAATGGCTTCTGCATGCACGGCAAGTGTGAGCACTCCACTAACATGCTGGAACCGTCTTGCAGGTAACCCTTCTCCTACCAAGGATGGAAGGCTACGCACATGAAAATACTGACTTTCCAAAACACTTTATCTAGATAAACTATGGAAAATAATTGTAACCATGGCCCTTTATACTACAAAACCCATTAGACTTTAATTATTCAACAAAGTCCCCATTTTATGTGCAAAAGCTATGCGCAATGTTAATTGATTGTAAAAACATTCAGTAACCTGCAGTTATATTTAGATATATTTAAAAAGCACTTCACAAAGTGCTCAGACAGCTGCTAGGTAGCCTCCGCAGTCTGAAGGAGACGAGTGCCACCAGGGATACGTCCCTGCTGTGGCAGGAGGGGTGCTCGCGGGGCAGCAAGCTGGGGAGAAGGTGGCTCCTTTGTGCGGGAGGTAGCTTTGGAGGAGGTTAGGGCAGGTGAAATGGGGAAATTAATGGTGAAAGCATGTGTTTCTGCAGTGAATGCCTCCCTGCAGAGGTGGGGATGTTACTTCTGAAGTCCAACCAGTGGCCTGGTGGCAAAGAAAAAGACTATTATGCATGAAACAGCATTTTCCTAGGACATAGGACTGGGAGAGCAAAGATATATGGACCAGGGCAGATCCTCAAGCCAGCTTCTCCCAGCTCCCCCAAACAGCCAGGGCACGTTTTGCTCTTTGCAACTGCTGCATTTTGCATTCTCCATTAAGCTGGAAAATGTCCTTTCCTCAAGCTGCTGGCTGCTGTGGGAATGTGGGAGAGGAAAAGGGTGGAAGCTCAAGGCTTAACCCATCAGGGTTAGTGCCCCACTGACACTTCTGAGAGGAGCCCAAGCTTATGGTTGCTGCTGCCATTGACCTGGATTTTCACATCTTCCTGCTTGGGCTTTTTAGGGGTAAGAGTGCAAGACCTACCGTGGGAAAACCACTGTCCCCCAAAATCACAGAGGGGAGATATCAGGCTGCAGGATGGGAACTGGTGAGCAGCACGGCAGGCAGCAGTGGGGTGGATGGTTGCAGTATCAACAGAAGGGTTTTTTATAGCAACCAGACAAAATGTAAATGATGTATCCACTTGCAGGAACATCTAATCACATTTCATATGGAGCTTGGATGATTGCTTATCACTTCCTTAGGGGTAATCTGCATAAGGAGCCATAACTAGATGGCTTTTCACCCTCCCGCACCTCCCCAGAAAAAGGGAGAAATCTAAAATACGTTGTGCAAGGAACTAAATGGATTCTCATATGACATGCAAGTAGTTCCACTTGATGCTAGACAAGTCCTTGTCCCCTGGACGCCTCCTGGCACTATCACAGTGTCGTTCACTCTCGCAGAGGTCAGTGGCACCGGGGACCTGAAACTTTCCCTCTCAGAGGTTGAAGGAGGCACCGGTGCTCTTTCCCAGGGGCCCATCCTGCCAAAAAAAACCCCACATAAGCATGTGCTTAAGCCACTGAATACTATATTTTTCAGATATAATTTGTTTCATCGTTCTTCAAAAGCAGCAGATATAACTGGAAGAAATATTTTTCCTTTCAGATGTGATGCCGGCTATACTGGACAACACTGTGAAAAAAAGGACTACAGCGTTTTATATGTGGTTCCAGGTCCAGTACGATTTCAGTATGTCTTAATAGCAGCTGTGATTGGAACCATCCAGATTGCTATCATCTGTGTTGTAGTCCTCTGTATTACAAGGTCAGTATCTCTGATGCTTTGCAATAGAAGAAGAAAAAGCTTTTGGTTTTCCTCCTTTGTGCACTGATTATACAGATTTCTGCAGTGACAGTACCAATAACAAATGCTAAAAAGATATCGTCTGGTCCAGCCAGCCAGTGCTGCTTTATTATTATAACTGAATTTTTATGTCCACCTTAATCAAACTTAGGTAGGTGCTTACAGCAAGTGAAGTTTTCTGTTTTGTATTCAGATGCTTGGACAAATATTGCTCGTATAAATAAGGGGAATATAAATACAACAGCTGGATCAACACTTAATAAAACTAATCAGATCTCCTTCTGGCTTCCTCGAGGGCCCATTCCCTTAGTCCTAATCAGGCAAAGCATACAAACTTTTAAGCCTGTTTGCAATCCCATTGATTAAATGATTTCATTAGGCTTATATACACGTTCAAAGGTACTGCACATGCTTTAAGGTCTTCTCTAGATGGTGGCATACCAAGCCGTATATGATTTATTTTGTCTTTAATGAGGAGGAAGGGTTTGTTTGAATGGAAACGACAGCCCCGGGGTGGTTCGGAACAAGAGGGGTAAATGCAATCCTTCCCCTCCTACCCCTGCTGCTCTGTTTCCCCACTGAACTGCATTACTGGCTCTGGGAGGGCTTGGGGTAAGTTCGGAACATAAGGTGTCTTCAGGCTTCTCTCAGAAATCATGAGGTTAAAGTCACTCAGCTAGCAACACCGATAAATCACACTTTTAGAAATAAATCTATTTTAAAAAGACAAAAAAAAAAAAAAAAAAAAAAAAAAAAAGCCAGGTATCACACCTCTGTAGAAAATAAATTCTCTAATATATCTCAGTCCCTACGTTGCGCTACCTGGCTGGAAGGCAAGTGTAGCATTTGTTTCTAGAAAAGACACACACCAAAAAAAAAAAAATCATAAGTCCTTCTCTGGCCTAAAGGCATAAACCATTTCATCTGATGAAATGCAGCTACTTTTTGGCCAAGCTGAGTCCATCAACTCAACAGTAAATGCTGAAGGAGGCAATAGCTTATATTGTAGTGATATTCACAGAAGTAATTCAAACAACCAAAAATGTAGTGAGTAGTAAGGAGAAGAAGATGGTGTAGTCACTGATAATGGAACAAATGCTCTGTATCATTTTGTTGAGTGACTCCAGTTCTGTCACCTTGACGCAGTAACACCGAGTACTTTATACTGAAGCATGAAGACAGGGTGCTCTGAGCGTTCTGGTACTGCAATGCAAATTACCCATCACACTGATTTCATACATAGCTGGTACCTTTTCCCACACCCTGTGTAACCAAGTTAATTTATGATCTTTTGACTTTTTTCTGTAATGCATGTAATTACTGCAGAGCATCCTCCATCCCAGCGTTCGAGATACATTTGCAAAAGTGTACCCTTAAGTGGCCTAAGAGAAATCCACATGACAAGAGAGTGCTGTGGCAGCATATGCATAAGTAATTGAGTTTTTGAAGTCATCTGCTCTGGAGAACCTGACTGTACTGGTTTGAACTCCACACCCTGAACTCTGGAAAGTGCTAAAAGGTTCCTGGGAGAAAGAAGGGAAACTTCTCTCACTCAGAGGCTGCTGCAGGCAAATCCTTTGCCGCTCATTTCAGTGCAGCTTCACCTAATTAATTTATCAAATGAGTTTGGTGCACTGTATCCAAACCCTGACTTTGAGCCGCATAAGACTACCATGGCAAATCTTTTAGCTATCATTACTGTCGTTACTCTTAAAATCACACCTGTGGGGTGGTGCAAGTCTACGGGGCGGGGTGTCTTCTGTTGCTGGAAGGCCCTGAGCAGTTCCCAGGCACCTTTAGGGCCATTGGTTGCAGAGATTTTAATCCAGATAAACAAGCTGTGCTGCTGGCAGGGACGGTCAGCCCTTGCCTCCTCCCCTGACTCCTGGGCACTGCGTCCTGCCAATGCTCTTGTGCCACCAGTAGCATTTCTGTAGTCACACAACAAACCTGGTCAGGGGATGGATTCAGCTGAAAACTCAACCAGCAAAACTTATTATTTGTTTTGAAGTGGCTCGACTCCTCAATGAGGTTGGCCACCTGGCTACTCCTCGCTTTGTGCCGGCATTGGGAATGTTGGGAATATATACATTGTGCCAGCAATGGGAATAAGCAGCTGGGGTGGAGGAGTAGGGGACCAGAGGCCAAGAGGTAGGGAGGGAAGGAGGTGGAGCAATGAGGCACGGTCCCTACGCCCAAGGACTTTGAGCTCAGAGGTAAAGCAAAAGAGAAGCAATGATAGAAGTGAAGGAGGATGGCAAAAAATATAGGTATGGCCTAGTGTCATAGTGATTCTCAGCAGTTTTCTTTACAGCTTTGCATTTTTAGTGCTTCCCTAATGTTTAGTCACAGCAGTGTTATTTATGTGAAGAAATAACTTGATTAAAAATGAATGCATAATGTGTTTTACCTGCTATGAATCACGTTGTGAGTAACTCAAGCTTGCGAGCAAGCTTCAATGGAGGGAGGGCAGGCAGCCTGTGCTCCAGTGCCTAGTTTACATTGATAAAACTGCTGTGTTCATAAATGAAAGCATCCCCCACACAGAGCACTACAAAGAACTTTTGATTAAAGAGTTAAGGACCAAGGAAAAGCTGTCGCTCTATTTTAGCAGATGATTAAGTCTGAAAAGCTGGTTAAATGCCCCCGCCCCTCTTAGGAAAGGCAGATGCACTTGGGACCCAGCCTACCTGTAAATGCCGTGGCGTTGCATTTAAGCTGCCCTGGTGTCAGGTGTTGGCCCTGGGGCCTTCCCAGGCTTCCGACAGTTGGTAGCCTAGTGCATTATGCAATTAAAACACGGGCAGTTTTGGTTAAAGGATGCTTTTTCATCATCTTAATTGGAGTAATCTTTACATTTGAATCGATTTCTCTCGACCTTGGACTGAGTGACCCTATAGATACTGTCAGTGTCAGTTTTGGGAAAGCGCCCGTGAGATGCTCATCTCCTTGCTTCCAGGTGGAGCAGTCGGTATCCACCATTCTCTGGGAACACACAGCTGCATCCCCTGGGGTTGCTGGCCATCCTGGTCGTCCCCCAGCCACCTGGTACCTCCATGTTTCTTACAAAACCAGTCCAGTTGTGCCCACTGTGGCTTCCCACGACTGGTTCCCCAACCCTCTCCTTCACGTGGCTGAGTGCTGGGGCAAAGCTGGGCTGTGCCTTCGGGTGTAAAGCCTCATCCTCTGGGAGTCGGGGGGGAACTCCTGGTGGCCTGGTCAGCCCACATGGCCACCGTCCGCTGCAGCAGGATTTAGCAGTGCTCGCTCTCAGCGTGTCAAGGTGTTGGTCCCATCTCCCAGGGAGCACTGCGAGGTCCTGCCGTGCCAGCTCCGGCGGATGGGGCAGGAGAGGCAGGCTGGGGACAGCCGGGGCTGGGAGGCCGTCAGTGCGCACGTGGCGTGCGTCTCGGTGAGTCGGCCCCGTGTTTGCTAGCAGCGGCTCCCTGACTCACACAGAAAGTTTGATCGCCTTTTTAGGAACACACAGTGAATAATGAGTTTGTCATGAAGTCGCGAACCAGCTAAAGTCTGCATTAGTTTCATAATGAAAGCTCTGCCATGACCTCCAAAAGCGCTGGAGATGCAGGCTTATTTTTCCTGGAGTAATGGCAGCAGCCTACTTTACTGCTTCCAAGAAAGGAATGAGGCAAAATATAGTGCTCAGCCCGACAGTTCATCGTGAGGGGGTGGTCCCGTTGGCTTAAAAGTGAGGCAAGTCAAGACAATCTGACCCATATTTTGTTAGACACTTATGTAATTGTATTTTAGCATTTCTAAAGGCTTCGGAAGTCCTTATGCTCTTGCTCTTGTTTAGCCTTTCAGTTGGTGTCACAAAACTACAGCATCGCTCCCATTCGATAGGGAATAAAAAATGGCCTTTTTGATTTTAAGGGGTCGGTAAAAATTTATTTCGCTCCATTTTGCTGTTAGTTATTTGACGCAGCACTGAAGGCAAGTGCTTGGGGCTCTCGCTGCACGGGTCGGCTCTCCCCGGTGCGTAACCCAAAGGGTTTCACAAGGTGCCGCTGAAAGCCTCCCTCTAACAGCAAAACAAGTCAGCCCAGTACAAAGAGAGGGTTTTTCTTTTCCATGTCAGTATGGTTTGGGGTATTGTCGGGCTTTCTGTTACCCCACTCCAAGCGGGTGTTTCAGTCGTTCTTGTGCAGCTGCCCACGCGGAGGGCAGAAAGAGGCGCACCCAGGCTAAAAATTCTTACTGGGCTTCAGCTGAAGAAAGAGGACAAATGCGTGGCCAAATTAGGAATAGCTTCTTCCTCCTCCCATGCAAAATGTTAACTAGGTCACCCTGGGTGAAGGACCGGGTTTATTCCTGGCTGTTTGTCTGTAGCTCACCGTTTTCCCACCGATGCCACAAAGGCAAACAGGATGAGCATTTTTAGAGGGTGGGGGTCGCCCTGCTGTGGTTCTGCTTGCCCAGCAATTCCCGCTTTAACCCCCTTGGCTTCCAGCTGCTTGGAACTTCCTGCGGCCTCCACCTGGGGCTGAGCTTCTCCATGCTTTCTGCCTAAGGGTGCCTTTCCATGGGAGGAAATCAGAAACAGGCTATTACCTTTCCCTTAAGCTCTTCATAGCAGCCCCCATAGCCGACACTGCTGCGGGTAAGAGGTTGAAATGTGCCCTTGCTGAGGAGCACCGTAAGGTCCCAAGGCAGAAGAGATTTGCTTTTGCAGCCATCCAAAGGAAAATAAGGTTTTGGTCTTTCCAGTGCGATTGCTTCCCATGCTAAGCCAAGCAGCCGTGTGAGGAGCGTAGTGCGGTGCAGGCACCCGTAAGTAAAGTAGCTGCTTGCTAACGACATGAGCACGGGAGCATTTCCATGGAGACTCATCGGGATTGCGGACGCTTAGCTCCTCAGAAAGGCAGCCCCCGCGTCCACTTTGTAAATGCTTCACAGACCTGGGACGCTGAACAGGTGAGCGTGAGGCCGCCCTAAATCTTCCACCTGCGCCCTGCTGAAAATAAATCTGTTATTTAAAGAGGAAAGGCGCGGTGCAGGCAGGGCTGTCGCAATGCAGAAGAGTTGCCACTGCTCACCAGTAAGGACCCGGAATCTTAACATTTCCCTTGCTATATATTTGTTTACAATATGGTTTGTGGTTTGTTTGTTGGGTTGGTTGGGGGTTTTTCGGTGGTACTGTTGCCATTAACCAGCCCATTTCATTTCATTGAAGAGGAAACACACTGAGGGCCGGAGGACTCCTCTCTCGCCCTCACGTCCCCCGCTGCCCGTGCCGCCCGTCGAGCAGACGCGCTGTTAAGAGCCGTGTATTCTCACAACTCTCTTTTCCAGGAAATGTCCCAGGAGCAACAGAATCCACAGACAGAAGCAAAACACAGGGCACTACAGTTCAGACAACACAACAAGAGCATCGACAAGGTTAATTTAAAGAGCGCATGTTTCCACAATGGCAAAACTAACTGCAGAGAGCTTGGACTACAAAATACAGTATTATAGACAAAAGATTAAGACAAGATCTACACATGTTGCCTTGCATTTGTGGTAATCTACACCAATGAGAACATGTACTACAGCTATATTTGATTATGTATGGATATATTTGAAATAGTATACATTGTCTCGATGTTTTTCTGTAATGTAAATAAACTATTTATATCACACAATATAGTTTTTTCTTTTTCATGTATTTGTTATATATAATAAATACTCAGTGATGAGAAAAAAATTGCCTTTCTTAAATTTGCTGTATCTCATAGCTGTGTATAGTCTTGGGATATTGTGTATGGACACTAACAAATCTCTTCTTTTTTTTTTTCTTTTTCCAGTTCTAGTGGCAATTTTGAGTCTACTGAACTCAGTAGTAGGGTTTTGAGTTGGTCCAAGATCAGCGACAATTATGGATGTGGGAAAGGTGAAGAATAATTTAACCTACATTGAGGAGGGATAAAATATTTCAGATCCGGAGTCAACTACATTTCATCAGCCGCCTTCTCCCATACCATCTATCTTTACTCTCCCATAGCTTAGGAAGTCTTTGCCTTCGAAGTTAAATCCTAACCGAAGGGGAAATGGAAATTCTCAGTAACCGTGATAGGAGTGTCGGGGGTAATGTTTCGATTTGGGAGGGAATTAGGTGTCTGTCAAGGTGAACCCTACGAGAACACTTCGCAGGATCTCCAACTCTGGTCACTGGAGTGAGTGAAAATTGCTTCTTACTGTTGATTGAAAATTATTAGGTTAAAAAAGTTAATAACATAATAACAGCTGAAATGCCAGCACTATTTGTACCTCGTGAACATGCTGATATAATTTATTTTTTCAAAGAGAAGGTGAAAACCACTCAGAATATACCTTATGAATAACTTTATGGGTGACCCTACTCCATTAAATGTAATGAACTCAAATGTTGGCTATACCTCAGGAAAATAAGGGCATGTGTTTTGTCACATCCACATGATGGACAAGATGCAAAGTTATTTCCATGGTAGCTGAAACTCTCCAAAACACATTCTTTTGAGAAGCTAATATTACTCTAGTTTGTGCTATGAATTTTGAAGACGACAGAGTAGGACTGAAGGGCAGAGTGCGGTAACTTCACTCCTGCTGGATAATAGCCACTTCACTAATTGACTACCGGAGTACTAGGCACGCTAAGTGAGAGAATTGAACTAAAAAAAAAACCCAACTTGTAACAGTATTCATTGTGCTGCTCCTTTCCAAAGAGACTTTGCTGAGGCGGAAAGTACCCATGGCAAGAGTTAGGTATTTCTCACTGCCATCACCACATAAGAAATTGCATTTGGGTCAGAATCGCATCTGGGGTTACCCGGGATGGTGGCTCATGAGTGTGTTTCCATTTCCTGCTTCAAGCATCGGTCCGGTCACTCACAACCGTCCCCACCAAGTGACAGTCCCCCCAATCTGGCCTTCAGTCACGGGTGAAGCAATACTTCTATTCTAACATGGCTTTTGGTTGTCCATCCATCCCTCCCCGTGCACCACCCCACCCCCACCCCCAGCTTGCTTTAAAGTGAATCCATTGCATGATGTTCACACGGTCTCAGTTTTTGTCTTGTTCTGGGTTTCTTGGCTTTTTAAAGGTAATAAAAGGCGACTGGCAAGAGATGCTTCTAGGCACCTGGTCTGTGCTGATTGATGGGAGTGGGAGTGCGGTGCTTTCGTAGGCAGCGGGGCAGACGGCGGCACGGGGCAGCTCTCCAGTGCTGGGCTACTGGCCCTGCAGGGACCATCTCCTGCCCGGAGCCCTGGGCCGGGGAGGGAGAAGGAGAGGGGGGCTGTACGGCTGCTCCCTGCTCCTCAGCCCTCGGCCCCAGCTCTCCCATCCCCGAGGCTTTTTTCCAAATTAGAAGAGTGATGGTGCGGGGTAGGAGTGAGCAGTGGAGAGGCAGCGAGCAGGCATGATCGTGGCCTGCTGGGCCACAGGGGGACTTCCATGGCTCAAAGCCAGTGCAAAATACTTCTCTTTTTGTCCCAGCCCTTGCTGGTTTTGTCTCTCACGCACAGGCTCAGCAGGGATGGTACGGCACAGAGGGGAGCCCAGGCACAGCAGTGCGGGGCTGTACAGGTTTGGTGGCACAAGGTGCCTTCTAGGGAGACTTTGCAAGCTCTGCTAATTAAACTGATACCTAAGTGGCATTATAACACCCCTCTTCAGATCCCTCCATCAGCTAAACCCGACGCAGTGATGGCAGTGAGCACCTCCGAGGAGCACTCCAAGCATGAGGTTGAGGATGAGGTTGGAAGTGGCCAGCATTGCTCTACCCTGCAGCACCCTCCTCCTCTGCCCTGTGCTTCGTGCTTTCTGAGTGAGGTGTTGGAGCCTAACAAGCGTCAAAAGCACAGATTTTGAGCCGAATCCAAATGTCAGTCCCCCCACTGGGACTATCAAGTCTGGATTGTTTATTTCAGTCACTTACATTAGATTAAAAAAAAAAAAAATCAAATGTTAACACATACACACAGCCATGTAGCTGTAGCAATAAACCTAATTAAACCAAAGGCAAGGCTTGGCCTGGCCTAAAATAGCACAGCATCACTTAGAAGTGAAAATAGGAGTCCGACACGCTATCTCGAAACAGCCCAAAGTCATTTGCCTTGCTTTTACCATGCAATGCCACATTTAATCCCCAAGCAGCCTGCGCTTGCGAGGTGTTATTTGCTGCATCCCCAGCTGCGGAGCCTGTCACCGAGCATTCACACCTCCAAAAACAAGGCCAGTTTTTAAGTACCTGCTGCAGACCAGAGGGCAGAAAGGGGAAAGTGATTTTGGTTTTAATGCACAGAGGACAGGTCCCACCAAACATGAGATCTCTTTCAGGCCTTTCAAGCTTAACCTTCAATGTGCTGGTATGGGCACACGGTCTGAAAATAATAGTGTCGGGGGTTTGTACGTACAGGAATGGAAATTGCTGCAGAAAACATTCACAGAACTTGTACCAAGTGCAGCAGCAAATTTGGAGATGTGGACTTGGAGTTGCTTTCTCCTGTTCTGACGGGACTGGAAAGTGCATCTGTTAGAGCCATACGCTGACCAGCACTCGAGATGTGAAAAACCTTCGTGCAGTTTTAACGCTACAAAACGCAGGGAGGTGGGCTGGGCATGTAAGGACCCAGCTGGGCGAAGCGGTGGGTGGGGAGTCACCATGATGGAGGGGTGCCGATGTGTTGCTGTTTGTCCGCTTCCCGGTGCACGCTTACTCCAGCCGGAGCAAGGCCCCTTGCAATGCCAATGGGGAGGGCTTGTTCCAATGGGGGGGGAGGCAGTAATTCATTTATTTTGTCTGTTTCCTAGGCTTGTTTTGTCATGGCACTGTGGCATCTGTAAATAACCTCAAATGCCAGCAGACACTTACTTTACAACCCACACGAGAGGAGACCTAGATGTACAAAACGTCCGACACGACCAGTAACACCATGCTCGGCGCGATTGCTTAGGGGCAATGCATGCCACTGACGGCCCAACAGCCTGCGGTCACTTGCCAGCCTGGCTGGTGTTTTACCAAGGCCAAACCAGTTGGTAAAAATAGGTAGAAATAGGACTGCTGGCACCCCTATTCCCCAAGGCTTTTCCTCTCAGCCTGTAACATTTTTGGAGCGAGCAGCCATGTGCTTATTTTGTACGTGATGCATTTAACACAACAGCATCCTGACCTCAGTCCTCAAAATACAGCCAAGCACGCTACTGGCATCTGCCAAGCGCTGGTGAGTGGGGCTGACCCACCCTCCCCAGCCTGGGGCGTCCAGGTGCTGCTCAAGCCCTCGGTGCCTTCAGGTGTGGGCGAAGACGCCTGCCGTGCCGGGTCCCAGCCCATAAAGAAACCGCCCGTGCAGGTGCCACACAGCCTGACCGCAGCGGGTGGGTGACACATGACTCTCGCCTTCTCCCACCCCAAACGCCGCACTAACAGGACGGGCACAGCTTCCACGCCTCTCCATCAGGATGCTTTGCCTCAAAATAAAGTCTGATCGGATGTTCATTATCATTCCCTTTCATCCAACGGCAGCAAGACACGATTTACAGAACATTATCATTACAAAAATACTCTCATTGTCACTAAAGGGAGGGCATCCCTCCTCTTCTAGCCACCGGTCCTTTTGTGTGCCTGGCTCCACGCGCTGGGGACCCGTGACTGCCCCAAATGAAGAGGCACAGGGGCGGTTGTTCTGTGCTGCTGTCGCCACTGGGGTCTCGCCCCGACGGGCATCAGGAGATCAGCGTGGCTTTGCAGCAGGTTACCGGCTGCCAGCCCGGAGGGCCGCATGCTGAAGGCGGGGGGCACAGGCGTGCCTATGCACCCACCAGCTCCCACCCGTGGGTTAGCCAAGGGGGCGGGCAACATGGGCAGGAGGTGGGCGCCCGTGTATCACTGCCTCCTCTTTTTCCAGGAGCAGCTCTCAAAAAGCCTCATCTTCAAAGAGCTCTCTAAAGCTTCTTTGAAAACAAAATGATTAAAGGCTATCTTCCCTCTCATCCAACATCAGACGCATCTCGCGCCGCATCCTTGCTTTCACCCCTTATTATGCATGCAGCTTTTCCGCAGCTCCCGGTTTTGCATCGGGATGGAAGTTACAACCCCGAATTAAAAGCGAAGTCCATTACCGCACATCAAAGTAGGCGCTGCGCCGCGGCCAGGCCGGCCCTTTCTTTCATTTATAGGGATGCGGCCGGGGCCGGCAGGGCGGAGGGGTTGGTTGCCAGGTATTTCCAGCCCCCGCGGATGTGTGAGGCGAGCTGGAGGCGGGAATGCCCGTGACTGGTGGGTAACCGGTAACCTCAGCTGGGCTTCAAGGTAGATGGAGGTAGCCTGGCCCTCACGAGTTGGACTTCACTGCCATTTTATTAAAAATAATAACATTTCATCTATAGTTTTGGTCTGGACGGGCCACAACCTGGCTGTTAAATTGTGCTCTGTTTGACACATGAGCCAAAAGTCTTGGGTTTTTACCCAGGGACGCTGTGCCCTGCCAGCACCCCCAAAGCTGCCCCTGCCAGCACCTACGGGCAGGAGGGGCGGGCACGACCAGCTCCTCCCCGGCCAGTTTTTAGGCTGATGCTTTCCCTTCAAAGGCTTTTCATATTAGGTGGGGTTAATTTATTTTCGTTTCAGTTTAATTAACATTTCTGTCACAGCAGGAGGCCCGTTGAAAACAAAGATGCATTTTAAAAAACAAAAAAAAGCAGGATTTTCGTCAACTTTTCCTTTTTTTTTTTTCTTTTTGCCGTATTGAACGTGAGCCACAAAGCAGTAAAATATTCCGCAGTCTCACACAGCAGCCGCCAAGCTGCATAATAAAAAAGCGTGTGCGGAATCTGTTCTATAATGCTAACGAGGTGGCATCAGCCCCGGCTTTGTAAATAAAATCGTGAGACCTGTTTTGCTCAGCCGGGGAAGAGCAGACCCCAGGTAGGAGCCCCGATTTCAGTCCCTCTCCCGTTGGAGCTTCCCTGGGCCGTGGGAGCCATTAGCTCGGCGTGGCTGCTGCTTGCCAAGGGAAGGGAGGCAGGAGCGGGGCTTCACCCCACCGGTGACCAAACCCCACAGACGCAGAAGTGAGCCCGGCACACGCCGGCTCGCTTTTCTCGGGGGGGTCAGGGCGCCTTCACCTGCCACCACCCCAACAAGAAATAAAAACGATCGGAAGGCGAAAAATGTTAAGAAAATGTGGTAACGCCTCATAAACTTGCTGTGAGGGCGGCTTTAAAAGGGGCTTGCTTTACACCGGGTCACTCAGAAATGAAGTGTAATTATTCAAGATAAAAATCCGGCTTCTAAATGCAAATGGGTGTGAGAGATCATGGCCCCTGACGGGGAAGAGGGGCAGCGGCGGGGTTTA
>NW_009260410.1:4520782-4544112 GCF_000687185.1 Egretta garzetta
AGGGACGAGCCGCGAGGTGAGGAAGAGCTGTTTAATGTGACCTGAATTAGCAGCTATAGATAGCACTTCCCGCATGTTTTACATTTTCAAATAAAAAGGATCTTCTTGTTTAATGGTTAATAAAAATGATTAGCGCTCCCAGGGCACGGATCCCGAAGACGCAGACTGTGCAGGAGAGACCAGCTACAAAACACAAGAGAAGATGAAACCGAATTTTTTTTTTTTTTCTTCTTTTTTTTTCCTCCCGTGGAGTACATCTCTACCAGCATTTGCAAGTTAATTTGTAATATAATTATATGTTGCTTCTGTCAAAGATGCAAAGCACGTGTGATGGGCCGGTGGCCCGCTGCTGCCACCGGCAGGCCGCCCCAGCCCCCCCACAGCCCAGCAAACACTTCTGCAGCAAAGAAAAGCCAACAGCGCACATAAATGTGTGTATGTGTGTGTATATATATATATATATGCACGCACTCATATACACACGTGTATATATATACAGAAATATATATAATATACACACATAAATATATAAAAATACAATTATATTATAAATAATTATGTATTAAAACTTAATTTTTATATATATATGTATATACTATATGTATGCGTGTGTATATATGTTTGTGTGACAGACACTGTACAGGAGAGCAAGCTGGTTGCCTGGGAGCATGTGCTGCTTTGCTTTAAAGCCGTCCAGGCTAACTGGCCAGAAGCTCTTTGCCCCTGCCCACCTCAGCACTCAGCATCACCACCTTCGTAACGAAAACCAAAACCTGCCAACCTCGCTCCACAAGCCGGGCTGACTTTTCTTTTTTTTATTGTTTTTCATTTTCATGGTATGCCGTGCAGAGGATTATGGTCAGTAATAGTTTTCTAAGAAATAAAGTCTATGGAAGTAATTGTGAGGCACAAGCAGCAATAGCAAATGCTTGCTGAGTGGTTGCCATAGTGCAGCAGCACAATTTGAGATTTAATATCATTACTAATGATATTTACTTGGCCTGCAGGAGGGAGTGAGACTTGTGCTCCCTAAATGTCATTTGACTGCTAATATGTCAGCGGGTGCACCCAGCCCGGCCCTGGGAAGGGACCTGGGGTGACCTGGGGCATGGCTGCCCACGGGAAGGCAATGGTGGTGGTGCTGGTGGTGGTGGTGGTGTCCCCCTCCACAGGCCCCGAGGAGCCCATGTTTGGCAGGAGCATGAGCCCCCACAGGTGTAGCCGCCCTGCTCGTGCTCAGCTCCTCCCTGACACCCACGGGGCAGCACCGCCCGGCCGCCTCTTTCCTTCCGACCTTTTCGGCTGAGTTGCACAGGCTGCGAGTTCAGGCTTCCTCCCCTCTTCGGCTGCTCCGGCGGGGGTGGGGGGGAGACATATTGCATTGCTGTAAAGTGAGCCATTTAGTTTATTAAACGCTGTGAAGGGTGCCCTGAGGTCTCTGCACATGTGGGACCATCAAGGCGGAATCGTTATTATTATGGTTCTTATTAGTCATAGTCATTTTCCCAGCGATACGTCTCACGTCCAGATGTCTTCCCATCTATCTCTTAAATTTTGCGACGCCAAGGCAAAACTGTTACGAAGACGGACTAGTCCGAGTCCTGCTTCACACGGTACAGGAGCAGAACAGGTGTGCAAAAATAAATAGATATGTTTTTAAATTAAAAGACAAACGAAAGAAAGGGTCATAGTTGGCTAAAAATGAATTGCGCAGTGCATAACAGAGACAACAGATTAGAGAAGATAACGTTTTAGTTTAAGTGTTCCATCATTATTAATTCATTTGGTGCTCTTTATGATAACACCAATCATTTGGAATTCATTTGGTGTTTATGTGGATGTCATCTCGACTCCTGCAGAAATTCCAAAGTAATTCAGCATTAATGTGCTATTAAAAATTGTTACCAGCCACTACCTTCATTACTTCACCAGCACAGACTAATCTTTCTTCCCTCATTCTCTAAATTCAAATTTCAGTGTTTATTTTGCTTTTATCTTTATTAGGGTTTTAAAATGTAATGCTTCTATTTAAAAATTCTCCTTATGCTACGTGAGTGTTGTCTTTTTTTTGACAGCATCAAAATGACACAAATAAAGGGGGGGGGAGGGGGTTTAATAGTGATTTTTTCATTTTGTTACCGGCATTTGACTGAAGAACAACCAAAAAGAGGTTTCTGCTTATCATTTACAACAGTGAAGTTATCAAGCTGGTATTTATGTTCGCAGCAGATGACACCAAACCAAATCTGTGTGAAATACCATCTGTACCGTGTGGAGTGCTTTCTTTTTGGGGCACAGTAGGTGCCCCCGCACCCCCGAGTCAGGCAGGGAGGGGATGCGGCTGCCCCGGCCCCCGCCAGGGACGTGGGGTACCCAGGGGTACCGCAGCAACCAAAAGGGCCAAGCTGCTACTGACGACCCTTATCTGGCCTCACCCCATCGGTGGAGCATCCTTCTGCTTCCAACCGGGGAACGCTGGGGTGGAAGCTGGATAAAATGGATACTCTGGGTCCAAACTCCATCAACAGCAGAAAAAAGGCTGCACTTGCACCTAACATTAGAAAAAAAAAAAAAGCCCTGGGAGATTAAATGCAAAAAAACCCCCTGCATTAAAAAGAGCATTAATTAGGTTTTATAGTCAAGGACTCGAAGATTAGAAAATGCCAGATTGCTGGGAGTCTGAAAAAAATTTAAAAAAAAAAAAGACGGAAAACACAAAGGCTGGGTTCAGTTCCCAGCTGTGCCTGCCTTGCTGTGCAGCCCCCTAACTACATGGCCACACACTGGTTTTTTCGCTGGGCATGTGCTTCTTTTGGACCACAGGAGAACTGCATAGTGGGGTGAAGTTTGGGCTTGGCAACTCCCAGCCTGGCACCCGCAACAGTAGCGCTTGACCACGGGCCCAAACGACGCTCCTTCGGTGCAGCAGCTTTGCAAATACTGCTCGCTTGAAATCACGGACCCCCACAGACCCGCGTGCCTGTGGGCAAAGGTGCCGGGGCGGGGGGAGGTGAGGGGTGTTGTTCAGTGTTCCATAGCCCTGAGGAAGAGGAGAATGCCACACAAAGCTTGCCACCCATAGCTTTAAAGACATTTTTTGTGGAAAGGAGGGATGAAGTCCCTCACTACAAGAAAGATGTTGCATTGCTGGAACATGTCCAGAGGAGAGCAACCAAGCTGGTGAGGGGTCTGGAGCACAAGTCATACGAGGAGCGGCTGAGGGAACTGGGGTTATTTAGCCTGGAGAAGAGGAGGCTGAGGGGAGACCTGATTGCCCTCTACAACACCCTGACAGGAGGCTGTAGTGAGGTGGGGGTCAGCCTCTTCTCCCAGGTAACAGACAAAAGGACAAAGGGGAATGGTCTGAAGTTGCGCCAGGGCAGGTTTAGGTTGGACATTAGGAAAATTTTCTTCACAGAAAGGGTTGTCAGGCTCTGGAATGGGCTGCCCAGGGAGGTGGTAGAGTCCCCATCCCTGGAGGTATTTAAAAGAAGGATAGACGAGGTGCTCAGGGACATGGTTTAGTGGTGGGATGGCAGGGTTAGGTTAACGGTTGGACTTGATGATCTTAAAGGTCTTTTCCAACCTAAATGATTCTATGATTCTATGAAGTCCCCCAGGTGAGTGACGAAGCAAAGCCCATCAGCGGAGTCAGGTCCGTACCCGGGCAGCACGGGTGGGACAAGGGAAACAGCATGGGCTGGTCACACCAGTGCTGGCACTAAATACCCCCAGCCAGTGGTAGGAAAGGGGCCCAGCAGCCACCTGGCTCCTGGCCATGGAGGAGGGATATGCCACCACCATCCCTGGCACCACCGGGTCCCGGCCAGGTCTGAGCATCCTCCGCTACTCCCACCGGCTGCGGAGCACAGCTTTACACAGAGAATAAAGCCCGTTGCAGAGGAATTTTCCACTTAATCAAAATGCTGCGAAGAATATGAATGCTTATAGGTTAAAGGAACCTGGCAGCTCTTACTTGTCTGTCATGTCTTTAAGGATTGCCATTAAGTCATAAACGTGACAAAGATTAAAGAGTTTATTAATGTTATTAGAGGGTTGAGATAAAATGCTATGCCTTGCAGGGTCTCTCTCCCTCTCTCACTATTTAATGAAAACATTTTCATCACTTTCTGAATCTATTATACCAAATATTCATTTCAGGAGTCCTAAGATGATTTTACTTTAATTAGAAGAGATGTAGCAACCACCTGAAAGTAATACAGTTGAAATACCTTGCCATGGCTCCCCTTCTCCCCGCTGCCAGCAGATGAGCATTTCTCCAGCTGCGCCACGGCGGCAAAGGGAGCCCAGGGTGACGAAGTTTTGCGGCGTGGCAGGACCATCCTGCTGGTCCCTCCTGGAGACCCTGAGAGCCAGCAGTGCTGGCCCACCAGTGGCTCCGTGCACCTCCAGAAGCCACCGCGTGGGTCGATGTTAATGGGCGATGAGGCCCACTGCATCCGCAGGTTGGACAGGGTGGGGGGCGGAATGTCCCTGGGGAGCACACGAGGGGCGTGCAAGCACAGGAGACGGTGCAGTCCTTGCCAGTGGAGAAAAGCAAGGGAAGGAAAAGGAGCTTAAAAAAAAAAATAAAAGAAAAAGGGAGGTTTGTGATGCTCTGTGAAAGGAACGTTATCCTCTGCAAAGTCTATGGCACAAAAAGGGAAGAAAATAAGCAGCCAAAGTCCTTTCCTGGTGTGGCTGCTTTGGCTTCAGCGGGCAGTGCACTGTGGCTGAGTTTTAATCCATGTTTAGAGCAGGTCCAGTCTTTGATGCGAAAGCCTGAAAATCAGTCACTTCTAAGCAGAGCCCGAAGAGTTACGCTCGTATATGCGAGCCTTCCCTTCCAGCCCAAGACTTTCTCACTGTATTTGCAATGCAGGCAGCTTGCAGGCGCTCTTTCTTTTAAACTTTCCAACTAACCCGATTTAATTTGTTAATTTATTCTGTAACCTGATTTACTGTTAATTTATGTTGGTGAGTAAGATATCCCAGCTTTAAGTTCCAATTAATTAAGGGGGAGGGCTTAATGTTTTTGCTATACAATATCTCCATGCCACATTGTATTCCATTTTAACGCTGCACTGAAGCATTTCCAAAGTTTATTGCCATTGACTAATACAAATCCATACATCTGCAAATTAATTTCATGCGCACAAAAGATTACTCTTTGCAAATGTACCTTTAAGAGGGGAATGTTGGCTATAGCAATCATCACTTGTTGCTTAGCAACAGCCATAGCATCACTTACGACAGGTTTATCCTAAACAGCAATGTAGAAGTCAGGGATGTGGCTGTCTACCCCAGGTCATCCATCCCAGCAATTGCTGCTCAGCCCTGGGTTAATAGCTTGAGACTTGGCTCATTTTCTCTTTTCTTTTTTTTGGGTGTGTGTGTGTGTGTGTGTGTGTGTCCAATTCTAGGGATCTTAAAAACAACACGATAATCCTTGCTTGTTAAACTAATTCCAAGCAGCAATCCAAAGCTCAGTGCCCCATTCTGACCGTGACAGCAATGCCAACGCAAGTCGACGTGGGCATGAACGCCTGCTCAGGCCGTGACCGTGCTACTGCCAGCTCAGCATTTTAGGCCAAAGACTTTTAAAAAATTTACACATAGTTTGTTGCAATCAGCCCAAGATTAGAAGGGGAAAAATCAGATTATACTAAGACCGTCCTGAGGGTATCCTGCAGCTGTCCTAGTCTTCCTGAGGATGGGGGAAGCCCCTACAGCCAGAAGCTGTCAGCTCTCATCTCTATTCTTGCAACAAGCAGGCCGGCACTGCGACAAACGACCTCTGCAATGGTGCATACACCCCTGTGCCAGTCCGTCCGTCCATCCATCCGCATCTCCATGCCTCCTCCAGCTCCTCCCCTCGGCACGCTGCCTGCCAAGCAGCTCTCTGGCGCGATGCTCCTGCCTGCCCTTTGCCAGCCATGGGTGCCAGCCAGCTGCTCCCCTTGGCCAAAAAAGTGGCAAGTAAATATTCTAACAGCATCCATTAGCCCTGCCTTTGACGGCCTGTGGAGAGGCGCCCACAGGCTTGGGCCCGGGTTTTAAAGCCATTACGCCGTATCTGTAGGCACAGCTAATTCACAAAAGATGAATGCAGGGTTTGCAATCAAGGAAAAATTAGCATCTCAGCCAGCAGAGAGGGCAAACATGCGAGCCAGCCAGCACTGCCAGCAACCTTGATTCCATTTTTGGCAAAGCTGGCTGGCTTGGCAAACACAATGGTAATGAGATAAACTGAAATACCAGGCAACGGGGCTGCTCTTTGAAGTAATTATCCTCCAGGGCAACAAGGAACAAGATGAAAAGGTTTTTAGAGCCATGGTGTGGATGCACAGGGAATATTATTTGCATTCTTGAAGTCAGCCCTCTGTTTGCAAGGCGCAGGTGCGCCGATGCCAAGCAGCCGGCGAAAGGGCAGGGAAGCCCCAGCAGCAGGTACAGTGACAAGGCAACACAGCAAAAAGCGGAGCCGTGCAAGGGGCAGCACTGCGGGGCAGCACTGCCCCAGCAATGCTGGTGTTAAACCCTTATTGCTCCCAAGAAATGCCTGTCCAGGCAGCCGCGCCGTAGCCGGCGTACTGACCCACAGACAGGCGCTGCAAACATTTCACTTTCAAAAATACCTATCAGTTTAAGAGGTAGCGCAGGGGACTAAAGGCAAGGGGAAGGATGAAATGATGCACTATGGATTCTCATAGTCGGGAACCACAGGTGAGCACCGAGTGGGATTTCATCTGGCGGGCTCTGCAATGCCATGCTTGCAGAAGAAGGAAAAGGCGAGGCAAGGAAGTGGAAATACGTGGCACAACACCCTCCCTTGGGTCACTTGTGACTGGCCGGGTAAGCTGCTGGCGTTCTCCTAGCAGGACACTTGACCCTAGTCTAAATTTGAGATCTTAAACAAAATTCTGTTCAAAGCAACAACGTAACAGTTGGCATCACCAATCCCCAGTGCACAACGTGCCATGAGGAGTGGGTTTAATTTAGGGAGGCCTGGGTTTAAAGCTGCACTGGCAGCAGATTGCCTCACTCCCCAAGCGGGCGGGCGAGCATCTCCCTGGGACCCACCGGAGGGGACAGGCTGAGAGGGATGCAGGACATGTCCCGGGCTTCCACTGCAGGCAGCAGGGCTTGTGTGACACTCTTCCAATACGTATGAGTTAAAATATTTTCCAAAAAAAAGGCTGAACAGGTGAAGGGTCTATTTTTTTTTATATAATTTTTTTTTTTTTTTTTTAACACAAAGGAGGACCTTTGAGCAGAGCAACGCAGACCTAGGCCTGGACCAAGGACCAGATGCGCAGACAGAGCAGGTGATGCAGCTTTTACTCTGCAGTAATTCATCCGACTTCAGAGGCTTGCTTGAGCCACTGCTTGGTGACCCTGTCCCTGCCCGCAGTCCAGAAGAGGAGGGAGAGAGACAGACGCCCAATTCCCGCTGAACCTTAGAAGCTTTTCCTTCTCTCACCCACAGCAGACTTCATAATTAATCTTCCTTTTTTTTTAATGGAAAGACCATGAAAATAAGAATACGTGTGAGGACTGGGTGGTGGCCAAAGGCGGAATGGCAGGGACATGCAGGGAGGTGGCAGGACTGGGAGCAGCATAGTGGGATGGGGGAGAGGGGAACACAGCCCCAGCCATGGGATGCTGCAGCTCCCCCAGCGCCAGCCCTTCCCTCTGCCCCTGCTGCCACCAGGCTTTTGGTGAAGGAGCTGGAGGCAGAGAACTGGCGCGTGAAGCGCAGACGCACTTCCCCAACTCCCTCAAAATCCCATCGCATTTCTCAGAACGATGGTGGGGATCACCTCCTGGGGAGAGCCCGTGGTGCCCGAGGCTCCCGCCTAGACTGGATTCCCACAAATGGTGGTTTCGGAAAGCAAAGCTCTATTCTAGGTAAAAGCTCCACATTTCCCTCTGCGCAGCAAACAGTCCCTGTTAGCGCAGAGCCAACCAGGGCGAAAATGTTTATTACAAAGGGGAATTAGGAGAGAGGAGTGCCTCAATCCAGAACAAAATGTAAAACAGGGGAAACAAATGTAAAAAGCTCTATAAAAGTTTTAATGGATCCTTTCAGATGTGGAGTGGCATTTTAATGTGATGTTTTAAATTTTTTTTTTTTTTAGCTTTTTAGCTTTTAGGCAGACCATTAATCTGAGGGGCTCGTTCTGCCTGCAGAGGAGTAATGCTTCAAAGCAGGCACCCACCAGATGCCTGCTGGTGGGCACAGCACAGCTGGGGTTGAAAAAGTCAGGGGGCTGGGAGTGGATACAGCTGGCTGCACACCCCCCCCCTTCTTCACAGAGATGGGGTGCTGCCAGAGGGGCAGCGGGAAGGGCTCCTGCAGCCCTTGCTGGGGCTGGGAGCCAGTGGCACAGTGGCGAGGGGAGGGTGGCCTCCCAAATGCCACACTCCCAGTGAGACCCCACTGTGCCTGAGCCTGTGGGACCTCTGCTGCTGGTTTGAAAGCAAGCAGCAAATGGGGTGGGTTTGGCACAGAGGGACGAACAGCCCACACAAAACGGGGTGCGTACGCCTCCCGCTGCTTGTAAACGCACTCTACAGAGCGAGGCAGTCCTAGCTAGAAGCTTCTCTCATACTTCCCTGATGCCAAGGACCTACTTTCAGGATTTGACTCCAGCCCATGCATTTCTAACACATTAAAAGGCTCAAACTGTGTGCTTAAAAATCTTTGGCCTATTGCTGACCTTTCCGAATCCCAGGAACAGCCATTTCTTCTCGCTGATGCAGATGCAGGAAATTCTTAACTAAATCCTACCTGAAAGCCGGAAAAGGAGATAAGCAGGCTAATCCCCCAGCCCGTCAGACCCTGGGCTCCCTCGGCCCACGGGTTGACTCCTTGCTCTGCCGCCCAGCTCAGCACTTTGCTCATCCCTGCCTTGACTGCAGCGGCACATGCGTCTCCGGGGCTGGGAAGGAAAGCGTCCCCACTTTGCAAAGAGGGAAATATTTTGCTGCTGTTCGTCCGCTCGCTGACATTTGTGGTGCATGAAGCTGGCCTCTGGCTGCTGCTCCCTTCACGAAAGACCTTGCAGAAGTCTATGGAAAAATGCATTTGAAGAAGTAGGCATGGTTCAGGTGGCAGGTTTTGTGTGTGTTTGCCAGTTTTCGGTAACATAAAGCCCTCTCCTCCTCAAAATCCTGATTCTCCCTGGCAATATGTGACGCTACGCAGCCAGGAATAGCAATGTCTTTTAGGGAAATGTCTGTGTTTGTTAATAAGGGCAAATAGTTTCAAATGCAGTAGCACTGTATATGCAAAAAATATCGGGTTTGATGCCTTCAGAGACTCTGGTCTAGTTAAAAGGAAATTAAGAAGAAAAAAAATTGAAGTAATTTTATCTAGAATACCATAGTATCCCTTTCGTCTGAATTTGGTCTGCTTTTTCAAGAAGGGGTCTGGAAAACCAGCACAGGGGGAAAACAAAATTCCCAGCCGCTCACTCATTAATGAAACAGCAACAAACTCATTAAGAACAGCGATTGCTGCCGAGGGTGCCCCGGTTGCACCAGCTGCTCTGCACGGCAGAGCCCTGCCGGGAGCCCCAATTACGCTGATGGAGCTCGCCAGGCCCGCGGGGGGCCAGCCTGCCCCGGCAATTTAGAGGAGCTGGGCCCATGCGGGACCGTCACAATGACAAAGACCCCACCTATATTAAAAACAACACTAGTAGTCGTCGCAAAAGCTGCCGTGGAAGAAACCCATGCAGATGGGTGGTCAGGAGGGCGAGTGTGCACAACACTTACCTGCGGTGCTTTTTTCGTAACTCACATATGCTGACCCCTGTCCCTTGCACCACCGAAGGCTGGAGGTCTCAAATCACCGCTTTTCCCCTTACTTCACACCCCCTCTGCTCCCAGGCGACACTCCCTGCACCTGCAGGCAGCATTAAAACCACAGGTAGCATAAAGAAAGTGAGGAAATTATGAAGTTGGTTGAAAATAACCTCAATAAATTAGCCCCCTCAAAGGTTAATTTTGTCCCCTTGTCTTTCAGGCTCTTGCTGAGTCTGCCCAGCACCACCCGCAGTCTCTGCAAACACCAGCAATGGCTTGGTTCTTGCCATGCTGCACTTGCCAGAGCTCAGCCCTAACCCGACGGACAGCCTAGCACAAGCTTGGAAGACAAGTGGGAAACCTTTCCATTTGGAGTCGTCTGCGGCCCGCGCCCGAGAAGCCGGCAAGCCTTGTTGTGCCAGAGGTGGAAGCCTGAAGGTCAAAAACCAAGGCCTGAGAGTGAAGAATTCATTTCAGAAGAGGGTGATTGACATTCGGGATGCGGTGCTCAGAAGGATGAGGGGCTGGGGTCCTGCCTGCAGGACAGCCTGATGAGCTGGCCCTGCTCTCCTCAAAGCTGGGAAAAAGACAATCCTTGGAGGGCAATACAACATATACAGCTCTGTTGTTTCAACAATATTATTTTCTAAATGCATTTGCTCTTCCAAATGGCACTTAAAAGCCTGGCTACAAATCACCATTGTCATTTCTCCCCCAGGGAAACGAATAGCTTCATCCTGACGTCACCTGCTGAGGCAGTCACAGCTGCTATGCCAGAGGCTATGCAGAGAACATCGGAACCCCCCCTTACCAGGGCGTACCAGAGGTCCAGACGGCCCAGTGCCTCGCCTCTGACCTCCATCAATAGCAAAGGGTAAGAACGTTGGGTCTCTCACCAGGGCTCCCCAATGAACTCTTACTGCTGCTGGCTTCTAGCAGTCACTCGCAGGTCCTCTTCCATCAACGCTGCTGGGTCAACACTGGGGAAAGACAGCCTAGGGACTTCAGAGTGGATAGATGCTGTGGTGAGCAACCCACTGCTGCTTTGAGCAGTAACAGCAAGTGCAGGGACCTTGTCTTCCTGCTCTCTTTCTCCCATGTCCTCTGGACTTCCGCTCACCTGTAACCAGGGATTCACTAGAGCAGGAACTTCTCCTGAAAGGCCTGTGTAGTGAGGTGGGTGTTGGTCTCTTCTTCCAGGTAAGGGGCGATAGGATGAGGGGAAATGGCCTCAAGTTGTGCCAGGGCAGGTTTAGGTTGGACATCATTAGGAAAATTTTTTTCACGAAAAGGATTGTCAAGCATTGGAACGGGCTGCCAGGGAAGTGGTCAAGTCCCCATCCCTGGAGGTATTTAAAAGAAGGATAGATGAGGTGCTTAGGGACATGGTTTAGTGGTGGGATAGCAGTGTTAGGTTAACAGTTGGACTTGATGATCTTAAAGGTCTTTTCCAACCTAAATGATTCTATGATTCTGTGCTTGTTCAGTATTAAGATTGGTTTATACCAATGTTGCCATAATTAGTAGTTGAATAAAGTAAGCAAAAACCAGAGTACTAAGAAATATTAAGACGTTTTAAAAACAGTTCAGCAGCACAGCTGAAGTACTTCCAACCCTCTCCTATCAAAAATAGAAAGCCAGTGAAGGAACCTCTTGACCATGTCCTTATCTCACCCTTGTGAGAACTCCAGGGACTAGAAGGTTGGCAGAGCTTTGTGAGCTTCACACACCAGAGTGTGAGAATATTAAAGGTCGGTTCAGCGGATGCAGGATGTATTTGTATATTGCCTGTTGCACAGGGACCCTACATTACATTGCGAGGGCTTCACCAACATCAGTGAAAACAGTATTGCCTCCCCGTGAGGTAGTAGAACTCTCAAAGCCCCCACAAGTCCTCTCTCTGGCTTGACCTGCCCTCTCACATCCCCGTACCTTTGGCTGCTCTATGTACTTACTTAGTGTTTCCAGATGAGATTTTTTTTCTGGTGCATACTGACATTCTCTGATGACAAAACATGTTAATCATAGAACGGTGGAGTAGCAATACCAACGTTACACAACACTATCCTTCACCAAGCCAAGACATCCTGTACTAAAGCTTTGGTCCCATCAAAAGAGACTCAGACATGGATTATCCCTGCCCCTGGTACCACTTTTTGTAGTCATTCCCTGACGGGAACAGCAGAAAGGCACCAGCTGGCTGAGCAGCAGTCGCAAAGAGCAAATACCCCACACCACAAGCTCTTTCCTGAGAGCGAGCTGCAACAATGTGCAGGCCATCAGCCAGGATTTGGTGGCTGGCCCCTAACTGAGCACCCCCTTACTGACTGCACTGCACTGCTCCCCGGCGCTCCTGGCACACAGAAAATTAAGCGACTGTAGGGCAAGGATCTGTAAAAGAAGAACACAGCATGGCCCCTGGCTCTGGCTAGACACACCCAGCAGAATCTGGGGACACTGAATAACCTTTGACAACAACCAATACTGACCCAGTCGGCTGGCAAAGCCATGCTGAATTTGATTAATACTTATGAGGAGAAAAAAAACCCTGAATCCAGAAATAAGCAAATACTTTGGAAAAAGTTCTGACATTTTCTAAAACTTTATTTTCTCACCTTGAATTTTCCTAGAAGGGTACATACAATAGGTTTTCGACATCCATCCTTACCTGCATAGTCTCTCTTTGTAACCAAAGGAGAGATTTCTTTAAAATGCTCTTAAAATTAGACTCTGAAAAGCCTCTGCAGATGATCGCCATCCTCCACAAAGGAAGTGTCAAGGGACACCAGCTAGCTCTTCTAGACACTCTGCACTGCTGATGGTGAAACCTCTCCTCCCGCTGCATTTGGAAAGACCCATGCGTTTTAATGGACCTGGAAAAACTGCCAAAAGGTGTTGCTTGCCCTTTAAAAGCAAAAACCTTTCAAACCAAAAAAATAATTACATGGATTTCACATGAAGTGACACTGGTAATATGCTTTTAAATAGAGATGTATACGGCAACAGAGAAAAACAGAGAGATCAGAAACAGACTAATCCTGAAAACCCATTTTTACAGGAGAGACAAAGGAAAGAGGGACACAGAGGCAGATAACTGTGGTCTGAATAACATTGGAGAGAAGGTATTGGAAGGTGCACAATTAACCTCTTCCTAATTAATTATGAGTTGTAAGGTGAAGGAAATCAGCCAGTCGAGAGCAATTTCAGCAAGACAGGGATTCCGGCATTGGAAACGCTTTGGCTGTCCTTTAAAAGCAGGAGAGGAAGGGAAGCGGCTGGTGTCAGGAAAGTGGGGGCGAGATGGCTCTGCAGTGCCACCCCGCACACCAGCCACGGCCACGGCCAAGCCCGCCAGCTCCAGAAGGCCCATGCTCCCCATGGCAGCAGGGAAGATTTCATTACAGGATGTAAGCCCACAAGATAGTGATCAGTAAATGCATTCAAAACAGGGTTATTCAAAAGGCAATCAAAATTTTTGCA
This sequence comes from Egretta garzetta, assembly GCF_000687185.1. Classification (NCBI taxonomy): domain Eukaryota; kingdom Metazoa; phylum Chordata; class Aves; order Pelecaniformes; family Ardeidae; genus Egretta; species Egretta garzetta. The sequence continues at coordinate 4,534,076 of NW_009260410.1, forward strand.
AGAGGAAAATTATTGGGGAAGTTGGACTTCAAAAGACTTCCTTAACCTCCTACAACCTGACATTTCATGTGCTCCTACGTTCAGCTCTTAATTCTTTAAATATTACTGCATTTAGTAACTGAAGAAGATGCAGAAATATTTGCTGAAGTTATTTGGTGGAGAAAATTTGATTAATTATTTTCTTCTTAGGTTGGATCTTCTTAAATCACCCAACAACTCACCGCAAACCTCCTGCATCATCTCTATGGCACATACCTTGAGTGCAACTCGGCCAGAAGCTTTTTTTTTTTTAAATTTTTTTTTTTTTTTCGAAAACCACTTCATTTTTATTAACACCCACACTCTTACATCTCAAGATGGAGAGCTCTCACGGATGCAGGATTCTCACGAATGCAGATATGGCAAATGACGTAGAGAGAATTCAGGTGGAGAGCGACACTCTGCTCTGCCTGCCTGGTCCTCTTGAACCTCATTAAAGCTGCAGAAGGTGCAGACCTGCTGTCTGGCCCAATAATGTTAAATCTGGGAAAATATACAGCTTTAAAGAAGGCTGCAGCTTTAGATTGTGCTACCTTGAATTATGTGCTGCTGCACTACACAAAACTGTGGAACGATGTGACAATAAACAGGGGAAAAATGTTTATCAGCATTTAAAAAAAAAAAGAGAGAGAGGATGGAAAGAGAGCTATGTTTTAATGCAGAATATAGCTCGATTTTTTTTCCTTACACCTCTCATTCAGCTGGGTGTTGTCCAAGAGCAGAAGATATTTTTCAAGTCCTTGAATGATATTTTTCATAAGTCAGCTAAAGAAGCCAGTATTTCCATTCATATTAGTTCTTGGAGTTACATGTAGCTAATTTACAACAGCCAGTTTTTGCTTTCTATGCATGAGGGTTAAAAGCTAAATAGCATGGAGAATAACACTACAGCATCTTGCTTGCCTTAACCCACTGGGGTATCCTCACATGCCTAGAGATCATTCAGAAACAAACAAACAAACCCGCTGTAAAGCAATACACTGCAGAGTAGTTGCTATGATGCCTGGTGCTAGGAAACATAGTAGAGTTATTAGTGAAGCTCTGAGGTTGGGCAAACATGTTTAGCAGTCAGGAATCAGGCTTTTTTTATTCTTCTAAATCTACTACTTTTTAAGAGGCACTTTACTAAAGCACAATGCCAATTGATTTTTTTTGGGTTTTTGGCCCGATATGTTTTATAAAAGGGGGTTTGCCTGGGAAAAAAACCAATCAAATCCTGATGCTCCATTTCTTCAATCACAACTTTCCCATTCCTTGGTCTGCCTTGCTCCCATTCAGTATTAAATTTGTGGTTACTGCTCCAAGCAAGCAGAGAAAAAGCTGGAAAGTGAGATGCTGTGGAGAAAGCAAGCAAGGAGAAAAAGCCCTCCCCAGATGAAGATTAAGTTTCTCAACCCTTCTTTCAGCAATCTGCAATGCTGTCAGAGGATTCAGAGGGGAAAATGCTATGGTTTGAGGGTTTTTTTGAGGGATGATGTCCCTTTAATAATAAGTCTGCACTACCAAAAAATCCCATGCTGAGGAAAACTCTAAGCTGAATGAGATGCCCACGTACTCCTCCTGTGCCCTAAATCCCTGAGCTCCCCCCGTCCTCCCCTTCTAAGCGATGAAGAGCAGAAGAGATGAATCTCCATTCACAGGGGAAGCCATGGGACCTGCCTACAGCTGGCATTGTGCAGACAGGGATAGGTACAGTTGCCACTGATTTATATGCCACTTCAGAGGAATTTTTGTGAAATTATTCAAGCAGCACGGTGTGGGTATGCAATCGGGGCGAGAGCCAGTTGAAAAGGAATGGCATAGCAGCTGGTTGGTTTGGAGGACTAATTATGGGATGGAGTCTTACACATCTGGGTCATCGCTTCACATCCATCTCAGTTGCATACTAGTGACAAGGTCATTACTCTTTGATAGTTCCTTGGTGATAGACACGAAACAGCTCTGCAGGTCCAGACCAGTTTGTAGTGCACTGGTCTCCTCCTTAGAGTACCCCGCATGACAGGGACTAATTGATCTTTGTGTTGGCAGTGTGAGCAGAGATCTCAGGGGTGATCTGCTTGGGAACAGCATCCAGATTTGATGCACAACAAGAGGCCAGCCTGGAAGAAGTCTATCCCACCAGCTTCCCTGCCACACCACTTCTGCAGCCACCCAGAGAACAGGGAATTCTTCCAGGATCTTGTTCAAACACATTTGACACAGCAAAACAAAATGGGCTTCGGCAAAGGATCATTAGTGGCAGAGTGCACCCAGTGTAACCGCTTCACCATCCTTTCTCACAGCAGGAGTAACCTTTACGTGGCTGCAACCCTGAATTGCAGTTACTGTCCGAGTGATCTCCAGAAAGCCTGCCAACACAGCCTGGAGCCTGAGAACAGAGTCGGGCCTTAGTAGTTAAAGATTCACAACCTAAAATAAAAATAAAATCTTTGCAGGGAAAGACATACGCCCGCCTCACAGCCGCAGCAGCCCCTCAGTGCATCTTGAGTAGGCAATGGGAAACTCTCTCCGATGACAACCGGAGGAGGTGTGCGGCACCGGGGTGAGTTACAGGCCGCTGCGGGGCACAAGCAAGCGGTCATCTGAAACACTGAACAACATCACAGATTCAGTTCTGCAGCCAACACATGTAAATAACTCCTGGTGAACTGTGCTCGGGTTAAAAACCAAGTTCACCCCGCTCATGGGTTTGATTTGAATGTTGGTTCACCGCCTGTAACCTAGAGCATGACAACACGCAAGAGAGTGGGTCTAAAATCCTCAGTGCTTGCTGCGTAAACAAACTAATTTGCAGCCTGACATTTTAGCCGTGTCCTGTGTAGATGACTTTCTGCTTATTCAATATTTCTGAATAAAAACACTTAATAGCTGTGCAATAATAAATAAGGTATTAACACTATGTACTGTGGATGCTTGGTATCTGATTTAGCCTTCTTTTTTTCTTCTAACCTCAATGGGGGCTCTGAAAAATATGCAACTTTTTTTTTGTAACTAAGCTAATAAGTGTTTCAATCGCTGAAAATAATTACTATTGAGAACAGACAGCAGCATGCATAGGGGCATATATAAAACAGCAAGGGGAGAGTGCAGAAAAGAGAGAGAGAATGAGAGAGAGGGAGAGAAGATAGTGTCAAGTACCCAAGATCCTTCCAGCCTAGATTTCTGGTTTTTATGTACAAGAATAAACAGATTTCAAAATATTCCTCTGTGAAGAGGATGTACCTCTGGAGGCCTGGGATACACACACCTGCTTTTTGGAGGCTCCCTGACCTGGCTCTCCTGGGGGCCTGGCTTCTCGCTGGAGCTCTGCCAGGTCACACCAGATGCAGTTTTCATGACAAACTGGCTGGTCAAGGTTTAAGTTCCAGTTTGTTTTTTAATCATTTGATTTCAACAGTTCCTCATGCACCCAATTCATGCAACTTACCATATGTCGGGGGGGGGGGGGGCGTGTTGTTTTGTTTCTTTTCTTGATAAAAAGGATAGAGAAAAATCAAGAGTGTTGTGTTTGGCAAATGCTATCACTGAGGCCAGCTGGCCCATGGCAGACCCCGTTCAACTATTTCTCACATCCTCGTCATGCTCTGCCCCACGAAACTTGCCTTGACCAGGTACTCAGAAAAGAGCTCTGGGGTGCACACCCGGAGTCTGCTGCTCTTTCATCCTTTTCATGCCATCTTGCCCCATCATCACTGCTCATCAGAAACAGTAACTCAGGTTGACATCATTCCTACCAGAGACGGGAGCTATTGAATTATCTAAGGACAAACCTAAATACTAGCTTTTAAAGGATAACTGATCTACTAAAAGCAAGTATTGTTTTGGACGTGCCATGTCATATTTACCATGCCTGGCTGAGCATTGCACTGTTATCTCCTGCGATGTCATTTGACCAACATGAAGTCACATGGCACAACATGACAGATGCCTCAGCAATGAGGGAAAGACACTCTCTAGATTCCAGGTCCATTATAGCTCATCCCAAATAAAAGATTCAAGGGATATGAATGACTCTGAGTCTGCAGACAGCAAGTGACTCAAGTCTCCCCAATTATCTGCAGAAAACAGATCTCCTCAATTCACCTGCTTTTCACATAATTAATGTTCTATTTGCTTCCATTAAATGTGATTTCATTATCATCTTCTTCCAAACAACCTGATTACAAAGTAGGAAAAGCTCTTCTTTCAGCTTTTTACCAATAATAACAATCCCGAGGAATGTGCCAGATAGAGGCAGCCTCCTTTTTAGCACAATACTGATCATAATCCCCAATTTACCACTAGAAAATCTCCCTTCCATTAAGAAGAGGCATCACCTTGAGCAATCTCCACAGAGCAACACGAGAACACTCTGCCAGTCTTCACAGGAGCAGACCGTCCTCTTCCTCGTCCTTTCCAAGCAGGTTGCACTCTTAAATGTTCCTTGAGAAATTTCAAAAGACAATAAATCATTGAGAATGTATTGTAATAAAAAGTATCCTAGAAGAAAAAGCAGCCATGTGTATTCAGCTTCAAATTATTAAAGGCTTTCTAATTTTTACTCTCTTTTACTGGAGGAGGAAAGAGAAAGCAGACAGGTTATCTCTGCCTGTCGCTGAAAACTACCTCCCCTTTTTCCAGCAATATCCAAAAATGAAAAGGAAAAGTAAACCTGTTTCCATATATAGTTTCTGATCTGAAATTGGGAGAAAAAACAGCATTTTCTTCCAAAGAACCTGGTACCTTTTGAGGAAATTTAAAATGTTGGTGAGCATTTTAATCACACTTCCCAAAAGCCAGTGGGAAATGGCTTTCACCAAAAATGACAACAAAAAAAACCCTCCCTGAAGCTCCAGCTCCCTGGTCCCTGTGACCTTGCAGGCCCTCACACCCACCACAAAGGCTTGGCCGCGGGAGCAGGTTTCAAGGATGAAGCTGGTTCTCTGCTCCAAAAGCAGAGCTAGTTCCCTGTAGGTAATCACAGCCCGTCCTGCAGATCCTGCCATTTTTCATGTCCTTTTAATATCACCTCCATATCTTTTTTTATTCTGATATTAATGGACTTGCTTATCCTGCTTGGTGCCCCACATATGCGCTAGGAGGATACAATAAATTGGCAAGTCTGGTGTGACTGGCCATATGCTGTTCAATTTGTATCTGCCTGTGTCCTGACCTCGCTTTTGTCCGGGCTGCTAAAAAGTCCAACCGAGTGGCTGAAATATTCTACTTTATCTGAAGCTAAGGAAACTATTCTTTCCCTTTTGACATAAACTTAATTTGCTTTTCAAAGAAAAAAAAAGTAGTTTATTATTGTGGTCCTCAAATGTCTGAGGAAATACACAGAAAATGCCTGGCACATATGGTAATTTTATGTGGCTTATTTTTTTTTTCCTTGTCTACAAGTCTGCACAGAATTATTACTATTTGGCACACAGCAAAAGGAAGTCTCCTGTGCATAACGTGATTTAGTCTGGCCGATAAAGTGGAAGTGGATTTCTTTGTTGCATATTAAGTTCCGCTGGATACCATTTGCACAAGAGAGCAAAATTGCAGTTTCATGTTCCTTTATGATAATACATTTACCGTCAGATAGCCTCATCTCTCTCTTTCCCCAAATATTAAAATTTCTCCCAGTGGTGACTCTCCAAATTTCCCGCTCTCACATATTGGCTCTCCAAAGACAGTTACTCTTGTTTGCACGGAGCCAGCAGCTAGGAGCCAGGCCCTAAGGGGTTCCCTCCTTTGGGGAGCGGGCTGGATGGCCGTCGGACAAGCAGAGCCTTTGCACAGGGAGGGTATGATGCCCTGCCCCCCTGCACACCCCAGGGACAGTGCAGCAGGAGGGGGGTGGTTTCTGTCTGGAGCTTCTTCCAGCAGCGCCTCACCCACAGCCTCTCTCCGCTTCACAAAGACTGATGGTGCCAGTGCACCGAGGGTGCTCCTGCTGCACCCTCCTTCTATAGCTCCCTTTTCACCAACTTCCCCCTCCCCCAGCAGAAGTCTCAGGGCCCCCATGCTGCCCAGATCCCAATCCACCTCGTACACAGGTGGTGGGTCTCCACTTGCTCACCTCATGCTAAATATTCTGCGTACTCACCGCAGTGCATGCAGCCTCCTGGGTTGTCCCCCTCGCCCCAGGAGCTCTGAAGCAGTAAGAGTTGGGTTAGTTGTGCAAGTCCAAACCGGTTGCTCAGTGCCAAAGGCAATGCAGTAAAGCAGTCGCTGTTTTTCTCTAACCTGTTACGTTTCTTCTCGAATGTTTTTACAGCACAACGCAACCTGGGTGCTGCTGGTGAAACTGGCTCATAACAGATAATCAATTTTATTTTAAAAAAACATCAAAAGGCAACGCTAAGGATTGATGGACTGATTTCTCTGCACTGTGCCACGGGAAGGAGCAGCCTGTGGCCAAGGCGGGGTAAATGCCTTCTGCTGGGACAAATCCCATCAGCTTTTTTGGCCTCGCTGCTGAATAACACAAAACTCACTCAATCACCATGCATGTTTAACGAACCAGCCAGTCTGGCCTCCCTTTCCCCAGAAGTTTTTGGCCAGTTCCAATCCTAGCTGAAAGGCAGAGGCTCCAATAGTACTACAAATGTCACTGCAACAGAAGGAGCAGACCGACAGGAGGGCAATGCTGCTGTGACCCAGGACCAGCCCTCAGAGAAAACCTCCAGCAAGAGGCAACCAATTTTCACGTCTCCAGCTGCTCGCTGGCTGCAAACACTGCTGGTCCCTGTTGCCAGTAGACGCAGCATCGCTTCTCCTCATCCTGTGGGTATTCTCTTTTCTCCCCTGGATCCCCAGAACCAGGTATCAGCCCCCCCGAGGGGTCTGCCCACCCCTGCTGGGCTCTCGTCCCACAGCTCTTCTCATGAACCAGCTCTTCACCTACCTGCATTCGCACAGCTAGATGGCCTCACGCCATTCCTTTAAAGCCAGCAGGAGCTTGGACATGAAATTCAATAAGCTGAGAATGACCTGTACGGTCCCCGCCATTCTTCCTTCCCCTACTAATTCCTTTCTCCATCCTTTCCTGTCATATTGGTCTGCCTATTACTCCATACCTAATAAATTATCAGTAATGCTCCAGCATCAAACATTTATTATCCTGAGCATCATGTGACTAATGAGTGAGTTAACCTCCAATTTCTGTCCGTATAATTCACGCACATTGATTTTACATGAAAAGAACTCTTGACTTACATTGGATGACCCTGATAAATTTAATCTCTTTAATGCTGCTTCTTTCTAAATAAATGTAAAATGTTTTCCTCTAGAAAGTTTCTCACTGGTAAAACCTGCATTGCAACTTGGCAAAAGAAATCTTCTGCTATTCTGCCGAATCAATCAATAAAACTAAAAAAAAAACCCAACCTGCATAAAAAGCCTCTGGTTCCTCCAAGCGCTGGCAGCTCAGCCAACCTGACAGCATCATTACAAACGCAACAGGTAATCAGAGCTGACAGCTGGTGTCAAAACCCACAGCTGGAATTTAGCAGCTGGCTGGAAGAGGTACCAGTTTGGGGCCATCTTACTCCTGGTCTCCAAGGTGCAAGCCAGAGACGGGCTGGAAAGCCAGCTTGTCCAGCAGCTGGGACTACAGCCAGGCCAGGGCTTCGTCACAGCTCATCAAAACTGAAGAAAAAACTAATCTGGGGAGAAAAAAATAAAAGTGATTTTCCCACAGGGAAGATAACGTAGCTGGACATGGACAGGGTTGGGTTGCTCCTCCCATTGGGAAAGAGGGACAGGAAGGACTGGAGCTGAGACGGAGACAGAGAGAGCTGGGCTTGCCACTCCTCCGGCTTTGCAAGGGAGAAGGCTGCCAGGAGAGCAAAAGCGAAAAAAAATAGCAGTACTGCTGGAGGCAGCGGCCTCGCTCCATCCCTCCCCTCTGCTACCACGGCCGAGACCCGGCTTCCCACGCCTCTGCTGCAGAGCTGGCAGCAGCCTGCACCGCCTCTGCTATAAACTACGACTGGTTTAAACTCCTGCCCTTCTCCCACCCACCCATGGACAGCACGTTAGACCCTGCCAGAGCAATGTGAGCTGCTTCTCTCCACAAAAATGCCTCTCCCCTGACTGGGCTCCAAGGTCCCAGCCAAGAAAAAGGGAGAGAACAAGCAAGCAAGCAAGCTGGGCAGGATCCTGTACCGAGAGGCGCAGACAGTGGCAGCCCTTTGGAAACACCGACGTCTTAGGAAGGGCGTATCAGGTAGTGCTGCCAGGGAGAACAAGTGGAAACAGAAGGAGGTTGTTTAGGTTGCTTTCTGTAAAATATGTCCACTCCCCTCTGAGCTACATATTTTACAGTCTCAGCATACTTTCCTTGTTGACAACTCTGGCAGACTCAGTGATTTTTTTTTTTTCCTAAGTGAACTCACTCACCAAACACATTTTTTCAAGCTCCCACAACTTGAGTAATAGAAGTTCCAGCCTGAAAAAAAAGCAAGGACCAAAAAATCAGATACTAACAGTAATGTTGTAGGACATTCAGGGGCTCAAACATGCAGTGATTGAAATGGCTAACTCATTTGCCTTATTCTTAAGGCGTTAATTTTTATTCCTTTTCACGGTAAAATGATTAAAATATTTTGTTTTCTGTATATAAAAAACCAGGTGAGGCTCACAGCCATTTGGACTCCAGATAGATGTTTTTAATCTATAGGATGCAGGAAAATCATGGAGGAATAACATATACCCAAATATTAAAAAATATTCTATTATTTCAGCTACCCAAATATTAAAATTCTATATACCTAAGTATTAGAAACATCTGCGTCACAGCAAGAAGTCCTGTTACCAGGAAAATGTCAAGAACAGAAGATAAAAGGAAATTGACTGCGCTTGAGAACGTCAGCATACGGATGAGCAACCCAAGTCCACAAAACTTTGTAATATTTTCCCTGATGATAACAGCTTTGGATCAGACCTAGGAACAGTTATGTATTATTCTAGCTAAACAGCTTGGTATTTCTTCATGCCAAGCAGCTCCTTTTGGTGCTTCACAAAAGCTTAAAAACACTGTCCCTCTGCCACCACACCCAGTTTACCGCTATTCCCCCAAACCAGCCGTTCTAACTCTATGATTTTTTACTGAAGAAATGCTGGAGAATCCAGTCAGAGCAACCAGAGTGCCCAGCTAATCACATTGAGGGCAGTGAATCAAGTCTCCCGGCATGCCTTCCACCAAGCAAGCACCCCGTGCAACACCAGACACTGGATTTTTTTTTTTCTAAATAATAAAAATAAGAGTAAAAGGATAGGATAGGATAGGATAGGATAGGATAGGATAGGATAGGATAGGAAAGGATATGATAGGAAAGGATAGGATAGGATGGGATGGAATAGACTAGACTAGACTAGACTAGAATAGAATAATCATCATCTAAATTAATAGTAAAACCTGTAATAATAATGAGGAGGAGGATTTAAATTACTACTAAAAAACCCAGCCTGGTGTTGCATGGGGTGGTTGCTTGGTGGAAGGAGCGCCAGAAGATTTGATTCACCACATGTGAATCTATTAAAAGTATGTTAATTATTATGACTATTATTATAGGCAATTGGCATTATATTAATACTATATAAGGATAACCCTACTGATATGATATTATTATATATTGCCATAGTGTGTTAATATTAATAGATGGTTATTATAACGGGTGTTATATTGATTACAGAATAATCTTTATTTTTTAACTTCTACTTTTATCTTTTATTATTAGCTTAGCTCCTTCAGACTAAACGACAGCCTTTACCTCCAACCCACACCCACAAACTCTCCCGAACCATCCCCACCAACACCCTCTTCCCTCCTTTTCCCAACTCTTTCTCCAGCGACCGCTGGTTTGCCTCGCATTTCGCGGGTATCTCCTGCCATCTACTGATGCTTGCGAGAAGGCGACTACTGCATTTGGCTAAGTGTGGGCGAGAAAACACCCCTTGCTTTTTTAAAAAAGGGGGGGGTGATACGGGATGGGGGGAGGCACCGGTGGCCCGGCTCCCGCCCC
>NW_009260410.1:4544348-4544834 GCF_000687185.1 Egretta garzetta
TCGCGGAAGGTGTGCGCCCATCCCCGGGCGGTGCGGGAGCGGCTGGAGAGGCAATGCGACCAGGTGCGACGCCTGGAGCAGCATCACGCACAGCTGCTCCGGCGGGACCGCTTCAAGGTGCTCATCTTCCAGGTGAGAGGCCCCGTGGCCACCCTGTGCTCTGTCCCGCACCTTCCTCACGAATTTGGGGTGAGAGCCCGTTTCTGCTAACTCCTAACAAACATGGGGAAAGAGCTGGCTCACTACTAACTCTTAGCAAACTTGGGGGGGAAAAAAAAAAGGCTTTTTGCTTACGTTGTGAAGTTGGGAGAAAAAACTTCTTTCAATCACAGCAAACTTGGGGAAAGAGCAGTCTTTTTTGCTGTTGGCAAACTTGGGGAGGGAGTCCTGTTTTATTCTTCGCAACTGTAGGAGAAACACCCACTTTTAGCAAGCTTGGGGAAAGAGCCTGTTGCTAACTTCTAGCAAACCTTGGGAAAGAGCGGT
>NW_009260410.1:4544866-4550651 GCF_000687185.1 Egretta garzetta
GAAAGAGTCCCCCCCCTTTTTTTTCTCTCCTAACTTTTAGCAAGCTGTGGGGAAGGAACCCTCTTTTACTCCTGGCAAGCTTGGAGAAAGAGCTGTCTTCTACTAACTCTTAGCAAACCTGAGGGAAGAGACCTTGTTTTGCTAACTCTTAGCAAACCTGGGGAAGGAGCCACCTTTCACTAACTCTTAGCATGCATGGGGAAATAGTTGGTTTGTTGTGGGTTTTTTTTTTTTTAAGCAAACTTAAAGAAAGGGCTTTTTTTTCTTTTTAGCAAACTCTTAAACTTGAGAAAAGAGCCCATTTTGCTAACTTGTAGCAGTGCCCCCCAAAACTGCCCTTGCATCTGCCCTCAGAAGCAGGAGAGGGGCAGCGCTGCAGCTCCCTGTCGCACTCAGCTTCATGCCCTGCTCTGCTCCTCAGGCTGCTCTGGCCCATTCAAGGATGAGTTAAAAATTCAGCTAAAAACTCAACTTCCTGGGAGTTCATCCAGTGATAGCAGCAGTTTGCATATTTTCCCCTTTTTAAGCAACGGTCTGGACAGAACACGGCGTGAACTTTAACTAAACACAGGACATGACTTTCACATCTTTTAAAAAAAAAAAAAAATTAGACCTCCACAATGCACTGGGGGAAGGAAGGAGAGCAAGCACGGGGCTCATCAGCCATAGGTTGGGCACATCACCAGCTTGTCAGGCTAAACTTGTTGGCCGCATGTTACATCTGTCAGTATCTAACTCTACTTCTTGGGTTATTGGGTATTTTTGCTATTTAAACAAACCCAAAACAAGAGGGCAGAACTTGATTTTTTTAAAAGCTGGCAGGCCTGCTTAGTGCACAGGTGCTTCCCCCAGAAAGGAAGCCCCCACCTCCTGCTTATTGTTCTCCTGAGTTGTCGAGGCTTGTAAAGCCAGAAGAGGAGGAGCTGCAGCGTGTACCGAGCACAGTGGTTTCCACCCTAGAAGGAATGTGGAAATTATTCCAGGGACTGGGTAAATTAAAAGACACATGTTCTCTGGACTGCTCCAAGTAATTTAAGATCTGTTACAGTAACTCAAAACATTGCCATCTCGCAGGCCATGTTAGCTAACAACTGGCTCCTGCCTCCAGGTTCAGACCTACACCTTGAATGTTTCCCATGGGGAAGGTGCACCAGCTTGGCCTGTGGGAATGTAATTTTGTGGCATTTCCCCTACCTGCAAGCATGAGAATTAAGACCTTGCTATTGCAGCAATGTGATATTCCTCCAGAGAACCCAAATTTTAGCATATTAAGATGACATAGTACTGGTAAAACTCACCAAGAAGGATTTGAAGGGTAAAGCAGCATCCTGACAGGGGAGGGAGGGCTGGCTTGGCTTGTGTCCTGACAGTAAACAGTCTTACAAAGCTAAGGCCTATTCAAACCTCCAAGCCTTTCTGTAATACTGTGTCCTGAAGTGCACAAACCCAAACCAAACCACACAAGTCCGTTTCCCAGAACAACAGCTAAAGAAAACCCACTGCTGCGCCATCACCCATAGCTGGGGTGGTACCTTTGGACAGGAGGTCTGTTCTTCATTGCTTTTACAAGGATTTAGTTGACTGCATTCCCAGCTCTCACTGGATAATATGTTGCCATGATGGGAGGGGGAGATGAACAAAACCAGTCCCCAGCCAATGCAGATCAGGAACATAAGCCTTAGAAAAGAAACACTGCCGTTAAATTCAGTAAAAAAACCCAAACCAATTCAGCTGTCAATGGGGAATTGCTCCTGGCACTGGCCTGTCACTAAAAGGTAGCATGGCTGTCTGGAAAACCAGGGCGGCCAGCAGAGCTTTCTGGGGTGTGGGAGGGTGGCTGGGGCAGGCAGGGCCTGGGGCTTTCTCTGGCAGATCCTGGGAGGAGCTGGGATTTTCCACTGGGAAGCAGCCACACCCAAAGGGATAGCGGGTTGTCACAAGGCCGTGCCCATATGCCTGCAGCCAGCCTGGATGGGCACCTCACCTGTGTGCCCACCTCCTCGAAATGTCCCTGCAGGGTCTCCTTACAGGTGGAGGTGGGACGACCTGGTAGTCAGCGGGGTTCACCACCTTGCTAGGATAATCGTACACAGGGAAAAAGAGCGGTAGGCTGGCTGGGTTTCTATACTGCCCTGAGCAGGAATCCATGGAAAAACAATTGCAGGAAGGAGAAGTCACAGCAATTAAGCCATATTGACGCCAGATTTCTGTACAAACAAAAGGGAAATCTGGATTTATGAGACTTTTCTTCAGTTGGGGGATTCTTCTTTTCTACTGAAAAAAAGCAATCCCAAACTTCACGAAGCATGTTTCTCGTTAGGATCTGCTTTTCCAGCTTAGGAAGACAGCTCACAATGAAAATAAAAATACACATTTGTGATTCAGTTCTGCATTCAGCATACACCTCAAACTCCCTGATACTCGGTGGGAGCACTGAGCATAGCCAAATCACATGACTGAGCTCCAGCTCTGCGTTTTATGAAACTGTGCTGCTACTCACCAGCATCAGCTTTCCCTCAGCGTACACGCTGAGAATGAACTGCGTTTAGGAAAGTTCAGCTATTTACATATTTTCCATTAAAATGCTCTTAGTTTTCTCTTCCTAGGCTGTCCGCATTGTTCCTAGTTTGCATATATTTCTTTAATTGGCGATGTATTTTAATATGTGGATGCAAAAGTTATTACAAATGGCACAAGTGACACAGCAATTTAGCAAAACACTGAAGTGACTGTTTTAAAAATCCTCGTTAAGCTTTGGCATTGTTCCCTGCTATTTTGTTCTTGCCACATGACCAGCTTTTTGGTTCTGGTTTGGTGGGGGTTTTGTTTGCTATTTTAGCTGCAGGAGCAAATTGTAAGATAAAAAAGGCTCATGTTTAATTTTTCAATTAAATGTCATGTTTACTAGGACAGATAAAATAAGTCAAAATTACCGATTGGGGTCAAGCACGCTGGTATTCAAGCCCCTTTTCAGATGCTGCTCTCAGTAAAGCCTTCAACCTGAAATGAAGCAAGAGGAGGGCACAGGAAATTAGCTATTTGGTTGTATCTTGTTGTTGGGGTCACTGTAATAATCTTTTGGAAAAGCAACTTCAAACTCAAAACTGAACAAGTGAGGGAAACAGAAAAATTACAAACTGATAGTGCTATTATCTAACTACTAAATTTCCCACCAGAGCCTTGCAGGGGGAATAATCTTATATTGATTAATGACAAAAATATCTCAAGTGGCTCTTGGGACTTGTGCTGTGGGAGGTCAGGGGGATGGTGCAGCCACACCCACAATGCACTCCCAAAACACCCCAGCCTCCACAGGACGTGCAAATGGGCGGCCGGCAATTTCCTCCCCCTTGCCCACACTCCCAGCCTGCTCCCTGCCCTCCTCCCTCGCAGTGGTGACATCCAGGTCTGAAGAGCATTTATGTGTCTGAAGGAAAGTAGGTGGAGCTATAGCTGGTTTTAGAACTATTTGTCATCTTTTGGCCTACTTTGTGTAGCAAAACAAGTTTTAGACTAGTGATCATTTAAGGCATTTAACAGCATCTACAAAGTACAGAGGAGCCTGGAGTGCTGTAAGCATGGGAAAATGCCATCCCCCCTTCCTGAAGGCCGTGGCCTCTTACCACAAATCTAACAAAAATCCAAACCAAAGCACACTGATTTCCCCTTATAGCAGCATCAGAGATTCAGCACTCCTGAGTAAATTAACTACCTGTTCACTCAGGCTGTCTGGTTTTGTAGCACGCCCTTACGGACCTTATATTCCTTTCTGGTAAAAGATAGGGTTGAGGTCATGACCTATAGAAAGTTCCTGGGAATGGCTGGTCAAAGCCACAGGGAAGGCACTGATTTCAACTTTGCAAGTATTACTAGTATTAGCAAGAGCTGTTTTACACAGAGAACCTCCATAAGCCTATTCGGCTCCAACATGGAAAAATAAAATTCAGAGGAGCTAGCTACCTGCAGTCAAGCTCATCTGAGAAAATGCAAGTGCTGTTTTTGAACTCGGATGCGGAAAATAAAAGATGCACTGCTTTCTCAGAATTTTAGATTAGATCAAGAAGAAAAGATCAAAGTTCTACTTTTTTTGGCATGGAAAATAGTTACACAGTTTGTAACAGTTGGCATTTTTCAGTGTATTGTTCTAGTCTTCCTAAATGAAATACTAGACTGCTTGAAAAATGTATCAAAACAAAATACAGGTGTCATATAAACTTGTTAGACCAAAAAGTTACCAACAGCCCACTTACAACACGTTATCAGTAACAACACGTTACCAGTAACTGTATCTGAAACAGAAACGTCTTGTTCCACCACAGAGCATTCCAACTATACCACCTTTGTATTTCCAAAGCATTTTACTTAATTTAGATTTTCATTTGCATTTTAACAGTTCCTGTGATCCTAAGGTCTTTTAGAAACGTGAGATAGAAAAGCCTGTCATTCCCATTTTACAAGCAGACTAATAGATGCCCAGAGCCTGATGTTTTCCAGTGCTGTGCAGGACGCTTTGACAGAGGTGATTTCTTGAATGCCAGTGCTGCCTGATAACCAAAGACCACCTAGGATCTGCTTTTATTTGAAGCATTAGCTCATTGTTATGTAGCCTATTTTTGTTTGCCTTTTTTTTTCTTTATCAATATGGATAGTTTGACAGTCTCCCTTCTACTCAGTCACAAATTGGATAAAAATTGAAATAAAATCTATGTCCATATTCTTCTAGAGACTGCATGCAGTACTTTGGTTTAACGTGAATGCTGTAGAGACAGAGCTAAACTGACTGTGAGATGAGACACACGGGCCCATGTCTGGCTCAGACCGCACTGTGATCGATCTCATACGACACCACTTTTCTAGACTAAATACTTTAAAAGTTACAGCTCATCTTTACTCATTAAAATCAGAGTTTTGGATGCCATTCAGGCACTTATACCTGAATGTTGAGATGCTTAAAACTGCATGTGATTACCTAGGTTTCGAAAGAATGCGCAAGACATGTAAATTCTGCTTTACACTGAGTTCTCATGCTCTGGGGAATAATTTAACGCTGCACCCACTCATGTAATCCACATTTCATTAACTGCAGTGGAGAAAAAATATAAATATTTGTAGTGCAGTTACAGCTGTTTTCACTTAAAGCTGGTGCAGGTTTGCTTTGTTTTGTTATCTTGGTCACTGTTGCCAATAGTTGCAACAACATTATAGGTGTCGGAAGAAGAATGCTGGCTTTATTAGATGTTCCACTTGAGGCAAAGGGCTTGGAAAGCTTCGTCTATGCCAGCGTATATGACTGAAGCTGCTAGGCAAGGAATGTGTGTGGAAACAGTAGAAGCAAAGCACATACAAACTGTCAAACAGCCATCAATTTTTTTGATACTTTTCATTTTTATATCCCTGAGGGATATTCATCAGCACACTTGAATCACAGTATATATGATTATATACTGTGTATATATGGTCTAAAATGATTCTGTCTGTCCACGTGCATATTCTTGAGTTCCAGAAGGACTACAAGATGGTTGGGAGCATTTTGTTTTTAAAAACAACCATGTACAAAGTACTGTGGTATATTCATAAAGACATCCTTATACAGTCTTGACAGCAAATTTAACTGGAGACACTATTCTCTCCAGTGATCACAACTGTATGCTCAGTCCTGAAATAATGAGCACGAACTTCAAAGTGTATGTGGCCTTTTTTCCCCCTTAACTGTACGCTCAGCCCCACTAGGGATAGATCTGAGACTATTACAACCATTTCACTCAGCACTTACTGCTTTTCGTAT
>NW_009260410.1:4550662-4570702 GCF_000687185.1 Egretta garzetta
TAAAAAAAAATGGGGGGGGGGGGGGGGAATAAAAAAAACCAAACCCTTCCACTCCATAACACTAGGTGATATTGCATGCACTCCATCTGAAGGCGATTAAAAAAAGGTAATAAATAGATAATATGCAGATCTAAGGCATAACAACTCTGAAAGGAAAAGGGAGTGTGCGAGGAGCCTCGTTTCCTTTGCATGGGCAGATGCCTGCAAAAACCTACCGCAGAACAGAGTGCTCATTGTACTGCCTCTGAACTGCTCACTGTTGCAGAGCTGCTGTGCTCGGTAGTCTCAGAGGTCCTTCGTTATGAGTTGCAGCTTCTGCCCTTGTTCAGCCTGCTTTGTTTTCAGATACCTTCTTTCTTTCCATGCCCTTTCTTAGTTTTGTTTCTAAAAAGCAATCATTTTCTTCTTAGCTAGAAGTGACTACTAGTGTTTTCTATGTGGTATAATGTCTGTTTATTTTTGTATGCCACGAATTTTTTTTTATTATTTTTCAAGGAGGTGCCCCATCCATATTTTTAATATTTACCCATTTACCAACCAAATGCACCATTTTTTTTTTCTGTGCTGTAAATAGATGGGGAATAGCACATACTCTAAACATCACAGACTGCATGGCTTCTAAGTACCAACAATCCAGTTTTAACAGCAACACACATTTCTCTGAAATACGGTGGAAGCGCATTTGCCATCTAAGGTACCTCTCAGACGCACACAACGTCTCTGCAGAGATATTCCCAATCTTTGGCTAGAGAAGCTGAAAGCTCTGGGGGTTACATGACTTCTGTAGGTCTATGTAGGAGTCTGTAGTACAACCTCCTTAGCCACCATATCATCCCTTCTTCCCAAGGATAGGTGTACAACTTTACAGCTAAACTCTTTATTAAAAGTATCTAATTTAAATTACAAGGAACGGGATTTCCATTCTGTATACATTCCAAGTCACTCTGAAAGAGAAATCTTACAGCTGACAGCTCATTAGTCTTAAACTGTATCAGATAATGGTTCAGTGGGCTTCAAGTGGCTTGTTACTGGTTAAATATATTGAAACAACAAGAAATGCTCAGCATCCTTCATCTCATCATGAGGGGGGGAAAAAAAAGTAGTAATTGTTCAGGGTTGTGCTTTGTTTATTAAATTTGTGTCCCATGAGCTATGAAACTCAAATATTGTCAATTCTTTCAGGAGGAAAATGAGATCCCTGCCAGTGTTTTTGCAAAAGAGCCTATTCCCAGCATTACAGAAGGAAAAGAGGAGCCTGTGGATGAGAACAAAACACTGGAAGAAACCTTGCACACAGTGGAGTTGGGTTCAGATGATGAAATGTTTCACGAGGAAGATGATGTGGATGACAGTGCAGAGGAGAAAACAGAAGAATCAAGAGCTGAGAAAATTAAAAGATCCAGCCTCAAGAAGGTAGACAGCCTCAAGAAAGCATTCTCCCGCCAAAACATCGAGAAGAAGATGAACAAGATCAGCACAAAGATTGTCTCGCCTGAACGGAGAGAAAAGATCAAGAAATCACTTACTGTACATCATCAGAAATCCTCCTCTTCAAAGAGTTCGGCTTTCAAAGTATCTCCCCTCACATTCAACATCAAGAAATCCCGTGAAGGAGAAAGCCCCGCTGAAGCTGAGGACAGACCAACAGAAACTACAAGCAATGACCAAGCTGAGAACGAGGATGAAATATCATTCACTGACATGCACTCGGATATGACGCCTACCACCTCACTGACCGAGGAGGGCAAAGCAGTAGTCGATTCTCTAGAGAAGGAAGCCAGAATGGAAGGAAACACCATGATGAACAACAACATCGAGCTGTCCATTGTTGAAGACGATGAAGAGTATGGGACGCCTCTAGAAGTTTCTAGCCAGAAACTGTATGATGCAAGAACCAACCCAGTCAGCGGGGAAATGGAACAATCGGACGAAGAAACGACCCAAGCAGCTGTCCTGCAGATAGACCAAACAGCGTAATCAACCTGAGCCTTCCTTCACCTTCCAGATAGGCACGGTTTTACTTAGGCGAGTAACTGGTTCCTGCTACACAGGCTGTAGTAGCGATTCAGTTTCTGCCATCTTCTTCTCTGCAGTGTTATTGCATCATGTTGGAACACAGAGTGAACAAGGTCAATGACACAGGCTGCAACATGCTCCGTTGTAGGCCAAGTCACTGGTGTTTATTAATTTAGAGATGCTGTCAGCTGGCGTAAGAGACTAGCAGGAAAAGAGTATGTCTAGTGGAAGCAATCTGGTCAGCTGACTTTCTTATAGTTAGGTCAGAGGAATGCGTGGAGAGTAGTCAAAACCCAAACATTTCTGTTCTGTTTTCTTCTCTGTCAGTATTTCACAGCACCGTGAGTAGTTTTGTATGTAAATGTAGAAATGAGAACATTTGATTTCGGTTTCCATGCTATGCTCCGCGAATACTAACAGCCTCAGTAACTGTGCATACACGTAGTTTGTTTGGGGCTTTGCTCCACGACGCTGTAAGCCCGGAAGAGCAGAGTACTTAAAGGGTGAAGCTGAAAAGTTGGTTCCATCAATTTCAGCATGGGAAAGATTTTTGCCAGAAGCCTCTCGGTATTCACTTAGAAGAAATGACTGTGTTTAGGTGGAAATGAAGAGATGTTTTTCAGTCTACCAGAGTTATGGAAATACATTAGTGACAAGCATGAATGTGTGATCAGCTACTGTACCTTTACGGGATCAGAAATTGCAAAAAAAGAAAAAAAGGAAGGAGTTTGATAGAAACATGGAGACAGTCTGAAGAAGGTATGAAATGCTATGAAATGTAAAAAAGAAAAACCCACAAAAATAAACCCCTGCAATATTAAATCTATACTCCCTGCTTAAAGAATATATACTCAGATAACACTAATTAATTAATTCTTAGTCTTTATAGCAATATACTATCAAACTTGCACCCGCACAACTTTGTATCTCAGAGTATTTTGAAAATAGCATAATTTATCTTTATACAAATTATTTCATATATAGAGCTATATATACACAGAACAGTTAGATAATTACAGGGATGTAAGGACAATTTCATCGAAAAGGTGAAACACTCTCTGAGGCATGTCTAAAGGGAACAATGTGTTATGGATTGAACTTCATGGCAGGGATGAGTTTACATAAGGATGAGTCTGCAAAGCCACAGGATTCGATTCTCTGCTAATAACTTTCATCAAAGCCACCTACCTGCTCTCAAAATTACAAGTCTGTAATTTTTCAAAATTCATCGAAAATGAGAGGTTACAGGGTATTTTGTTCTCTATGAATGTTCATTCCTGTCACTTAACAAAGGTAAGGGGGCGAGGAGGAAAGGGAAGCACAATACCCTCAACAGTTACCTTACATCCTTGTTTGTTTATGCAGTGAGTTATTTTTATTTTTTATATATATATTAAAAAAAAAATTTCTACTGATACTTAACATTGCACTAAAAGGTTGCTTCCTTCAACTTGTATTTAGAATCACAAATTACAGGGGAATAAAAACTACAAATACCATTATGAAGCAATTAACAGATATTACTCCATAGAGGTAATATCTGTAACCAGTAAATCACACTGGAAGTTAGTCAATAAAAGCTTAGTGTAGGCGAGTACTATTAAGAGTTAAGCTCTTAAGTGTATGGTATCGTATAGGAGATATTGTTTGTAAGAAAAATCCTGGCATAACCCATGCAGCTATGTTTTTATTTTGTATTAACTACAATGGATTTCAATCATTTTTACTTGTAACTAACTACAAATATGGCAAATAAAAGCATAACATGAAACACAGTCATGTCAGTCTTTGGAAGAAGCAGCCTGAGAAGTTGGCAAAGATGAAATTTAAAGGTCAAGCATTTATTACTGCAGTTCATATCCCCGTTGCACCTATACCATTTTCTTTCTCATCCTCTGCTGTTATTTAGCAACACAAACGCCAGTGCTCAGGCTTTGCTTTCCAGACGCTTGTCAGATCTCTAGCACATCTGAATGTAGTCAGGCACTTACCAAAGTCTGCTAGCTCCATCTGCATTTTTTATTGGGCTGCAGCATACTTCTAATACTTTAAATAGTCCTGAAAGCATATTTATATTGAAGTGTATACTCTGTTTATGCACACAGATAAAGTCGTGTCTCCTAGAGCGCCACAGTCTTTAGGAGGCTTAATTTTACTGACAGACCAAAGAATGCACGTTTAACCTTTATGTAACAGGTGTCAAATTCCCACAGCCACCAAGCGCTAACCAGGAACCCCAGCATCATGTTTACATTTCGCTTTCAGATATGCCTGGTTTGTTTGTCCTGCTAAGCTTTAATTCAAACAGTACCCCTGGCCACACTTTATCCAGTTTTAGAGATGCTGAAACGGATCCCATGCGCAGTGTTTTAAGAGCATTACAATGCTATCCAGCAAAACCATTGGAAATGCAGATACTGAGAATCTGTCAGAATTAATTCAAATATCCACTTCAAGATACACTATACACACACAGCCATCAGTTGCAGGACTAGAATTAAACATTTTTTCCGTCACAATCACACGTTTACAAGGACGAGTGGGCCTGTAATCCTAACAAACACAAGAAAGCATACTTTGCAGGAGAGAAAAATGTTTATGCAACTCGCAAATGGCTGCTTTCGTGCTATCACGTGTTATCGTGCTATCCCGAGATGTCCCCCAAGCTGTTTCTTCTCCTCTCCTTTCATTCTCAAGTCCTGACTAGGAACAGTAGTCTGCAAAACTTAGTGTTTCGGGGAGGAGACAGACTGCAGCACCAACAGCACTGTATTCTTTCAAGTATCTGAAGTATGTGCCTGGATCTTGTCAGGCTGGCAGATGTCAAGCACATGCACGGGTATTCCATGCTTGTGCCGACAGGTTTGTCTACATAATTACTTTAAAAAAAAAAAAAAAAGTTTGTTTACCCTTCATGACATGATAACGGGAGGTATGAGCTCCACTGATACCATTATTCCTTGGAAGACCTGACTTACTAGCTGCTGCACAGGTTCAGAGTTTGACCTCCAATGAAATCAGCGGGAGCTTTGCACAAAGAAAGAGGGTGTGATAAAGTCCTTATGGTATAAATATTTAAACTAGCAGCACTCAGCGGCTGCTGATACTTCCATTTTCAATGCCAGAAAACCACCTGACATTTCTGTCCCCTTTTAGGGGAAAGGGCAAAGAGCATCCTGTTGACTCCCATGTGCTAATCCATGAGCTGGCTGCTCTGTGAAAAGGCACAGATACGGCCTTTCTGGACCGTTTAACTGTCAAATAAGAGTGCAGTGAAAGCCCTCATACAGGCCTGACTGAAGCATGTTTGATGATTAAAGAGACAGAAGAAAGGGAAGAAGAAGAAAAGGCTCAGAAGGTAAAATACACCTGTATGCCCTTTATGCTGATGCAATGAAAATCAATTGTCATAGGCTCTAAGGCCAAACAGTTACATGACTGATAGTCACACACTGAAAAAAAAAGGGTAAACTCAGAATAATTAGTGAAGTAATGGCAATTTGTTAGAGGGCAAAGTGTTCACCAAGGGACCAGTCCAACCCTGAAAGTCGGTGAAAAGCCTTCAGCTGGCTCAAAGGGCTCCCTGAGCCATACAATGTTTTTGGGCCACACATACAAACTCCTGTGACCATCAGTAAGAGCTGTGTGCATAGATGCAGGACATGAGATCTCTGTATCTCCCCAATCCAATCTGCTTAGCTCATCAACAGAATAAAAAGCTTTACTGCCATCAGCACAGCAGATGCAACAGTGTGGCAGAAAGGACGGCTATAGCCTGCTTTGCAGGGTGCATCATGAGCAAAATTTCAAGCTAAGTTCTGACTGCAAGGTCTTTGCTGTCACTAACTGCATACAACGGAGCAAGCATAGCTCCAACTCCTGAAAACAAAGTCAAGTATGCAGGTAGAAAAGTTTTACTGTGACCCACTAAGACACACACGCTCACTCTGGGTATTTTACTGCATGCAAAGAAAAAGATTCACCACCCGAGCAAAGCAAGCACGCAGCTGTTTGGCCCCAGTCCTGGTTAGGGTTTTGCCTAGGCAACTAAATAACCGGTGGGAAACAACTGCCAGCGCAGCCCGAAGGGTGCTGACTCAGCACCTAAGTATCCACCACTCTGACTCACAGCCCTCACTTTCCCAAATAAATGGAAAAAGGCTGATAGCCACTTTCCACCACTTTAAACTGACCATTGCCAGGGTTTTGTTTCAGGGTTTGCATTTGAACCAGTGTCAACCCCAGGCTGAGTCTAACTGCATGCATAAAGAAATTTTAATCAGCATAATTGCAGCTGGTGGTGGTGGCTGATCTTTCCTGCCCTTCTTTTGATCAAAATGCCTTTTTTCCCTTCCTCTCACTCCACCGAGTTGTTTGCAGGAGTCTGAAGTGCACACTAATTCAAATAAGGAACTCTAACTGCATGTTGAGAACTGATAATCAATGTCATCTTTAATTTTTCTTACATGGTTATCCCCTTTAATGGAGTGTGCTGCAGTAACTGAGAATAAATCTGCTTTGGGTTAAGCTAGAGATTGTTATTTATTTTTCTTTCAGATCAGAGATTAATATTGCTGTATGACCATTGGCACTAACCTCTTTTTCCATAGCAACACTAAAGAGAACATAAACTATGAGTCATAATTTCTCTCTGGAGGACTTTTTTGTAATTATGATCATTCCACAGTTCCTAAAATATATTAGCTGATATATAGCTCTGGTATAACAGCTTTGATTTTCCTTCATTTGAACACACAGGCAGAAAGAAGAGACTTCAATTATTTTCTCTTTCTCAGGCTGAGCTAAACACTACACAAAGAAAGTACCATACATTTGTTATTCATTATAATTGTGTGGCTCCTAAAAACTTCACAGCAACGCTTTCCTTATAAAGGTGGAACAGGTTTCCTTGCTTTCAATAACCTTAAATGATACTGACCTTCTAAAAGAAAACTCGTGTCCTTCCCAACATGGTTAGCAAATTGGGGTCTGACAGCTGGAACTGATCCAAACTAGAAACCGTATTATACTGGGTGGCGGCAAGGTTGCAAACTTGCATTGCTCCTCTGCCAGTCAATAGCTTTAAACTCTCCAGCATTTCCTCTTCTGCAGAACACAGCTGCAATATACAGCCCAAATTCAGTAATAACTGCGATTCTTTTTATTCCCTTCCATGAAAACCTGGCTCTGGAACAACTTACCCATACATATCCTTGGAGTATCTCAACAGATGACCACACCAGATCATCACAAGAGACTGTAGGACTTTTTTTTTTTTTTTTTTGAGTGGCCATCTCCTACATTTCCCTTACAACATAGTCTGTTGCATGCTGGTGCAAAGCGCTCGGAAAACCCATAGTGTCTGTTGCAGGAGGAATTAGGAAAAATTATTAGGAAAACCAGGGACACCCACAGTCGGTCAACAGTCATAATCCAAAATGGAGAGACAAAACAAGCTTGCATCTCTTGCTGCTCTGCAATGTGATCCCCAACAGCTAAACCAAACCCATGTTGCACCAACACAAAGGATACATGGCTGGTTCTTGCCTTGCCTGTATGAAGAAGCATGCGCAGGCTCAGGCTTGTGCGGGCACACAGCTCAAGACCAGAACTAACATAGCACCAATCACTCTACAGACTCACATACCTCCCTAAACATTTGGGGGAAAAAAAACAAAACCAAAAAAACCTTCAAATTCCTGAACACAGGGAGCAGAAGGTCACTGTAACGCCCTGTACCATTAACTTCTGTGAGGAGAGTCTGGCTCTGACTTCTGTACTCCCTCCCGTCAGGTTTAAGCTGTGTAGAAGTGCGGGTGATGTGAACTGTGCTGGATACTGAAAATGTGCAAGACAGTGCTAGGAACAAATAGCACACAGGGGATGTCTACACTGCACACCATGTACACATACCTCATTTAGATCAAGTACCAGGCACGGCCTAGCTACAGAAACACAACACTCCATTCAAGCAAATTTATCTTATTTCTCAGCTACTTAGCTCCCGATGTCCTACACTATTCATTTAAAGCGAGCTTCAGCATCTTTTCAGTACACTGCCAACTACAGTTATATATGCCCTTATATTACTTGCTCCTTCTGACATGCCTGTAGGCAAATGAGCCCCGTGAGGGTGACAACATGAGCTGCATTAACCAGCCGCCTGGTCCCTGAATCATTACAACTCAACACAGCACTGTGAGAGACATGGAAAAGGGGACAGTGAGAATGTCTGACTAGCAGTAAACAAATTATGAACACACAGAAGTTGTCTGCATTTGCAGAGTCAATTGTCACTTCCACACTATCACAGTGAAAGCTATAGGCACCGTGGCTTCTTTTAAATAGCCTTCACTTTCCTACAAGGTTTACCAGTTTACTGTGGACGATTGCTGGAGATTGAAAGTCAGTAAGCAGGTTATGACTGAAAACATTAAGAGGTGATATGTCATGTAAGACCTGTGTAAATAGGCCCCACCTAAATTTGAAAAGAAGGGGGTTTCTGTTTACATGTCCAGGCATAAGCTCCTTAGAAGAATGGCTGCATCCTCTGCATGCCACAGCATACCTCTTCAAATAAAAGACAAGCCTGCAGTACATGGAAGTACACAGTTCTGGTTTAGGTTTAACAGTATGGAGATCTCAAGTAAAACAAATCATGTTATGCAGTAGCTCTAAAATACTATGTATGACATATACATGTAATATACATAACAACCAGTTTCAAACAAGGTGAGAACCTGGAAAAGCTTTTATGGATTTTGGAATTGTTTTAAATTCTTTCACTAAAAAGGAAATAGACTGACAGGATCCTATAAATCCAATCCTAAAAAACAATCCATCAGATTGGGTTTTTTTTAATCAGTTCCCATTACTGCTTAATTATACAATAGCTGACATTCAGCTGGGAGTGGAGGAAGGAATTAAGACAGGGAGAAGTGTGTGGGAAGAGAAAACAAATAGGAAAATGTCGGTAAGAAATGGAATGGTGGGATGTGCACAAAAGGGAGCGTGTGAGGGAAGGAGTTGGTGGGAAGGGTGGGGAATGGGGAGGAAGGAGCTGAAAGGCTACTGAGAAAGAAACACCGGCAGAGCATCCAGAAGAGAGGCAAAGACCTCAAAGGAAAGGATGGGACAGAACCAACAAAACAGGGAAAACAAAGAAAAACAAGAGTCAATAAGGTCTAGGGTTCAAAAGGATAGAAATGAGAGTAGGGAATCAGAAAAGACTGTGGGATAGCTGCCATGTAAGAGCAACAGTGAAGAAGGAGCACGATATTTGTTTTACCATCTCCCTACCTGCCAATCTGTATTGCAGAGGCAGTGCCCAGGATCTAGGTCTAGAAGTGATTTTTATTGTGCAATGCTGTCAATGCTTTTTGTTTTGCTTGGATTTCTTTGTTTGTTTTGAGGGAGAAAAGTTAGCCAGGAATAGGCAAAAAGCAACACCTTATTCACAGACATCAAACCAGCTCAGCCTGAGCCTGCATAAGCCCGTGCTGGAAACAGCCCCTTCCCAGGTCTGCAGTGCTTATGAGGAAAATTATTCTGGGCTGAATCTGCTCGTCAGTGTATGCTCATGCAACACAAACACATTTGCCATGCCTGTTTGTTTCCAAAAAGGCTTGGGGGGAGAGAGGTTGGGGTGGGGAAAAGGATAGATGCTGCTAACAGCAGGATGGGGTCTCCTCTTGTCCAGACATTTGGCTAATCCCCCACTGAGTATGGACCACCGGTGGACAAGGGGCAGGCAGGATGTGCTAGAAGCACTGAGGAACGCACGTCCAACAGCTGGATTTCACTGCCAGGTCACTGAATCCTAACGGTTTGCTGGAACGGAGCCAGCAGGATTTCTTTGCTATTGCAAACAGGTTTTTGGGAAAGCAAACCCAGCTCTCCTCCTCCACCAGGCCTCACCCCCTTGCTTTGCCAAGAAGCCTGCTATATTAAGATATGAAGCAGCCATGCTGGCTGGGCCACTTCTCCTTCATGCTTGGCCTCCCGTGGGAGTTGCTCCATTCTCACATATCTGCTGAGAAACAGCTTGTTCTTTCTGGCTTTCCTCAGTTTCTTTTTTTAGTGGTGCCTTTCTGCCACTTCGCACAGCAGAGGCCAGGTTCTGCTCTGATGCCGGCACGAACCTGCCCAAGTCCCATTCTTACCACGTGCCCTTCAGATCAGGAGCAGCTTTCTCCTGCTCCGCTCCTAACATCTCCTAGGTTATTTCCAGGCATTTGCTTGTACTTTTCCAGAAGGTCTCCAGTTCACTATATAACTCTCTCATAAAATGAAAGGCTCTACTATGAATTCCTGTTAATGTCTCACAGGATGCACATTAATGGATACAGGGTTTTTCATATCTGCCATTCTTGGATCATTTTCTGCGCAGAAGAGGGAAACATAGGGACAAAATGATGAAGAGCTTTGGAGCCAGTGGAAGGAAAACCTGGATTAAGACTCTTCAAAAGGGAAATGTCTCCTCACCTACTCATCTGCTGCTGTCAAATTTCAGTGCTTGAAAAGAAGGTCTCCTTCTACAGAAGAGAGGAAGGGGGATACGTATTGAGAGATGAAAATGACGCTGGAAACTGAGGAGTTGTATCGCTTCTTTGCCACACAACTCTACAGTGACATATATGTATCTCATATGTGTGGGCATATATATGAACGTACACATGTACATACGTGTGAGAAGTACATGTCTCTATATGCACACTTGTATATCCATCCTTACTATTTAGTACAAAGTTTAATGTGCTAAACCCTAAAAAAAAAAATTTGGCATCCAAGTCCCATTAATTTTGAAGACATGTGCACACCTATAACTCATTCTATAAACTAATAAAGACAAAGTTCCTCAAGAGTTTTCCTCCTGACATTTCTTACAGTGCCTATGCTATCACAGTATTCAGCATCCATTCTGAAAAACTAAACAAATTCATGCAGTCCCCTTTTACATGATGTGACAGTAGTCAAAAATCTATGCCAGCAGTGGGAGAGTAACAAAATCCAAATACATTTAGAGAAAATTAGGGACAAGAGAACTTGAATAGGTGGTTCTTGATCATATATGAGAGTTTCTCAAGCTGCAGCTCTAATAGGAGTAATATCGTATTATGGAGAGTGTTTCCCTTTATAAGGATTTCACAAAATCACTTTGCAAGTCTTACACACACAGTTTTGCACAATATTTTTCAGGCAGAGGCAACGTTCACACTGAGACAGACGCAAGCTCGCTCTGCCCATGCTTCGAGCCAACTGGAAGACACGTTAAATGTCAGACATTGCCCCAAGCTAACATGCCATGTCTCTTATTAGCTCAAACAGGGCCAGGGCACTGCGCTAACTGCATCCATATGACGCATGGTCAGCTCAAAACACAGACAGGGAGAGATCATCTCTGCCTGTACAGTACTGTTAGGCAACACAGCCAGAGAGTTTCGCCTGCACGAACAATGCTGTTGCAGCAGGTATTACTCTACTGTTGCTCTGTTAATGCCTAATCTACCCCAAGTAATAGAACAAAATAGATCTTCAGACTATAATTAAAAAAAATATATATGGGGTAAATGTTTTATTTGTGGTAAGTTCTGAAGTTGGAGAAAAAACTGTCTGCTCAGAACTCATCTGGTTTGCTTGCTATAGCAGAAAGTGTGGCAAAAATTCCTCTTTGATGCCATCCTACTGGAGCAATCTGAAAGAGTATTTTGGCTCTATAAATCTTAATCATCACGCTACAATACAGCACTCATTTTCTTTGTACAAGGCTCCAATATGAGAGTAAAGAAGGGATCAGCTAAACTCTGTAGTGGTTTTCTTCTAGTCTAAATCCTCTGGGGAACATGGCATGAAATACTGTCTGTGGACTCAGCAGCAAGGCTGACTCAGTAGCAAGTCCCCTCCATGATACGGGGGCCCATCCACTGCGGCCCTGGGGCAAAGCTCACAGTCAGATTTGTCGCCAGCAGCAGTTCTTCTGCCATGGTTCTGCCATCCAGATGACCACAGGGACTTGAGGTAGAAGAAGTGGCAAGATGCTTTTCTGGTATTCCTGAGATCCATGGAATTCAAGAAACTTACACAGAATAATTACTTTGTGTAGGTAAGGATGAGGCTTTAGCCTACTTCCATATCCCTTCTGTGATGGAGACTTTTTATTCTTTAAGATTATGTATTATCCAGTGAGTTCTGCCATCTTTCTCCAAATATTTTCACTCAACAATGCAGCTGGCCAAATACTGTAAAAAAGCACTAGCTGAAAAAATTCTCAGGAAATAGGGTTTCCTCTTCTCCACCTAATGCATTCCAGCACGTTCCAGCTACACTGCTTCCTCCCAGCATTTAACTTGACAAAGCATGTCGTGAGCTTGGCCAGAACCTGAAGACGTCAAATGTTCGTGATTATAAGCATTAACAGTTATTATTGTTCTTATATCAATAGTTAAAGCTTGCCCTTAGTAAGAAATGGTTCTTTTTTCCTGACTACTAGAAATTTCTTTTGTACAATAATCCTCTTTACATAGCATCATGATATTTTCAGATTTTCATGTTCAGCTTTGAATGCTACATGAATACTGCCTGGTGAGGAAAAACCTGCTACATTTAGTATGTATTATAGTTTCATTCTTAACTGGATTTAGTACAGTGATCATTTGTTGTTGCTCCTTTCCCAGGTTGCGTTGCTGTGGCTCCTGCCTTCTAAGTTGCTTACTTGTTTTCCATCCATATTTCACTACCATTACCACCATGATTTGCATTATCAGATTGTTTTTCACCAGGCTTCTGCTAACCCATGTGAAACTTTGCAGCCACCTAACTATACCTTTTTTTTTTTGTGGTGGTGGTGATGGGAGAGGTGGGGGCCTGACATCCATCAGCAGTGGCATCCTGGAATCATTTGTTGCACCATCCATTTATTTACATTCACCCTGACCATATAGTAGGAGTCCTTATGTTGCTGCTTGCCTTCAAATCTGAGTTCGTACGTAAGGTACTCAAACGGGCCATTTTCAGAAACAAAATCATCAATGGTTAAACTGAGTGAGAGGCAAGTATGGGGAGTTTAATTCTACTCTTGCATACGTGGATGCAGCTTTGGAACGAATGCACTGAAACCAATGGAGCTATGTAAGCTCTATCTATGCTGTGTAGGAGAAAAGATGGTTGTGGACCGGACTCCCGTGCACAGTTAGGCTGGGATTGCAGAATTCTTGTTTGTAGGAATACAGAGGCCCTATGTGAGCTTCTTCAAAAGACAGTCTCTTTACTACCTTCAGGACTAAAAGCCTGACCTGCAAGCCAATCGATGGATTCAAATCAACTCCAGCATGCTTTGCCTTGGATTAAAACCAA
Source organism: Egretta garzetta (assembly GCF_000687185.1). Lineage (NCBI taxonomy): Eukaryota > Metazoa > Chordata > Aves > Pelecaniformes > Ardeidae > Egretta > Egretta garzetta. The sequence continues at coordinate 4,564,031 of NW_009260410.1, forward strand.
GATCCCCTTCTTTGCTATAACTTCCCTAAATGCTTTCACTACATGAACTAGTTTTTAAAAGAACTTTCTCTGAACACAGATTGAATACGCATCTGCAAGACATTTCTTTGGATTCAAGGCAAAGAACCTAGATACTGTTCTGAGGAATATGATACACAGTATCTTAATTCTCACTCAAACAGTTCCTGTTTATCTTCATGGAGGACTAACTCAAATATTAGCTTTTGGATTTGATAAGGGACACATTAAACAAATGCTGATGCCTGTATCATAAAAAAGCTGGCGCTCAGCCAGATAAGTGGAGCACTGCCTACAAGTATTACTATATTCAGGCTTTGCTTGCAGTGGTATTTTCTTCTACAGCCTGCGTTTTTTTCAGTAGTGCATAAGCATATCTAATAGAGTAGCTTACAGGGAGATTTCAGTCACCCCCTAGCACATGACAAATGAGACATTTCTTATGCCAGCTCAGCTGCACACAGTACTCCTCTCCCTCCTGAGAACTCTGGTAAGAACTTCGGGTCTGAGACACCATTTTGTTACTCCATTATCATGCAGTGATGAAAGAAACAACACTTTAATTGTTTTCTATCCACAAGATAATGAGTCACTCTCTAAAACAGAGAGCATCAAAAGAAGGAACACAAATATTCATTTCCTTTTCCAGTCAACAATTAAAACACTTGTCAAAAATTGTGACAAATGGTAAAATCAATGTAAAATTTGGTAATAGCTTGACACTTTCAACACTGCAAAAGTTCTCACCTAATACTCTCAACTAATCAGCCTTACGGAAGCTGAATGGTTTCTTGAAATTGGTGCTTCCTGTGGGCTACACTGCTTCTCGGCATGAATTAGACAAGCAAAAAATCCCAGTGCTTTACAAGAGATTTTGAAGTAGATCCACGGTAACTCACAAGGAGCTGCTTCTGATTTAAAAAAAAAAAAAGCCCAACAAAACAACAAAGCAACGAACAAAATAAAATAGAAAAAGAAGGGTAAGAAAAGGTCACACTTAACAGAAAACAATGAAAGTTTCCACAGGCATTTACCAACTTCCTTACCCCTGCATCACGCAAATGTTTAAATGTGCTTTTATTAGATCTTCCAACAGATAGCGAGTATTTCACCCCTTGAAGATGAATTCTACATCTTCTTAAACCTCTGGTTTTACCTCAGTATTTTCTGAAACCACAGTCATAGGGTAAAAATACCAGAATCTGCCACTGAAACATGTCACCTGAATGCAGTAATGCTTTTGGAGCTTGGCGTACAAGCTCCTCTTCCAAGGACTCAGTGTTCCGCTGATCACATCCTGAAGTAAAATGCTGAAAGGAGTTGTACCACTTATGTTGGCCGTAAATGCCAACGGCTCTGTCACTCGTTTAGAAGGTAATGTATTTTTCCATAAAACTTGAGAAAAAATACCAAACTTCAGCCCGTCCCTGAGGAACGGTCCCCTTTCATCCCAGTCCCACTCATAATCAATTCCCTGCACAAGGGGGCTCTGAACCATGACTGTGGCTCTCAGATACTACCACAATAACGAGTAAATAGTGGAAACAACAACAGGTTTCCCCCCGAGAGGATTGCATCCAGGCATTTGCCTCACAGTGATAAGCGAGCATCCAAACAATCAGAGGCGCAGACGGCATTGCTTTCAGAATAGTTCCTGTGTTCCTGAGTCTCTTGAGAGGTGAAGAAGAAGATTTCCGTCTCAAGGGCCACTGCTATGCACGCACGCTTTCCTGCACCCTGGCTCAGCCCTGGCCCTCACTGCTCAGCCTGCCCTGCTCTCCAAACAATTCAAATGAGAACATGCCAGAATCGGGAACAGCACAGCTCACTTGTGCACTATTTGCCATAGATTTAGTGTGCTCTCTAACCAGCCCCCAGGTTCAACAGCATTGGTTGTACCTGAACACTATCGTCTACGCAGGAGCGTTGCTGAAATGGGTTGTTGCTGATGAGGGTCACCTCTCAGGGAAAAGCAGCACTCTATTTCAGAAAAACTAGCGCTAGCTTAAGGCCTAAGGTAGCGAGAAAGAAAGGATGAGTACTGTCTTTTCCTCAGGCAGGCAAGTATCCATTAGAAAGCTATTTCCAAAGGTTTAGGATAGACTGTGATACCTGCCAGGTGAAATAAAGCCCTGAGCATCCTCAGCAGATCTTGTTCCACAAGCAGGTAAATAAGCTTCCCACAGCCAAAGCAGCATGACACCCAGCTTTTAGCTCCCGTCTAGTAGAATCACCCAGGAAGCAAGATTTATTTTGCTTAAGGATAAAGAAGGTCTGTTCCCACAGGAGAGCTTCACTTCCTGCTTTGGGAAAACTAAATAGGTTGATTATGTCTGCTACAGCCTCATAAATCCACGTCAGCTGCTGCCTCAGGGAGAGCCATTGCTCCTCTGGGTGATTTTCTTCCCCACTTAGAGAAGATGAACAGCTGGTTACGTATATCGCAGCTCCAGCAAAACACTTACCCGTAGCCTTACGCCACTGAAAGAGCAGGTTTCTGTCATTGAGACCACAGGAAAGCAGGAGCCAAAGCAGAAGCAGCTTTTTTTCTTTTGCACCAGCTTTTTCAGGTCAAAAGACAAAATGGTAGCCAGAGTGGGCTTTGGTAGTTGGCTTCCCAAATGGAGCTAGAAACAAATCAAAGAAGCCAAATTTTAAACCTGTTTATGAACATTAAAGTAATTATAATTTGCATGCACAAAAAAATAAACTTGCATACTAAAAAACTGCACGAGCCGAGATAAAACAGATCCTGTGCTGAAGATGGAGGGCTGCTGCAAAGAGGGAGTGCCGACACATGTGCCTCACAATAGATGAGCTTCCCATGCAGTTATACATGGCTCCAGTGCCAGGGCCACGTCACGTGGCCAGCATTGCCGCTCAGGACGAACAGTGTCAACGGCTATGGTGCTGTCAACTTCAGATTACCCACAGCACAGCACACCCTGTAACCCACCCCAATTCAGCCACAGGGACAGCCTGTATACCGCTTGCGGGCAGGCAGCGGCAACCTCGGCAGTGTGGTAAGTTGCTGGCTGTGCTCAGGCATCTCGATCTCACGTCATCCAGTGCAGCTTCTGACTCCAGGGTTTTGACTCCAGTGTCAGCCTGAGCCTTAGGGAACCTGGGCTCAGCCCTCATGATACAGACATACAAGCAAAAACATTAATCATCATGAGCAGGTTTAAGTAAAAACAGGGCATTGCAGAACTCTGGGAACTACACAGCTCTGAGGTTCCTTCCAATAACACATACGGCTCCACCAATACCAACAGAGATACATCAGCTTATACCCACTGAAAACCCAGTGCAAAATACATTAGGGTAACGCTGGCATTTAATAGCTCTGTGCTTATAAGAATTTTTTAAGACATGTAGTTGCCACATATGGCAAGCTTCCAAGGAACATAAAGTTCCTTTATACTGGGGCAGTAGTATTATCACACAAGTTCTCAACAGTCTGTTTTTCGTTTCATAGCTGGATGTGTCAAACAGACCACAACCAGCAGATAAGAAATGCCTACAAAATCAAAGCACAGATTAGAGAGGCAGCAACAGCAGCTGAGAGAACCATCTACCGCAGCTGTGAGACAGATCAAGGGAGCAGAGAAAAGCTAAGTGCAGTTTCAAACTTTACATGATAATCAATCTATAACACAAATAAATAGGTCATTACAAAGCTGGGAAAACACTGATTTTCTTTCCTGCTTGCTACCCATGGACTCTCTGACATCAGTTGTGGCTAGTGCTGCCACTCATGATGCTGAAAGGCATGAACCTAGAGCAAAAATAAATTAGCCTCTTCCTTCAGCTTAGAGGGAAATTTTTATGTATCGGTGCTTGTGAGGGTGTATACATCTTTTTTCAGCACATTGTCACAGCAATATTAAAACCTAGAACTATTAACATGGGAGTGCTTAGTGATTCAAAGACATGCCTGATGTGTAAATCTTTCCCTCCAATATATGCATTCCCTGGAACTAAAACAAGTACAACTATAGCAGAGTTTGCATATCCAGGAACAAATTTATGTCATACGGCATCGATGTAAGGAATGCAATAAAGAATGCTCGGACAAGGCCTGCAGTATTTTCCAATGCTTTAGAGTTACAAGTCGGCTCTCATCAGGGATACTGGCCAAACACTTTGTGTAAATGAAGCTATGCAATATGGAAGTGGTCCCTAGGAAAGAGACCCAAAAAAGGTGATGAGATCATGAATTGCCCCAAATCAGACAGCACAGGGCTCTCTCTGATCACTCAGCCCTTGCCCACATTGGTGGCAGGATCTCCCATCGGATGAAGATCAGCATTTCTGGGTACTCTGTGAGTTCAGGCAAGCAAAAATCTATGGGAATCTATGGGAAAACTAAAGCCAAGCATCTGCTTTCTGGGATCATGTGGGCTGATGAAAGCAGTACCAACTAGGGGAACTTAATTCCCTTTAATAAAGTATTGCTCATTAAACCAATTGATTCATGTTTGCAAGTGAGGAAAATTAGCTTATTAGGCACCAGGTAGTTTGGTTTAATTTTCCTGAATTTCCAGATGGGAACCTCAACTAGTGCTTAACTAGCAATCCCTCTCAATTTGAGCTGGGTCCGTGCAGCTGCAGGCCAGCCAAATTCTGGCAGAGCCTTATCACATCTGTAACAAAGAGAATATCACCTGACAACCAATGCCCTGTAACAGCAACTAATACTGAAGAATCTGATAACATAACAGCCGTTGAAATTTCTTAGCTGCTTCCCAGAAGGCAGGCCACAGAGCCGAGCTATTTTATTTTAGCTTTGTTAGAGACAAGAGTACCTTGAATACACATGGCAGAAATCAGACTATGCAATTTCTGATTTTAGTGTCAAAATAGATAAGGAAATTTAAAAAACCACAAAGACCACCTTCCTTCTCTTTACCATTGTAGTCCTTCGATCTATAGCAATCCTACCATCTGAAATTCACCGTTTACAAAATACATCTTTCTTTTTGCTATGAGAACAGCGACTGAAAAGTGAAAATATCAAGTGAATGGAACGGTGTCCCTTTCAAGGACTGTATTTTTCTCCACTCACAATAAGCCAAATAAAATGGGTTGGAACTAAATTGCCAAATGTAACAAAAACTTGCAGAGCCATTGTTGCAGCTTCAAACATCCACCCTGTTTCCCGCTCCATCTCAACGTGGCTGAAGACACGTTTATGCTGCAATGATGAAACTACTACAATGCACACACAGTACAAGAGCTAAGAAAAACATCCAGGGTGTTATTAAGTGTCAGTAGAAAATCTTACAGCACTTAAAGTATCCAGTTATTTTTACCTGGGGTTCTGGTGATTAACAAGCTGTGAATGTCAGATCCATCTAACTCACCCTGAAAGTACAGGAGAGGGAACCGAGGAACAGGTCCTTAGCACCACTTACTGAAACAATACAAAAATAAGAATTATTATTATTGCTAGTTCCACTATTGCACTTCAATTCAGCTGAAAATCTGCCCTCCGATAGCACAAAGGTGTGTCAAGTGCCTCAGGAGATGAAACAGCTAGCATTACTCTCCAGCTTAGTTTATATTATACCTTGCAAGATGAAACTATTAGAAATCAACATTCTTTGTATTCCTGACATATGCAGGTGCTTTTAATTCATAGCTCTGCCTTCTCCCCCCTCCTCAGGAAAGAGTCAGAGGGTTGTGAATATCAATTAAGATAAGAATATGGTGCAAAATGCTTAACATGCCTCACTACATACTGTCAACAGGCAGCATGCCTGCATGGCAAAGCATTGGGCCAAAGCAGGAGACAGTGTCTGCTTCAGGAAAAAGCGTGTAGCCGGGAATTACCATTCAATGGCAAATATTTAACCAGATGGGAATGTTATTTATACATGATGCTTCCCGTTAGCAGTGGCTAACATTCATGGTATGAAACCTCTTTTTATTACAGTACTAGGGTTATGCCATGCTTTTAATAATTAGTGGCACTATTCTTCTTTTCCTTCACCAGCCCGTACTTTCAAGTTGTCTATGCAAAAACCACTGAACTGTTATGGTCTGGTGACCTGCTTAGCACGAAGCAAGGCAGCAGCCAGCAGATAAATAAGGGAAGAGGGACAGTTGCAGGGACTGGAATTTGTCACTGTGTTCACCACTAATTTATGTGGGATGCTGTCTAGCACAGGCAAAATCCAAGGACGCATTGAACTTCACCCTCTGCATTCTTTTCTCCTTATAGGTGGGGCTCTGTTCACAGGATTTCCCCTTCCTCTACCGTCACAGATCTTCAAGGCCACTTACCCGACAGAGACCACGGGTTGGAAACTCTTCGAGACAACCCGGGTTTCACCCCAGCTAAGAGCAGGTCGGTGCTACGCCCCAGGACAGCTCAGGCTTCTAACGCCTCAGGACAGCAATTTTTTGGACCTGCAAAATTCGGAGTGAATCTGTACTGGTTCATGCAAAGGCAATACGCTCCTTCCACAGATCGTGCGCTTAAAATTACAGTATGTTGAGTACATGCATCTTTCCTAGGAAACGCATTTACTGCACGGCTGGTAGCACGAGGTCACGGTGCAGCCATTTCGCCGGCAAACAGCACCCGGCTCCCGCAGCTGGAGAAGAGCCCGGCCTGACCTCCATGAGCTCCCTCCTCGCCCGGCTCCA
>NW_009260410.1:4571169-4597141 GCF_000687185.1 Egretta garzetta
GTGCTCCCTCCATCGCCACGCAGCAACAGGAGCCCAGCCATGGCCCCTCCACACGCAGCAGGCCCCTCGCTCCATCGCCCAAGCCCTCTCGGGCAGAGGTGGCCCTGCAGGCTGGAGTGACCCCAGAGAGGGGACAGGGCAGATAACCTGGCTCCCCCCCAACACACTCCAGGTTGTCTTCCTCAGAGCCCTGTGCGACTGTCTGACTGCAGGCTGGCGGGGGCAAAGGCCCACCTTACCGTGTGGGACATCAGTGCTCTGGCAGCAGTTCTCTGGCGGCTTTCCGTCCGTGTTACTCTCATTAAATCTCCTTTTAATATAGCCCTGCTGAGACAGCAGCTTTCAGAGGTGGTGCTTTGTCTGGCTGCGTTTCAAGTCCTGGCTGAAAGCAATTAAAACCGCTAGCATGGTGCTGAGCTCCCAAGGTCCCGGGCCTTGTTTAGTAGGTCAAGGCTGGTAGGGTAATGCGATAGTGTGTCCAGTCAACGCAATAGTGCCTTGGGTTTGTGTAAAGGCAGCCTGGTGAGGACATGGTACATGGTTACACCTAAGGAGCCAAGAGAAATGGACTCACCTATACACTGGCTAACATGAGAATATGTTCTTCTGTCTCAGCCTTGGTCATCCAAATCCCATGGGACAAAGAGGAAAAGACATGTGGAAAGGAAAATCCCCTGTGCCCATTCCTTCCACCTTGGCCTGTCCATCAAATTTGTCTCTGGCTTAATGGGATCAGATAGTAGGACAGCACAAAACTTGCATGACCATCCATGATCATCTTGTGCTCCCCTCCTTATTAAAAAAGGAGCGATGATACATATTTTGCCTTCAGCAAGGCTTTCTTTGCAGATATAATCATTAAAAAAAGAAGGAAATATGACCTAGAGTGAAGAAGATACTCTGTCCTCAGAGAGCAGTATCAGTGGTTCACTGTCAAATTGAAAGGATATTTTCCATGATGATCTGTCTTGGGTGACTTGAACACTTTCATAAATAATTTGGATGATGGAAAAGAACATGCTTACTAATTCTGCAAATGACAAAAGCTGTAAGGAAGTTTGAAGACAGAGCTAGAATCAACATGATCTTGGCAAATCAGAAGAACAAACAGTCTTAAAAATACAAGTCTTAAAAATGTAACCCAGCTTGTGAAGAAAAACGCAGTAGCCTACGCTTAGTCAGAATAAGCACCTGTATGAAACAGGGAAGGGCAAGGCAGTGGTGCAGGAACGCTTCTGGGCTGTTTGTAAGGATTCATAAAATGCATATGAGTCAAAGTGAGGCTGCTGCAAAAAGACTTACATCATAAAATGCAGTATCTATAAGTAATCCCCGTGGAGCAAACCCAGCAGTCCTTAGACTTCAGCTGAAACACTGCATTTAGAAAGCTACGGGCCAACTGGAGGGAGCTAAGAATGTCAAAGGAACAGAAAATATATGATACATTTGTCATAATTCTTTTGACCTTCCCACACGAAGATTGGAGGAAAACTTACTAGTGGTCAGTTATGAGGACTTTGCAAAACTAGGAAGTCATTATCTCCCTAAAGGAAGGGGGGAAAGTAATGATCTGTGATGCCAGCAAAGAAAGTTAGAGTGAACATCAGAAGGGCTGAGGGGGTGCTTTTTAACAGTAGCCACCATGAAGCACTAGCAAGATTGCTTAGGGAGGCTGAGGAGTCTGTCATCAGATGCTGTTAAGAGCAGGTTGGACAAATCCCTGCCAGGAATGACATACTTCTATAGCTGGGCAAGGTGGTGGGACTAGACCCTCTGAAGACCTTTTGCAGCACTAAGCCTCCAGTTCTGTTCACTGGCAAGGGTGGGAGCCAGGATGCAGCTGAGTCAGCTCATCCCCAAGTTGTCATCAAGCATCCGCTCAGCCTTTTGCTGCCCTCAGCCTGCAGGAGCAGAAACACCCAGTGAGTTTTAAGAAGTTGACCAGTTCTCAGAACAACGCTGCTTAAAATACCTCCCTTCCTCCCAGGGCTATAAACAATCTCTGCATATGAAATGCAAAACTGGAGTTAAGTCTCTGACTGGCCACAGGAAATAGGAAATGATATACTCTGACTCGAAGGGTTTATGTGAATCCAGTCGAAACTTTCTGAAGTGGATGCCTCAGATCAGGCCATTAAGTCCCTACACAGAAGCCTAAATCAGTGGCCTCATTTTCAAACACACACTGAGCACTCAGCAGCTCCTGTAGAGTCTAAGAGGAGCCGGTGATTGCTTGTCACATCTGAGAACTCGTGCCACTTTGGCTCTGAAATGTGGTCCTGAAAGCAATTTTCTATGCAATTTTTCACAGTCCTAATCCTGGTGTTTTGTGAACACTTTCCCTAGGGTTTGTTTTTTTCTTTTTTTCTAGGCCATTATTTTCTTTGTAATGCAAAAATAAATATTTCACATTAAAGCAACTCCAAAGCTCCAACTTTGGAAATCTTCAATGGGTGCAGAACTTTAGGCTGAGAACTACAGCATGCCGAAGATTTTACCATATCAAACACAGTTTGCACTCCCACATCCCCTCCTGCATTCAGAATTACATTCTGATTCACATTATAATCACATTCGGGCCCCAGTCCTGCTTTGGAAATTTCATGGCTGCAGGCAGGGACATATCTTCCCATGCACAGCCCCCATCTTTGGTTAAGCCATATGCAATCATTATTGCCGCAGCCAGAAACTGGTTCTTCACAATTTGAATGCACCAGTTACCGCATCTGGACTTCTGGCTGCAAAAGGCATATGGTGCAGAATCCTCAACACCCTCTTTAATAAAGAGATGCAAAAATGGAATACGGCTCCAGCATTAAATTGAGAGATTTCATTACTGTCACTCTCAAAGAAGTTCTAATGCTTGGGTGTTTTGGAGCTTAGTAATAGAACGAGTATGCTGTATCTGTAGGAGGGACAAGAAGTTGTGGTTACCTACAGCTATAGAAGAATAGGAAAAATCAGTTTTAACCCCAAGCTCTCAACTATTTTATGCAAATGCATCAAACGTGATTTTGGGTAAACTTTGAACAGAAATTCCCAACTTTTCCCAGAATTCATCCTCAACAAACTGCAAGAACAAGTTTCAGGAATTTTGCCAAAAGGATGTGTAGCCAATAGCAGATGCTTGCAACAGTAATTAAAGCTCAGAAACAGGAGAAAAGGATCCACTAAAAATCTTATCCTAATACTATGGGACATATGACATATGTGGTGGGATTACTCTCACCTAACTTTGGATATCTACAAGGCAGATTCCTGTGTGGAAGAGAGTCACCCTATGGCTGGCACCATAGCCAGAGAAATGAGCATGTGGCATCAAAGGAAATCAGCTTACCCGGGGTAGCAGCGTGTGCACAGCAGAGAAAGGAAGAGCTCCTACTTGCTTTAATAACTGCTCTTCCATGCATTATCCGTTGGCTTTCTTTAGTGTATTGCATTTATCTTAAGTGGTTGCTTTTATTTATTTTAAAGTGTTGCAATTCATACATCTCAAAGTTTGCTCTCCTTATCCTTCCCTTTTTCCTCTCCACAAACCTTACAGATAAGAGATTTGTAGGGAACTACAGACGTACCAGAGAATAAGAGCCCTTACCTGACCTAAGCTGCCTAGATTTCAGCTATCTTAAATGAAGCACCAGTTAATTACTAATCCATTTACAGTATTTTAAAGACACATTTCTTAAGAAGGCTTCATTTTACGTGTGTTCATGCTGTCTTCTCATTTCCCCACCTAGAAATCAAAATATCCCAATGATATCCTTGAACCATGCTGAAACTGGAAACATAGCCAACAAGTACCTGCTGACCCCAGTTGGGTCAAACGCAAAGATCATCAGCTTCCTTTATTTCAGTAATTTTCTCTTCATCACTATTAAAACATGAGATTTTTCTTATCTTGACATTAAAAATCCTACCTGCCGATGAAAGAAAAAAAACCCTTCCACTTCTAGTAAGTCACCCTGACACGCAGCAGCTATAAATTTGGAAGCCGTTCCCCATTCTCACGTGTCACACCCCCAGTTTCTCAGGAGAAAGTCAATCTAACACCACCCTGCAGTCCCAGCTGGTTAATCAGAGTGACTAGGCGATGGTGTCCCCACGCCTGCATGAGACAGGCGGAGAAAGCCACATGCCACCATCACGGGGCCACGCGAGTTGGTGTGTTACCATGCTTCTGCTCAAGCCATCCTGCGTGCTGCCGACACAACGCCCCTCTGCAGCATCCGAGAAGGCAAAAACCCACAGAGCCAGTGAGCAATTCCCCAGCCTTATCCCTCTCAGTATATTTTATTACCTTGTGAAAACAAATTGGTAGCTGAAAACAAACCAACATCTGAACCAACATCAACAGCAGGCACCTAAAGTAGCCACAGATCTGAAGAGCTGAGGGTGCAACAGTTCTGCAGGAGGTTAACAACATTAACATTATTTTGGGGCAGAACTACACATATTTCAAGAAGTGAGTTTGAATCCTTCATCTCTTACCAAGGAAGCTTTTGTTGCTGTGAATTCTTTTGTCCGAAGTTGCAATTATTTGGGTTCAGGGTAAGAACTGTCAGTGGGTTTTGCTTCACAAGAATTTGGTGAGGAAATAAATCCTAGACCAATTATATCTATTAGCTACTTCAGTTAGTGAAGTTAAAAACAATGAAGGCAATAACTAATCACGAGTTTACAACACTTCATTAAATGATAAAACAAGGCATTTGTGTTTACCCTTAAAAACAAGTACTAAATACTGAGCTCAACCATCAAGGAGTTGTTTTGGGCAGAAGAGTTGGGCTTGTGGGAAGCTCCAGCCCTGGAGGACACTGATGTCAGGGATCAGTCAGGCCGGGGCAGCCACCGTACAGACCTTTTGAATATCCGCTGTCAGCCACAGGAGGGCAAAGTGAGCCTAGCCAAACTAAAGAAACCAAAGTAAAGCAGCCAAGCCAAGGCAGGATCACACATGGTAAAGGGGAGAAGGTGTCAGGACCAACTAAAGGAAATACAGAATATTTCTAGGCATCCTCCAGACCAAGTTTTTTTCCATTACCCATTAGCAGCAGGAGCCAGCTCAGGAGGGAGCAGCAGACGGCGCAGAGGGAGCAGCCCGAGCAGCCCGCTGGGGCTGCTGGTCACTGGCAAGGGGTCCCCCAGGACCAGACCCCCTTTGCACAAGCCGAGTCCCAACCGGCAGCACTCTGCGCAGCAGAAAATCAGGCCCCAAAACCTCAATAGCAGTTGAGCGGTTTGCCAATCAGAGCACCGAGCACTGATTTCAGAGTAAACTTATTTGGCCATCGCAGACACTGCAGCTATTCATAATTCCCCCTCAATCAAAAACAATTTTGTCATTTGAAAGAATACTCGTTTTTCATAAATGCTGGCATCTCCCCAGCAATCAGTGAACTCCCTGGCAGCCGGCCAGCCACATCCACTGGTGGCAGCAGTAATTCCTTCTCATTATAATGTTTATATGTGCATAAATCTGAGCCAGGTGAATTCACAATATGCAGTAGAATGACAAATGTATCGCATACAGCGAAAGGTCGAGAAGGTGACTCTGGAGATTTTTCATCACTGGATGACAGCATGATCCAAATACACAGTTCTCAAGGTTTTCGAATTCCCAAACTCGTCGCCAAGTTTCTGCTAGACCTTAGCCTTTTACACAGATTTGCTTTAGTTTTCATTAAATAGATGATAAAGGTAACCTGTACATGATTTTTTTGTAACTTGACTCAAATGTTTTTTAACTTAAACACTACAGAAAAAATTTCAAAAAGTAAATCTTGGTTTTTTCCTCAGAAAAATAAGGCAGACCTTTCCCAGCTTTGCTGCAGGACCTGTGGGAAATAAAGGGTGCTTGTTTTATGCATTTTTCATCTTAGCTTAGAGCTGTTACATACAGGTTTGTTTTCTTCCCCATTTGGACACATTCTCTTTTCTCACTAACAAAAAATCAAGTCTGTGGGGGGATCCAACAGAGCACAAAGGATGCTCAAGAATTTCATTTGTTCATTGTGTGTTCACATCATCCGAAGGAAAATCACTTCAACACACATGCATTGGAGACATGACCATAAAAAGACAAAAGGCTGCCTCCACCCTCACTGGTAGTGAGGGATTTTTAACCAAGGTGAGCTCTCAAAATGCACACGTCAACAGCCACATTCAAAACAGCTCAGCTAAAACCCCACATCTTCCAGTCTAAGAAAAAACAGCATTTCAAGTGTAAAAGTCATACAAAACAAAAAGACTTTTCAAAACAATCCTTTCCACCCTGAGATATATCCCAAAGAAGCAAAACCAGGGGAAAACATTCTTTCAGGTGCCACCTTAAAAATAAAAGCCAGCGGTGAATAGTTGCCAATAGCACACCAAAATTATCACCCTGGTTTCCTCCAAAGAAGCCATGAGTTGCGAAGCCAAAAAGCTTTAAAATGGGGAGTTCTGTATCTTTGTCTTGTGGATTTCAAGCCAGTTGTGTCACCTGGTTGAGTGCCCTCATAATTTCAGGCCAGTTGTGTTTAATGAAAGCAATCTGATCACAAAACTGGAAGCCTGAGCCTTAAGGAAAATACTGACTGTCTTGAGATTCCCTACTAGAAGAACAGGACTGAACTGTCAAGTGCAGAGGTCTTTAAACACAGAGGCTGTGTTTCATATTTCTGCCATTTGCCTGTTTGTGCAGGAAGCTCGTGCCTGGTTTCTTCCCTCAGGTGGCAGGCAGTTGAGCTTTCCACCTGAGAACTGAATTTGCAATTTCCAGGTGTATTTCAAAAGGAATTTGAAAGATACTCCGCTTGTCTGCAGGTATTTCAATCCCATCACTCAGGCAGGAGCTGAACAGCTGCTACATTAAAGGGAAAGCCCACGTGTCAGAAGCAGAAAAGAGGAAGATGTTACAAGGAGACCTGAGCAAAAGGCAGCTTATGATTAAGTCATGAGAATGTAATTAGGGGTGTAAGAGCACTGAAATACCCTAGCAGATACTTTCTTTGAGGCCTCCACCTTGGGAAGGCAAGAGGCTCTGCTGTAAATGCGTGCAGGATCTATGTCAGCTCTTCTTCGTCACAGGTCCCTGCTAACTTCCAGGGCTCCTATACAAGGAGACAGGCTAAATAAAGTAGGTTCCTTGTGAAGGAAATTGGTGCTGCCATGCCTGTGTCAAATTAAATCTGAAGAACAGTTAAGTAATAGGGAAGACTGAATTTTACAGTACTTGGGAAAAGGTACTGAGCCTGCGCTAACCCGTCTTGATGCGTTCAGGTCTGCTATTAAATTGCCCCAGTTACACCTTCCCAGGTGAGGGGTTTTAGCTCACGGTTGCAGTGTGGCTGCAGACAGGCACCAGAGCACTTAAGGCAAGAATGGAAAGAAGGGATAAGGCAGCAGCTGAAGAACCAGGGAGCTGCTACTGGGCTGTGGGATGGAAGAACACACACACAGGCAGAACAGAAGAGCATTAATTCAAAAAGAAGGGAGGGACAGGAATGGCAAGACACAGAGAAAACCGGAGTCAGCAGGGCAAGGAGCTCGGGGCAGGCAGAAGCAGGGGGACACTGCCATTGAAAAGTTTAAGTGACAGCGATACTGGGGGTTAGCAAATACAGGAAAAGAGGAGGAAGTCCAAGACCCTCTCTATACGAGGCTGTTCTGAGGAAGGGCAGGGTTTGTTTCTTGCATTTGGGGGAGGGAATAAGAAATATTTTTTAAAATCCTTGAGCTGCTTTGAGGTCTTTTGAGTTAACTCTGGTTGAGTTAATTCACTATTTGCATGTAATTAGTTTTTGCTGCTAGGCGGTCATATTTGCCATTTTGAGTCTAATTAATCATTAAGGCACCTGGAGTCTTTGTACCAGCATTTGAGAAATTCCATATAAAAAGGCAGGCTTGCTTTGGTTTGTGTCTTTGTTGAAAACAGGCTTGCTAGCCAGGGACAGAGCTGGCACTGCCCTAATGCTGCATGCTTATAACCTTTGAAACCTGACCCTCAGGTATCTTTATAAGCATTTCTTGTGTGCACTTCTAAGTCAAACTCCATACTCGGACTATTTTGCACTGCAACAACCAATCTATTTGGTGCAGAAATAGATTTTTAAAAGCCAAATACACACAAACAGTGGGAGTAAAAATACTTCCCTGACTCTATGTGCTTAACTGGGGGGCCTAAGTTAGGTGCTTTCTCGACCAGTCATAGCAGTGAGGTGGGCCTCTCCAGAGGAGGATTCAGCATCAGCAGGGTCAGCTGTCTGAACATTTAGGATGGCAAACAGACTCTGGGGAGTGGCACAGCTCAAGGGACTGGCTGCAAGGTAAAAAACCTGGGGCTACAGGTTCAGTTCTGCTCATTTTTACAGGGAGCAAAATGTAGTATCTGCTAAAACCAGGTGTTCCCAAGGGGCTGGGATGCAGACAGTATGAGGTGAAGGAGAAAGACGTGTCTCAAACCCAGTTGGATTCAGCCCAGCAGAGATCTTGAGGAGAGACCTCACAATGCCCTTCCCAAACTTTGGGCAAGTAATGAAATATTTTGAATAAATTCACGTTGGTCATCTGGGCAGCCAACAGGAATTAAACCGGTAAAATTAGTAACAGAAAGGTCTGCAAAGCTCACAATAAAAACCTAAATTCTTCCCGAGTGAATCAGACAGAGGAAATGAGGCACATTTCTCCCTAACACTGATTTACTAGAGCTGCACTTTGCATTTTTGCCATTACTGTTAAAGTAATGGCTTGATTGACAGGAGCTCATTTTTAATTAGCCAGATCAACCAAGGCACAACATCAGCATTTCTGAAAGCATCTGAAAAGGCAGCCTGCTTCTGCAAGAAAAGCTTATTTCCATTTGAAGATTAAAGGTTCCAGACAGCAGCAATATGTTTCTATCTGCCATTTCAAAACGAAGACTTGAAAACATCAGGCTGTACCACATGAGAGATTAAAAGATACAGGGAGATAACTCACAACCAATCCTGCTTCTCATAGGTCTTTCTTCCTTAATCCTGTCCAGCAACAGCTTTTAACAACAACTGAATAACCGCATTAATCAAGGATTATTAGCAAGAGATCTTAATGCAGCATTTTCACCCATCCATCTCAGATGCGCTCCGCGTTTCACCGGAGAGTGCCGTCATCCCCAAATTCATCGACAGGAGAATCACACGCCATTAAGTGAGGTGACCCATCCCACTTGGCAGAGCGGGTCACACGTTGGTCCAGAGCAGGACCTGCCCACCCAGCAGGGAAGCCGGGGACGACAGCAAGGTCTGCTCCTCAGCTGCGGTGACCGGAGATCACTGCAGCTTTTTCCTGCAGCTTTGCTTCAACAGCAGCAGGAGAGAGCTGTCACCCCATTCAAAACTGTGCTGCACGAGGAGAGGCAGCTGGGAAGGGGAGGGAGAGAATGAATGACACAGATATGAGAGCATGATCTGCCTTAACTTTGCTCTTCCTTCCTATCTGGCAAAGGCCTTGATTAATCCACAAATGTGGCAAAGCAACAACGTAGTAGAAAAGCTGTCTAAACCCCGTTATCTCCACTGCTCCTATTGCCAGGAGCGTTCTTCCTGTTTGAGACATTTTTAACCAAGCAACATTTTCCTGAAACATACTGCTTTTCCAGAAAACCTTTCAGCTTGGAGATATACTGCTTTTAATTAAAGCTGCTCGGGAAAGCAGGCAGGGAGGCTGGACAGGGTGCAGGCAGGCACATGCACATGGCATGGGTTTTGCAGGTCGGTGCCACAGTGACCGGGGGACACCCCAGCCTCCCAGTAGTTGCACTTAATGCCCTTGCACATCAGGACAAGCAGAAGTGAAATGTGCACTGCACTGAGAACACACCCGCTATTTTTATACTCCAACCAGATGTTTCCATTTTGATGAAAACAGTCCAGAAGAATTTTTTTTGTTTTGTTTCAATGTGAAACAGAGACAGTTAAAACCCTTGAAAGCTGCGGCAAAGAGAAATCATCATTCCCTGGACAGCTGTGAGCAGGATGACTGCCAGCTACAGGGCATGGAAACAAACCCTTTCAGAAACTATTCCTGCAGACAGACTGCACCGCTTGCGTTTTTCTCTCCTCGACTTCATAGTCTCCTCACATTAAACATTGGAGGGCCTGAGCATTAATTTCTTCTGCTGTTGGGTGGACCTGCAAATAGCTGTCCATAGGGATCTATTTTGAAGAAAAAGCTGAATCAAATATTTCCGTATCATAAATTTAGACTCCACAACCCCATAGTTAACCACTGGAAACAGTAGGACAGAGCTCCTCTGGCAATGCAAGTCCTGATGGTCTTGTCCTCCTGCAAACTGCTAGCTCTGCCCCTCCGATTTGTACCAGATTTCCCAGACCTGCAACACAACCGTTTGCAAACCTTACAGGACACATTTACAGTCTGATCAGCAAACTACGCAATTGCACTTTTAGCATGCAAGGACTTGTTAGACACCCAGCTTTGGATTACGTACCTGGGGGGGGGGGTTTTTTTTTTTTTTTTTTTAGCAGTCATAGCTGACACCAGGGGCTTTGTCACTTCTGCTCAGCATCAGCAAGCTTTCCACTTTCCGTCATAACCACTTAATGCTACGCAGAACGTGGAGACTAACAGTATAATTGCTTGGCTATCCTTCCTTCCACAGCCTTTTTTCTCCAGGAGCTCATTTTGAGCTAGCAAGGCTTACCCCTCTCAGCTGCAGTAGCAGCGAGGCTGGGGGAGCCCCCAGCAGCAGACTCGGGGCTCCCACCAACCTGGTCATTACTCTTGGGAGTTCACCACTTTCTACCCTGTTCCTCTGCTGCAAGACCTGTCTAAACACCATCTACTGGGCACAACCCCAAGTACCTATGGAAGTAATGCACACGACATGGCACTGCCTCTGCTGTTTCGGTACTGCCCAGACTATTGAGAGTGGGTATGTTTAAGATTCAGCTTTTATGTGCAGCTGGCACAGCGTTTAGCTTTTCCTTCTCCGATCCCGCTATTAGCCTAACGTGTGTACTGCAATCTTTGAAAAAATGCTCCAGCTTTCCAGAAACTGTAGCAAACTTGCACCACCTATCGACACGACAGAGCCATTGGTTTAGGGCCAGAAGCCCGACACAGCAATTCAGCAGTGCTCCTTAGTACGGAAACCCAGCATTGTACTTCCAGCATCTTGCATTATAATACGCCTCAGAAAGCAGCGTTTGATCTTACCAGCAGTTTGGCAGACACCAGGGTGCACCCGACCTGACTGTATGTCCTGCCCTCCTACACATCCACCCATCCCAGCACAGTGGGGAAGCCTGGAGGCCCCAGCGTGGCCAAGATGTGCTGCTGCCCCTTCCTAAGCGACCATGCTTCGCAGAGGAGGTCCTGTGCCTCCTCACCTCTGGCTCAGGCATTTCTGGAGTCCTTGTCACAAAGAGCCCTAGCCACAGAGAACTTCCTTCACTTGAAATTAACTTTCTTTCTCCTTCCCATGTATTTCAAGAACTCAAAGACGACATCTCCAATTTATTCTTACCATATAGGAAGCTCTTAGCTTACCCCAGCCCACTGGCCCTGCAGCAAAGGGATGCCCATCCCTGGCACCTCTGAGCCTTTTCTGCACACTTCACAGCAGGCACTCAGATATCGGTATCATAAGAAATACTACATTTTATAAAACTTTCTCCCAGCATCATCTGTCCTCTGTGCGCAGCAGAGCGCTACGGACGCTTTGGGAGGCTGGCCCAGGTGGTGACATCTCTGGTGACATCTTTGAATACCAGTTGTGGCTATGAGTGCTGAACACGATGGAGAGTTAGTACAATGCCTGCCAGCAACAAAAGGATGCTATTTCCTCACCTTTGACCACCACTCACTGCCCTCAGGCCATGGTCTGTGGAGGAGGCATCTCAGTGACCCTGAGGACACAGTGGCCCTGGAAAGCAGAGAGCTGGCGTGACCGAGATGGATATAAGCCCTGCCCCACACACAGGCACTGGGAATCTTTTCTTTTGTTTTTCCCCAGAGTGGCAAAGGAGATTTCAAATGCTCTCAGAACAAGAGCTCAAAAGGAATATGGGGTTTCTGGCTAGGCTCTTCCCAGATGATTTAGCTGCTATTCAGCATGCCCCACGTTTTGACCACAGAAATATTGTATTAATTCCACTGTAATGCACTGAGCTTCCTGCTGTGGCTGTTGTGGATTTGCTTCATGTTATAACTATTTTAACTTGCAGGCTTCAGCATTACCAGTAGACATTACACTCCTACTCCTTCAAAGCCGTATACTTGCTGGGGAAAGCTGGTTTTATTCCCATTTTCCCCATTCTGCCTGGCGCATGTTCCACTTTCTACCCAGTCTGAATTTTTTTCTAAGAATCAAATCAAGGCAATGATGTCAGCATTTTCAGACGAGGTCCAGATGTCTATGACCTCAGGGATTAGTGTAATTTTCTTCATAAAAGGAACACAGGGGAAAGTGCTACTGCATAAACACCCAGGATTTGTACAGCACCTCCCTGTCTCTTGTAATGGATCTGTTTCTCAGACACACACATGAAGTCACATGTCTACCAAGTTTTAAGTCACATCAGTTCCACTGAAGATACAGACATAGAGCCAATACCCACCAGGTGAGAATTTCCCCAACAACTATAAAATGCAGAGTGCAAAGATAAGCTGCTGTTTTCTCCTTTTGGTGGTGACCATCACTCTCCACCTTCTGCATAACAGGGTTCTCCTTCAGCCCCTGCCAGGACTCATCCTTCTATCCTGCTCCTGCAGCAAGGGTCTGCTTTGATCTCCTTGCCTACAAACCCTCTGGCTCCCACAGTCTTTTCTAACCTCATTAATAACGTACTGAAACACACATAGCTGATGGAGGCTAAATATATATGTTGGCACCACAGCTGTCTGCTCAGCCCATGGGCTTGCTGCAGGCAGGACCCAGCTCAAAACCTCTGGCTCAGAAGGAGAAAGCTCTGGCCACAGGTACCACATCTGAAGCCAGCCCAGAAGTGATGGAAAAGGGGAAAAGCTGGACATCTCTTTTGTCCGAGCCCTGAACTGGAGTCTTCACGTCTCTGAGCGTCACAAGACATGCACAGCAAATCTCAGAGACAACCAGAAAGGGGCCCTAGGGTGGATTCAGAGGTGGGATGTGATGGTGCTGTTTCAGAAATGCTTCAGTGGCTTCAGCTGAGTTGCCTCAAGCTGAGAAATTCTACTTTTTAGGGCATTTTGATGCTTAGCAATTAGGTAGAACTTCCTTCCTTAATTGAAATAACCCAAATATCCTTCCAGGGCAATCAGCAGATGGGAGAAAAACATCAATTTGGGAAAATTTGGGAGCTTGGGATTTCAAAGTTTAGCTTCAAGTTTTATTAAGGTGTAAAACTGCTTCAAACCTGTATCACTTAGGAGGAATTCTGCTGCAGAAAGCCAAAAGTACAATTTGGTTCTACTCAGTGCGCTGTCCAGTTGCCCCTAATGACCTTTCAATACAACAGAGACGATTTCAGTGTTTACATTATATGGATGCACCATGTGCCACTACAATACAAGGTGTTCAAAATTTGGAAACTACTTTTTCTGGCAGTTTTCAAATATGGAGGCAGAGGCCCACTTCCACAACAGAGCTTGTTAAAATAAATAAATAAATAAAAAGCTATTTTAACCTTACTGGCCTGATCTACTCTGATAGGAATCGACCAAACCTTTGAGAGAGCCCAAGCAGCTTACTTGTATGTTATATGCTTACACCCAGGGCACATTACTCAGCACCTGGAAGATAAATTGGTAGCATCCAGAGGCCAATTTATTTCTTTTTGCAAAGCATCGAGCTCTATACCAGCTTTGATGCTCAGTTTTACATAGCACAGCATCTGCCAAATGACAGCAATCTCCAAGCACAGGTAAGAATCCCATGCCAAGAAAATACAGCAGTTATTTCTTCAACAGTTTTTAACAAACATGTCTTAGCTTTTCAACATATCTATTAATATTACCCAGTCCATTACTCTACATGAGCTCTACAGCTTGAAAGGTCTGTCAGATTTGAGGTATTTTAATCCATTTTCTTCCAATTCTCTTTTTGATATTTGGAAAAAAAAATACACTGATGTCTTTCTTCATATATTATATATCAGTAGTTAATTGCAGAATAACCTACTGTAGCCTAGAAAACAATATTATTATTGTTGACTGTTTCTCGAATGTTCCTTGCCCAGAACACTCCCTTGACTGTGTTAAAGCAAGCACTGAAGAACTGCAGTGATCCATAAAGTGCTTGCCAAGTCACGAGGGCCAGATTCTCATCTTTATTGTAATATTATTTCTTTCGAAAAATTATGTATGAGACAAGTCTTTTGATATTCAATAACCTGTTTACGGGAAATGACTTTACACAAAACATCAAATGAGTTGACAGCAAATTGAGTTTAAAATATGATTTTTTAAAATGCTCATGAAATTCATATTGCTTTAAATATAAATTAGCAAAAGTGCCAGAAGGGATGAATGTATTTCACTACTTGACTGCAGATAATTCAAATGTACAGTTTTACCTACATTCCCTGTAAGCATTGTAGTTTCCTATGAAGGGGTGAAGGAGCCTTCTTAGCTGCTCTGCTGCCTGGGTCACGCACATTTCCTGGGAATGTCAGAGGGGCGAAAGGAGAAGCCTTTGGACAGGCACACTGCCGTACCAGTGCCAGACCAAACCCGGCTATCTGGATCCACAGGATCCCAAAAGAAAACCAACAACTGCACAAGATGAGGGGCATCATTTTGCTTTCCCAGCCACCTTGGTACCCGAGAACATTAACTGCACTACTGAGCATGCATGCATGTAAATTAAAAGAGAAACTACGTCCCTATATCCTCTGATCAAGGTTCACGCTATAGTATTTTCCGACACTTAAAGCAGCATCATGCAACCTGGTCAAATTCCAACTCTAATAATTACATTCATCCTACATAAATTCTTCCCACACCTTTAAATGGAGTCAATATTCTTTATTTTCTGCCCATGAGTGCTCTGTGCTTTTAAAGATTTGCTGCCTGCTACCCTGAAGTGAAGCTGAAGAAATAGATGCAAATTACTTTGAAAAGTCTCTGTGCTCCTAAGAGGAAATATGCTCAACTTCAGGATCTCATCATCATTAACAAATTCATACAGGAAATAATAATAATAATAATACACATTCAGTGGTTCATACTGCACTGATAGTCACCTTAATAATCACACTCCCACAGATGAACAGGTTTGCATAAAATTAAATCCAAAATCTTACTTAAAAATTTGAATTGAACCTCTTAGATGAGCAGTAACTTTCCCTTTGCTTCCTTCCTTCCTATGCGCATAACCAAACGCCTCTGGACTTCCTATTTTTGCAGTGGAAGCAAACCACGAGGCAGCCAAACACCATCAGCCAAGCAGCAGCCTAACTCATCTCCACAGCCAGAGCACACGTACTTGAGACAGAGTCCTCAAAACCCCAATACCTGCACAGCCGTGTGCTACCTACACATTGGCTCTTGTTTCGCCCTGACTACAAAATATTTAAAGATATGGTGAAGTGCCACAGATGTGCAAAGCTTAAGAGTGCTTCAACAGAGAGCGACAACTAAAATAAACCTCTCTGCATAAAATCAGCTCTGTGTATTTTTCCACCCTCTATCAAATTACAGCATCCCCAAATTATGTTAAGAGAAGCCCTGCCTAAAATGTGAGTTGCTGTATTTCATCAGCTATCAGAGGTGACTCAGGATTACAAGTACTGAAATAAAATGAACATCCTGTTCCAGTTTCTTTAACTAAATTCTCTCCCCCAAATAGCACCAACAAGTGACTCAGTACAATCTCATAACAAACAGTACTTTTGCTACAGCAGTGTACTTGGCAAACAGCAATTCTCACAAATAACTCAGTCACATTTTACTGTAGCTGCTAATCAGATGATCTTCATTTTGTCTTGGGGGGGGGGGGAAGGGAAAGGAAATAATGTATAATAACCAGATGGCAAGTAAACAATGTTATTTCCATAATAAGTGGAAGAACTATTTGTCTGCAATTGGATGAACCAATAAATAGTGCTTAGGACTATATTTGGCTTCAAGTTGTGTCACCAATGTTATAGTGAGAGCGTATTGCTCTTTGATCTCACGGAGACCAGCAGAAGGGATATCCTTTTCTCTCACAGATTTTGGTTAAAAAATACTCATGCCAGCCAGGCAGGCGAGAGAGACAATAGTTTATGGTACAGCAGCACCAGCCTGCTCTAGATCAGAATCATGTGTGCAGCGAATTAACGTCATTTGGGGGCTGCTCACAAGCTGTACCTGCTCACTATTCTAGGGGGTTTTTGAATGCGTGAGATAGATACAGTGCATCTCTCCCAGATGCCCAGTTCCAAGCAGTGACTTTATTGCCACCCTCGGTCACATCGCTGTTACCAAAGCATAAATATCTTTGCCCTATTGTCTGCACTCCCCATTTCTTACATTTGGGAATCCTAGTAAAACACAAATTGTCACTCAACGCCTCTTCTCAAATCGCACTCTTTGCTACTGAGCAGTCAACCAAGTTACCACACATTACATTTTGCATTATATTTGGAAGAAACAAAACGAAATACAACCCACATCACTATGATACCCGATTCTTTGTAAATAATCCTGGATGAAAGGACATGCCATTTGGAGAAGCCATTCATTTCCATCAAACAAAAATCTCATTAAAAATAAGCTCCTTCTCACCTGTAGCTAACTCAATAATTAGGTGTAGCTACATTAATTAGTTATAATCCAGAGATTACATGGGATAATAGCATACTCTAATAAGGAAAAATTATGTTCGGCTTTTGAACATGTGGGTTTGTGGCAATTTCCTTAGAGGGGAGCAAGCTTTACAAAAAAACATGGATTCAAACAAAATAACAATTTTAATTCTTTACTGTGAAAAGTGAGTATGAAAACAGTTCTCAGAAGCACAGGAAGCCAACCTTGCTGTTTCTTTGCTCACCCTCTTCCAAATGTCAGGTAGTTATTTTGAAGAGTGGCTTTTTACCAAGTAGTGGAAGCCCATGGAGCCCTGTGCTGCCCCAGCCCAGCAAGGAGAGCAGCCACTTTGGGAGAGACTGGAGCACTTGCTGAAGCAGGGCTTTAATAGCCCACAGGTGAGCAGCCAGCACTGCAGGGCACGTTATGGTCAGGGATTTCATTTTCTCATCATAGAATTGTTTAGGTTGGAAAAGACCTTTAAGATCATCAAGTCCAACCGTTAACCTAACCCTGCCATCCCACCACTAAACCATGGCTCTAAGCACCTCTTCTGCCCGGCTTTTAAATACCTCCAGGGATGGGGACCCAACCACTTCCCTGGGCAGCCCGTTCCAATCCTTGACAACCCTTTTGGTGAAAAAATTTTTCCTAATGTCCAACCTAAACCTGCCCTTGTGCAACTTGAGGCCATTTCCCCTCGTCCTATCTCCCATTACCAGGGAGAAGAGACCAACACCCACCTCGCTACACCCTCCTGTCAGGGAGTTGTAGAGGGCAATAAGGTCTTCCCTCATCCTCCTCTTCTCCAGGCTAAACAACCCCAGCTCCCTCAGCCAGCCCCTCCTCATCAGCCTTGTGCGCCAGACCCCTCACCAGTTTTGCTGCTCTCCTCTGGACATGCTCCAGCAACGCAACATCTTTCCTGTAGTGAGGGGCCCAAAACTGAACCCACTATTCGAGGTGCGGCCAGGAGTGCTGCAAGCAAAGTGGCATGGTCTATGACTGGATCAGCCGAAGTGAAGGTTTCCTTCCTTGCTGCAGGCCAGGAGAATCAAAACTATTTGTTTGCGTTCCCCTTCTCTGCAGCCCTTAACAACTTCCCTATGAACCCCTGCACCAATCGCCTTCAGCTGCCCGCCTGCCTATCAATTCACCTTCCTGGCCTGCACAGTGTGGTTATGCCTGGTCATATACACAAAATTCAAGGAATACACAAAACCTCCCAGTATTTAGCACCTTGTTTCACCCTGGCAAACAAAAGCAACATCTGTACCACTTCCCCATTTGACCTGCCAATTTTCTGCTAGATTTTTCAACATCAGAGTCTCACCATGTGGGACAGACTGCACAGCAGTCTCCCTCAAAAATTAACAGGCAGCAGGGCATTGGATTTCACCACAATACAAACACAAAAGCACTAGCAGTGAAAAGTGAGCACAGGTTTTGGGGAGGGTGATGCCAGGTTTGAAGGTTTTGGTGGATAGTGTTGATTTTGTTTCTGTATGTGGTGGCCTATCCTATGTGCCAGTGGAAAGCAGATTTCCCCCTTAGCCCCACAGATTCACACCACTTTTTTTTTTACACCTAAAACCATGCAGTGGTTGTTCAGGCATTCCCACAGATAAGTACTCGGCTTTCAACCCTCTCTTTTCAACTTAAGAAACAAAGTTGTAGTCTTGCAAATAGTTTTACAGTGACTTTATATTTAACTTGAAGCCCAGCAGGTCAGAATACTTTTGGTCATCTTCAATACATGTGCTCATGCGGTGCAGATATGACCTTATCAAAGCAAAGGCAGTATTTGCAGAATGCCTTCTTTAAATCACATTAAAAAGTTTGTTGTTTTGTCTCAAAAGAATTATTTGTTCAAACCCTAACAAACGTCATGCTACGGAACTGTCGACAGAAACATGATGAGCATACACCAGGAGACTTTAAACCACTTATTCTACAATCATGCTAACAAAGTTAGGTGTTTAAGAAAACAATTGTAAAAAGGCAGATGCATGGAAACAAATGTAGTTTTATCTTGTAAAACTAAACATTTTTTCTGCTGAAGAGAAAGACATGCTGTTTTTAACATGGATCTGTTTTGGAAAAGGACACAGCTGTTGCTCATTCACTTACCCCACTCCTGCCGTAGTCTCCAACTGCTTTTTACTGCAAACTCAGGCTCAGTCTTGGGATCTTCAGATTTTGTTTGAGACCCTTGATTGGGAAACCCCATGAAGTGGGCTTCATGCCGCCAAGGGCGGTTAGCATGCTGGGATGCCACTCTCTTGCCCAGGACTTCCACATCAAAGGCACAGTCCAACTTTCAACAGTTCGGAGGTTTCAAGCTGTCCTAGAGTGGTATTTGAGGTCCTAAATGCTGCTGTCAGCCCAACGCACTGTTTCTGAGCCCTTGCCTGCCTGCCCACCCCTGGGAGAGCCCAGGAACAGCTCCCAGCTCTGCTGAAGAGTCCTGCTTTTAAAGGGTTTCTTCCACAGTTCATTTTGTCACTGCTGAGTAGATTAAGAAAAAAAAAAAAGATGAAACTGAGATTAATTACAGTAATAATTCAAAGCTGACCTTCCGGCAGTTAAGGCAGACATCTTGCCTTCTGAAAGAGCCCGTCCTGCAGGTGCAAGGGACAGTTTTGATGCTGTAGTTCTTCCCACTCAGTTACTCTTCGCTCATTTACAGATCTGCAATTTGACTTATTTTATCAATCACTGCCTAAAACCAAGACCAAAACAACCCAAACCACTCCCATTTTCCATTTGCAAGACTGAGTGCTTTTTCAGAAAGCAGAAAAACATTTATTTCAGTGGTAGATGGAGAGCAGACTTTGTATTCTCCAGTACTTATCGCTCTTGTCCTTGCATACAGAGATATAAATCTAGATGCTAGAGATAACCAGGAGAGGCAAAACTTACCCATTCTAGATTTAATTATTTTATAGCACAGATTAGAAAAAGATTGCTTTAAAATAGCTTGAGCTAGCCTGGAATTAAAATAAGAGACCAACGTCCCCATTCCCAGCAGAGTCCTGGTTCCCCAGACATGGTGGGGAGGACGGGCAGCAGGTGACCTGACCCACTGCCTCCGCCACCCCAGCCACACACTGCCTTCACTCTGAAAGGCCTTGGTCACGATATGTACCACCTGGACATCCAAGAACCCTCTACATATCCAGCCTCAGAGCACTAGATAGTTTTCTGGACAGCAAACCGCCACTAGCATGAGCCACAAGTCCAGCAGCTGCTCCTCCCCTCTGCCTCCCCCCCCCCATCACTTCCCTCAAAAACTGGTGTAGCAATAGGTTATTTCCAAACTGAGCCAGCCTGGTGAGACAGACTCTGGGCTTTGGTATTTGGAAACACCACAGTCTAGGTTTAAGCAAATATTCTGTTATTTGTTCAGCTATTTTCCCCCACGTCTTGGCATCTCATTGAAATGGGCTTTACTAGGCACTTACATAGTAGAGCTGTAAAGAAACCAGCTGGATAATTTAAAAGGGTGCAGCCCTTACAGCATTCCCCTCTGGGAGTTTCTTGAAGCACGCAAAAAAATTAATTTGTATCGCTTTTTCTGCCACATCATTAGTTTTATTTCCAAATCCATATTCTGGGGGGAAAAAAAGTCTCAATATCTCTTCTGCATTAAGCTACAAACTTTGCAGGGGCGAAAGGAGCTACTATATTATGAAAAGAAATGTAGCAGCAGGATTACAGTCCCACTTGCAATCCAAAGCCACGAAGATGCTGCTGTCCCCACCAAGAGTATGTTTTGTCACTAAAATAGTTGCTGCTGCAGGCCAGCGTTTGCCCAGATCGACCACCTATCAATAGAGAACATCTAACATATACCGACACAGGTCTTCGCTGCAGCCCCGTGGAAGGGACAGTGACAGACGGTGCTGAGAAGCTTCTACAGGGCTGACAAGGGATGAGCTTAGGATGGGGTAAGGTGCCGAGCCTGCAAAGCCGAAACAGGGCAGAAGGAGCAGAGAGACAGGCAGGGTCCTGGAAGCAAAGATCACCTATAAGCCTATTTCAGCTGCAGACATGGGAGCAAGAAGAATTTGAAGGAAGAAAGGCGGGTATTTCCCCGTGAGAACAATGCACATGTAGACATAGAGCTATTTTAGTGGCCCCCTTTTAGTAGGATCAGGTATTGTTGTTCAGACAGCCTGAACAGCAAATCCTTCCAAGGCCATGAAGCCAACTAATGAAACCTTATCCTACCTATGTCCCCAGAAACTACCCATTACACGGGTATTCCACGGTTCCCCACTCAGTGCCCCGCACCCTATCTCCCAGCGCAAGGCATGGCGGTGACATTCAGAAGAAATCCAGTTCCACACAGGGCTGACCCAACAGATGTCAGAGACACAGAGCTACCCCAGCAAGTCTGCAGAGTATTTACAAAGCAGTTTGCTAAATTATACAAAGGGAATAATTTGCAATGTAATGGTGTGTTTGCATTCTGAATATCTGATTTCCTGTTCAACAAATAACCTAAACACTCCCAACCAAATGAAATGTAGACAAGACTTAAAACATTTGAAGAAAAGCACTCATCCAGAAAATTAAGGTCAACACAGAACAGATGGTGCCTCTGAAAAATGTGGCTTCAACATTTATCTTTATGTAAAATAAAAATCTTTTAAAAACCTCCGGCTGTTTGGTGACAGTCCTACTTGAAATATTGAATCTCACACTCCATGGATAATAAAGAAGCACTAAAAAATTACTTCAAAATACTAAATCTAAATAAAGTTCTCTCAACTACTGTGGAATAAGATTTTTGTGGGCATGTAAATACATATCAATAAAAGATAGATCCAATCGATTCTGTAACTGCTATAAATATTGCAAGTGCTCTCCCCATTTCCATAAATATGACGCACAACTCCCAAGTGAAAAGCTTTTTCATTTGCAGCAGTCAGGAAAAAAATGATCCTTTCTTCTTTATCAAAGTCTTTTGAAAGGCTGAATTTGAAGCCCAGCGCACTGGGAGTTGTGAACAACTTGTTACGGTGATGCATGAAATGCCTCCTCCAGCCTCGGCGGATTTGATCAATGGGACTGCAGGAGGATGGGCTGTTATCCTGGAGGGCAGGCAATGTCATACCTACGTGGGGAGGGAAACGGGGGCCTCCAACTGGGCAGGCCTGCGAATTACTTTGGTAATACAGAAATGAGCTGGAGCGAGCAGAAATAAGAGACAGACCTGTCAGACGCCTGTCTGTAATTTACCTGTCAGTAATAACATCTTAGAGAGAAATCAGAATTATATGCAAGAAGTTGAGTATTGTGCAAGTAATCACACGGCAAGGTGAGCAACAGGCAGGGGAAGGCTTGGCAGGACAGCCCTCCGCAGCTGCTAGCAAAGGCTTTCTCAGGACAGGTAGAAGAGAGGGCAGTCAGACAAAACACAGAGCTGCACAGCAGGGAGCTTTCAAGTTTAGCTGAAACAAGAAAAAAAAAAAAACAACCCAAAGTCCACACATCCT
Source organism: Egretta garzetta (assembly GCF_000687185.1). Classification (NCBI taxonomy): domain Eukaryota; kingdom Metazoa; phylum Chordata; class Aves; order Pelecaniformes; family Ardeidae; genus Egretta; species Egretta garzetta. Next base: position 4,593,423 of record NW_009260410.1, read on the forward strand.
AGGCCGGAGCGAACCAAACATATTTGCAGGTAGAGGAAACACCTGCAGTACCTAAAAATGCAGTCCCAGGGAGACATCCCCCTGTGCGTCACCGCTGGAGCACCCTGCTGACAGCCAGGGCCCTCTGGCAGGCTGTGACTTCTGATCACTGGCTACACACATCACCCAAATCGCTGCAGACATCACCCTTGAGTTAATTCCTAAGTGGCCACCTTCACGCCTGGACTGAAGAAGGAGCCTGTGATAACAACTGCAGCTCACCAGCTTCGGACATCCAAACAGCCACAGCCACAGAAGGAGCTACCTGCTCAAAACACCCCCCCCCAAAAAAATCAAAATTAGCCCAGTGAAAGTAGACTGCTGAAGCACATCCACAAAACCATAAGGTAATTACAGATCTGCTATCAGTTTTTGTTTGATGGTCACCAGACAACCGATAGAGCAACCATTATCAATGCACCTCTTTTTTCCAACGTGGCTTCCAGCCCCAGGTTTCCGTAACTCACTCCTTCAGCTACAAACACTGATGAAGTTGCACAGAAGGCTTCTGCAAATCCACTTCGCTAAAAAAGCTACGGGAAGCTTAGTGCAGCAATTTTCCCAAGTTGACACATCCTTCTTACTGGCTTCACGATACTGATCTACTGACGTTTTGGGTCCCGCTTCCTCTAGAAACTACCTCTGATTCCCTGCACTACTGGGGAAAATAAGCTCAGCAAGAACATTTAGACTCATTGTCCCTAGCAATGGGCCCTGCCAGCAGTAAAGCACAGTCAAAATGAAACTAGATTGCATGTACCAGGGAAAGGCTTTCAAGAGTGGCTTTTGCACAGGGGTTTCTTGCTTCAAGGTCATCCCAAACCACACCACAGACAGCTCTGATGATAAGCAACAGCAGCAGAGCAGCTCATCGTAGTCTTAAAAATAGTAGAGAGCAGGTCAAGTTCTCTTTCTCTCCCTACCTAGGGCTTTTTAAAACTAAATTAGATTTTTTTTACTTTTAAGAGAAGGTTGTGTTGATATTGTCAGTCCTATTGCATAGCCAAGCGCTGCTGCACATAGAAATGCCTATCTGCATCAGGCCTCGACTAGGTATTTCTAAAAATAAAATAAGTCATATTAATTTGTTCCTCCAGCACCTGGTGTTTAAAGTTATTTCTTGGCAACTTCTGCTCCTGGCATTTAAACATTTTTCATATTCAGCTGAAATCTGACAGCACTATTGGTTATCCTTCTCTGCCTTGCTAATAATTTGGTTGATGGCATGCAGGTGGGTTTCTCATAATTAAAAAACCCATTTGCAAAGTTTGCATTAGGTGATCTGAAAAAATAGAGCACTCCATTCAAAGGTTAAATATAAGTAGGCTGCAGAGCTCCATGAAAATATTGCATAATTTAGAGATAAAAATAGTTTTGCTTTATTCAAGCTAGACAGGATAGGTAGATTTTTACCGCAATCAGCCTAAACCTCATCTCTCCAAGTTACATGCTCAAGTTGATTACAGAAAATTAAATTTAGTATTAATCAACCTAGGAAGGAGGAAATTACAAAAATTAAGCTAATGCATAAATCATAGAAAATAATGGTGGGAACGGCTACAGGAGATCATTTAATGCACCTTCTTGCTTGTCCCACACCAGAACCAACTCCTCCCCCCCACCTCGTCCCCAACCAACTCCTGAGAGGTATTTGTTCAACCACTTAAAAAATTTACCCACGACTAGCCAGAGCCCCCCAGGGCCCCACCAGCCCTTCTGCTACAGACCTTCCCCTGGCATCCTCCAACTACCCTGATTTGGGGTATCCCCCCACCCCTGCCCTAGTGGGAATGCAGCAGCAGGATTCGACTGAAGCAGAAGTACCAGCTCTAATGGATCAGTTGCTAGTGGCTGCGCCTTCCCACCCAGTGCAGGCTATGCGTTTTTGCCTTTTCTTCAGCAAAAAATAACCAGGCTTCACTGGCAGGTCCTGCAGAGGCAGTTTCTACGCCGCTGGACCGCTGTGCCCGGCAGCCAGCCAGCGTTGCCGTGTCCAGAGCCGCAGCTTTCCACCTGCACACCCAGCGGCACCGATAACTGATGCTGGGGTGGAAGGGACTGGACTGGCCCGGCCCTACCTGCTATGGGGCCATACAGGCACGCACGCACCTCATGCCAGGAACCGGCACCGTGAGAGCCCAAGCTGTGCAAGCGCAGCACACAAGCACTCCTCGAAGCAGCACCGGCAGGCAGGCCCTGGGGAGGCAGCAGCCTCTCCCCGTCGCAGCGGTGAGCTCTCCGCGGGCCGCTTGCAATTTTGGGCACAGGACTGCGGCACTTGACACCTCTGCAAAAAGAGCAAACCCAAATACCTAACTATAAAGAATCCAAGTTTAGGAATATATATTCTTAAACATCTCTTGATTTAGAAAGAAAAATCTACCCATTAGCTGTGGCTTTCGGCTTTTCCACAGTATTCAGCATCTTCATAAATTGTGAGTTTAGCATCTGATAGATCTGCCCTACCACCTTATCCTGGTTTTACAGATGAGAACCTACTGTCTGCACAGGACCCCATCCAAATCACGCTTGAAGTCAGTGGGATCTCCTGGCCATCCCCACAGGACATATGGCAGAGCTGGGCAAGTGTGGTTCCAAATTTCCCAAATAGTTGTCTGGTACTTTGCAAGACCATTTCACCCTCTGGCCACGAACCCGAAGAAAGCCTGGCAGAGGGCTCTGCTGATACACTACAACATGCAGCTACGCTCCTGTGGTGTCTCAGTTAGTACTAAGCCAACTTTGTCTTTTCTATGCCAATTTATCTAACACATAGCAGCTAGTCAGCCCTGCGGTGACTGCACTGCTTCGGGTTCTCCACTCTGCAGAGCAGATGCCATCCCACTTAAACTTGTAGAGTAAGGAAGCTTTTAGCTCTGAAGATACATTTACAGCACAACAATTTTCTTTTCCAAGCCAAATCCTGATGTTTTACTCCTTCCCTAATCTTGCTCCCTAGGAAACGTAAAAATCCACAGAGTCTTTATCAGCTGGGGATATGGGAGGGCAGTTTTAGATGTAGCTGTTATAACTGCATTGCTTTCTTCCTGAGAAAAAACACCAGCAATTTAGAGAAATTAAAATGCTAAATGAAGTCCTTAAATGTTCCCTTTAGTCACTTCCAAACTTCTTTTCTAATCCCTTTGAATTCCATCCTCTGTAGTTTAGTCAACAGCTTGTTTAGGATTTTTTTTTTTCCATCCAAATTACAAGACACTGTATACGTTTATAGATATTATAGACACGCATACTCACAAAAAGGTCCATCACAGAATAAATTAAAAAGCATAATCCTTATAAAAAGCCATGATGATTTCAAATTATCTGGAATCAAGAATAAAAGAACTAATAGCACGATTAAGGGTGAAGTCAGAAAGAGCATCTCTGAATGAGTTCCTGAAGGGCTTTGCTGAGAATTTCAATCTTGGTTTTCAGGCAATTGCCCCGGGTTTGGTATGTGTCTTCCAGTGGGAACACAACAGCTTTTTTTGTTTGTTTGTTTTAATTGAAGCCATGTCCCTATGAGTGGTTCCCCCACTTCAGCCAGCTCCAATCTCCCTAATTATGCAGAAGCAAACAAAAGCAGGCCAGCAAAGAGGCTGTTAAATCAGGCAGGCACACAGCCCTTGTCGGGTCTGGGTGTTCCTGGGGTCCTGAGCAGCCTTTCCCCACCCCCCCCC